>NC_041393.1:7811996-7814733 GCF_002162155.2 Triticum dicoccoides
ATCATTGAATGTCTGACAACCAACACCATTAATTATTCACACATACACATGTATATACATATACAATTTCTCCTACATATGTTGCCTTGGTGCCTCCGGAGCACGATGACAAGTGGTTCATGGGGGCGGTAGCGGGTAATAGTATTCTCCTTTGGGATCTATGACCTGGTCGAGCAAAAATCCAGTTATTTCCTCTTGAAGTGCTAGTATGCGGTCCGATGGTAGGAGCTTATCCCGCACATATCTGAACTGTTAAGAAGGAGATCAATATGCATGTGTATTAGTTATGTGACTAGATATCGATAATGGTGTAAATAGTATTCTGACAAACGTACCCAGTCCTGTCTATCAGATCTGCTCCTTTTGGACGCCATCATGCGAATATTCTCGCAAACGTAGAATGCACACAGATTATTCCCCGACGCCTGCTTCAGGGCCTTTACGAGAATGGAATTGAATCAGATAATGATTAATCAAGCATGATAATTAATTAATGATATTGAAACAAGAATTAAAGAGATGCTAGCTAGCTAGTACTACTTAATTACTTACCTTTGGTCGATGCCAAACCAACTTTTTTGCCCAGTTGCCTGGAGTCACCTTGATGAACTTTGCTCATGCCCTGCCCGCCGGCAAAGAAAATTAATAAAGGGGTTATTAAATAGTTCATATCAGGAAATGACAAACTAATAATAGGCCGAGATATAGTTAATAATGATTGAAATTACCTGTTGACTATCCCCTTCACGATGGTGTAGTCTTTATCTTATTTACTTAGCGAGTCCAATAATTCAACGTTTTCTTCCTCAACTTTAATGTCTAACAAGATACAGTGCCAACTGCATGCGCACACGTTTGCATGTCTTAATTAAGGCGGCAAAGAAAAACAGAATTTGTAGTACAAGACAGTGTGACTCACGGGAAGTTGTAAGGAAGTAGTATATCTTCATTGATATTGAGGCGCTTCAAGAACTCTAGCATGCTTTCCTCTACACTTGCTTGATAAACTGGAAGCTTCCATATGTACCATTAATGGTATTTGTGTCAATGAACCCAATGCCATAGCGTCCAGATTTTTTCATTTCATACATCTTCATCCTGCAAATAATACCACAGAAAAGAATATAGTGAGGATAATTACATGTAATGATTGATCAAAATTATCACTACATAACTAGCTTGAGACTTAAATTACAGAAAGAAATCACTTATAGACAATAGCAACTGACGATAGACTTGTCGAGTGCGTCTTGATTGTATAACTGAAATAGTTCTGAATACTCAACGGCTAGAGCTTTCTCATGGTAATAATGCTCATGCTTGACATTCACCATGAGGGACTCTCGATTGGAGATCTTGGTAATGTTCATGTACCATTGATGCAATTCATACATTCTCATTGGGAGGTCCTTGACCTTGTCTGCATGGACCAAAGGTTGGCCCCGGACATATTTCCATTTTATTTCCGATTCTCTAAGCGGAGACATGGGCTCGATTTCGAGGAGTTGTCCAACAGAGATCTTGAGCATTTCAGCCTGCATTATATGCTCCTCCGTTATTACCACATCGCCCTGCTGGGGAACGCTAACGTTTTTCCCACAATAATATTTGGCGTGCGTACTCCTCGCATGTGGTGTTGGCACAACAAGCGGGGGGGGGGGTCGCTTGCGCCGCCTGTTCTCCCAGCTGGGGAACGGTTTTCCCGCATTTTTTGCCAGCTGCTTGTTGGCTCGAGCTCGAGCTCGCTTCCTTCTGTAGCCGTGCTCGATGTAGCTTCCTGATTTGGCGCTCATAGTCTGAGTCAACAAGCTTGGGAGCTGGTGCTCTAGCCATACGAATGAAGTGGTCAATCGTTTTCTCAGGCACTTTCTCCTTTGGCGGCGGTGCCGGTTTCGGTCCAAAATGGACGTCCACTTGGGCCTGGACTATGGCTGCGTTTTGCTCCTCGGTCATGTCGTAAGGCCTCTAAGGAAGAGGAGCAAGGCTTGGACCATATTTATATCGCTTGTCTCCGCCTGTATGTAACGCCCAGATGTAACTTTCCCCATTTGTACTCCAACTCTTGTCGTTTCCGGTATCAAGATATATTTATTTCTCGGGTTCGGGTCTTTGTCTCCGTGTGTTGTTTTTCTTTTTCGTGCATCTCTTATCATGCCATCTCGTGCATTGCATTTGCATACATGTTCATCTCATGCATTCGAGCATTTTCCCCGTTGTCCGTTTTGCATTCCGGCGCTTCGTTCTCCTCCGGTGGTCATTTCTAGTCTTCTTTCATGTGTGGGGTCTAAACATTTCCGGATTGGACCGAGACTTGCCAAGCGGCCTTGGTTTACTACCGGTAGACCGCCTGTCAAGTTTCGTATCATTTGGACTTCGTTTGATACTCCAACGGTTAACCGAGGGACCGAAAAGGCCTCGTGTGTGTTGCAGCCCAACACCCCCCCAAATTTGGCCCAAAACCCACCAAACTCAGCTCCATGTCCTAGAGCGTTCGATCACGATCGTGTGGGCGAAAACCGCACCTCATTTGGACTCTCCTAGCTCCACTTATGCCTATATATACACCCCTCCGTTTTCGGATCTCTCCCTCTCCCCAAAACCCTAAAAAAAACTCCTCCCGCCGCCGACGGACATGTCCGGCCTCCCCGTCCGCCGCCACGTGTCGGCCTCCTAGTGGCGCCGCCCGGTCCCCAGTTCGCCGCCGCCCGCGGGCCCGCGAGGCCCGTGCGGGGCCCCC
>NC_041393.1:7820249-7822666 GCF_002162155.2 Triticum dicoccoides
TCACGTGCAACAAGTGCCAACAGAAGGGTCACTATGCCAACAAGTGTACCAACCAGAGGCGTCTTCCTCCTCCTCCTCCTGTCAGATCGGCAAGTACAGCTGTGGTCAAGCACAATCCCAAGCACGCCAAGGTCAATATGCTGAATGCAGCTCAGGCTGAGGATTCTTCAGATGTCATTATGGGTAACCTTCCTATTAATGATATTCCTGCAAAAGTTCTTTTTGACACGGGTGCATCGCATTGTTTCATGTCAAAGCCATTTTTTACCAAGCATGAGTTCGTTTCTTCTCATTTGGGTAAACATATGGATATCATTTCTCCTGGCAAACGTTTGAGCGCAAGTCTGGAGGTGCCAGATGTCGCTATCACGATGGGCGATTTCAAGTTTCTTGCTTCTCCTATGGTTCTTGGTAACTCGGATATCGATCTTATTCTCGGGATGGACTGGCTCTCTAAGCATAAAGCTCAGCTTGACTGTGCAGCCAGGCAGATTCAACTGACTCATTCGTCTGAGGATGTCATTGTCTTTGCCGCTCGGGATAATTCCGTCCGGTTGTTTTCTCTCAATGAGAAGGGTGAATTGGATGCTATCTCTCAAATTCCTGTCGTTTGCGAATATCAAGACGTCTTTCCAGAAGAACTTCCAGGGATGCCTCCAAACCGGCCGGTTGAATTCGTTATTGAACTTGAGCCTGGCACGGAACCTGTGTGCAAACGTCCCTACAAGCTCGGGCCTGAAGAGTTGAAGGAGTTGAAGAAACAACTCGATGAGCAAGAAAGATTGGGTCTCATTCGTCCTAGTACTTCTCCGTGGGGTTGTGGTGTTCTTTTTGTGAAGAAGAAGGATGGATCGAGTCGACTTTGTGTTGATTACCGTCCAGTAAACAAGAAGACCATCAAGAACAAATACCCACTTCCCAACATCAATGAGCTGTTCGAACAACTCAAGGGTGCTCAAGTATTCTCCAAGCTTGATCTCCGTATGGGTTATCATCAGATTCGTATTCGTGAGCAAGATATTCCCAAGACGGCGTTCAGGACAAGTTTTGGTTCATATGAATACACCGTCATGTCTTTTGGCCTCGCCAACGCTCCTCCGACGTTCTCTCGTATGATGAACTTCATCTTCAACCCCTACACCAATGAATTCGTTTTGGTCTATCTCGACGACATTCTGGTTTTCTCGAAGAACAAGGAAGATCATGCCAAGCACTTGCGTTTGGTTCTTGACAAGCTCAGAGAACATCAGTTTTACGCCAAGTTCTCCAAGTGTGAATTTTGGCTCGATGAGGTTCTTTATCTTGGTCATATCATCTCTGCCAAGGGCATTTCCGTGAATCCTAAGAAGGTGTCCGCAATTGTGAATTAGGAACCTCCTCAGAACGTGAAGCAACTCCGCAGTTTCCTCGGTCTCGCAAGCTATTGCAGAAGATTCGTTGAAAACTTTTCTAAGATCGCCAAGCCTCTCTCAAATCTTCTTCAGAAGCACGTCAAGTACGTTTGGTCTCCGGAGTGTGATATTGCTTTCAACACTTTGAAAGAGAAATTGGTCACTGCTCCAGTTCTGACTCCACCTGATGAAACCAAGCCGTACGAGGTCTTTTGTGATGCCTCTCTCCAAGGTCTCGGTGCTGTACTGATGCAAGAGAAGAAAGTTGTTGCTTATACCTCTCGCCAGTTGAAACCTAATGAGAAGAACTACCCCACTCACGATCTCGAGTTACCGGCAGTTGTACACGCTTTGTTGACTTGGAGACATCTTCTATTGGGAAGGAAAGTGGATATTTTCACTGATCACAAGAGTCTCAAGTACATCTTCACTCAGCCTAATCTCAACCTCAGGCAGACTCGATGGGTCGAAATGATTCAAGAGTACAATCCGAGTATCGAGTATACTCCAGGCAAGGCTAATGTGATTGCTGACGCGTTGAGCAGAAAAGCATATTGCAATAGTCTGATTCTCAAGCCTTATCAACCCGAGCTTTGTGAAGCTTTCCGCAAACTTAATCTGCAAGTTGTTCCTCAAGGTTTCCTCGCCAACCTTCAAGTCTCTCCTACCTTAGAAGACCAGATTCGCCAAGCCCAACTTCTTGATGCTATGGTGAAGAAGGTGAAGATTGGTATGGCAAAGAGTCAGTCCAAGTACAAGTGCTACCGACTTGATGACAAGGACACTCTCTTCTTCGAGGATCGAATTGTTGTGCCCAAAGGTGAACTCCGTAAGGTGATCATGAACGAGGCTCACAACTCTCTCCTCTCCATCCACCCTGGTAGTACGAAGATGTATCAGGACCTCAAGCAAGCTTATTGGTGGACTCGAATGAAGCGCGAGATCGCTCAATTCGTGAACGAATGTGATGTCTGCAGAAGAGTGAAGGCAGAACACCAAAGGCCAGCTGGTCTCCTCCAACCTCTT
>NC_041393.1:7825136-7831831 GCF_002162155.2 Triticum dicoccoides
GCCGGCGCACCCCGCCGCTCCGGCGAGCTCGAGCTCCGCCGCCGGTGCCGCCTCGGCTTCCGCGCCGCGATCCAGATCTGGATCCGGTCGCGTGAACAGTAAACCCTAACCCCGATTTTTTTTGCTAAGTCCTGAAATTTTGATCCATGTTGCTCTGTTCGAGGTCCCGTAACTTTGCAACCGTAGCTTCGTTTTGGGCGTATGATATTTTAGAATCTTCGTCTCGACATGTACATCATTTCATTCCATTGCATCATTTGCATTTGAGGTCATCTTGATACCCTAAATGCTGTTAGAAGGAGGCTTCGTGAGTTAAATTGCAGAACCGTTAGTTCATCATGCACTTTTGTCATTTTTGCTATGTTTAATCCGTGCATGATATGCCTGTGCCCCTTTGGGATGTATTGTGAAGCATTTTGTCTTCTTTCCAGAGGTGCCACCCATGCATTTTTAGGATTTGTTTGTTGTCTTGTGCAAGCTTGCGAAGAGAAGTACCTGAGATTACTGATTTCAGAGACTTAGTGATTTTCACTAAGTCTGGGATATTTTAGTTCGTGATGCTATATGTCCAGCTTGTTTCCTAATGATCCGTGCCTCTTTTGAGGATGATCAGTAAGGGAGTTTTGATATTTATGTTATGCTCTGTCCATCCATGTCTTTGTTGGCATTTGTGGAGTGCTCTAGGTTGACTCAATCGAGCTCAATTTTTGCTTCGTTGTTAATCTGGGTAGATCGTCAACTTGTTTGCGATTTCGCCGATGCTACCGTTAGTGTTCCATGCATGCTATGCCTTAGTTCTTGCCATGTGTAGCTAGCACTTTGTGCCTTCTTGCTGGTTATATGCTTTCCTTGCCATGACTTGCACCGTAGTGAGTGCATCGAGCTCGTTTACATGCCTTCGTGAGTTATATTTCAGCGTGTCTCAGTTTTCACTAAGTCTGAAAACTGATTGTGTTCGAGCTATGTTCGTGAGCTCGGTAGAGTATTTTGTGAACCCTTTTGGCCCCAGGTCACTTTGGGTGTTTTATTAAGCTTGTTGAGTAGCTCTATGCCATGTTCTTCCTTGTCATGTTCAGGTTTTCTATCATGTTGTTTTGCTGCTCCGAAGAGAGCATCGTGATCTGAGATTTCAGACTAGTGTTAATTTCACTAAGTCTGAAATCTGTTGTGCATTTGCGTTTTAGCCATGCTTGTTTGAACCTCTTAATGGATGAATTTGCCTATGGCTCAGTGCTAGTGTTTTGTCAACCATCTTGTGTACATCACTGCCATGTATTTTGTTTTCATGTTTGGTAGCTGTAGCATGTTCATTTCGTTGCATTTAGATGCCTACTTGCTGTAAATCGCATACCGGTGTCATATCTTAAAACGCTCGCCATTTCCAAACCGTAGCTCCGATTCCTATGATCTTTATATCGTTTTCAAGCGATTTCATCCCCTCTATCCAGTGGCACACTTGGTTTTCCAAGTTGATGCCAGGTTCATGCTTTTCCTGTCATATCTTGCATTTTGCATCCCGCATCGCATCCCGCATAGCATATCGTCATTTCATCATATTGCTTGGTCTTGCCCGTGGTTGATTGTGTCCTTGTTGCTTGTTTGTCTTTGGGTAGAGCCGGGAGACGAGTTCGCTACCGAGGAGCCCGTTGAGTTTGCTTGTGAGGATCCAGTCAACTCTGACAACTGTGCAGGCAAGATGATCATACCCTCGAAATCACTACTATCTTTGCTATGCTAGTTTGCTCGCTCTTTTGCTTTGCCACTGCTATGATGCCTACCTTTTGCTTGTCAGCCTCCCAATTGCCATGTTGAACCCCTAACCCACCATTGTCCTAGCAAACCGTTGATTGGCTATGTTACCGCTTTGCTCAGCCCTTCTTATAGCGTTGTTAGTTGCAGGTGAAGATTGGAGCCGTTCCTTGTTGGAACATTTATATTCTTGTTGGGATATCATTATATTGCTATGTTATCTTAATGAACCTATATACTTGGTAAAGGGTGGAAGGCTCGGCCTCTCGCCTAGTGATTTGTTCCACTCTTGCCGCCCTAGTTTCCGTCATATCGGTGTTATGTTCCCGGATTGTGCGTCCCTTACGCGGTTGGGCTATAATGGGAACCCCTTGATAGTTCGCCTTGATTAAAGCTTTTCCAGCAATGCCCAACATTGGTTTTACCATTTGCCACCTAGCCTCTTTTTCCCTTGGGTTTCCGGAGCCCGAGGGTCATCTTATTTTAACCCCCCCGGGCCAGTGCTCCTCTGAGTGTTGGTCCGAACCAGGCAGCCTGCGGGGCCACCTCGGGGAAACTTGAGGTTTGGTTTTACTCGTAGCTTGACCTATCCGAGCGTGCCCTGAGAAAGAGATATGTGCAGCTCCTATCGGGATTTGTCGGCACATTCGGGCGGTGTTGCTGGACTTGTTTTAACCTGTCGAATCATCTTGTTGTACCGAGATACCGAGTCTGATCGGTGTGTCTTGGGTGGAGGTCTATTCCTTCGTTGACCGTGAGAGCTTGTTATGGGCTAAGTTGGGACCCCCCTGCAGGGATTGATCTTTCGAAAGCCGTGCCCGCGGTTATGGGCGGATGGGAATTTGTTAATGTCCGGTTGTAGATGACTTGAACTAAACTTAATTAAAATGATTCAACCGTGTGTGTTACCGTGATGGCCCCTTCTCGGCGGAGTCTGGGAAGTGGACACGGTGTTGGAGTTATGCTTGCGCAGGATGTTCCTTTAGCTTCTCGCTCGTGCTTCGCCTTCTCTTCTCGCTCTCTTTTGCGTATAAGTTAGCCACCACGTATGCTAGTCGCTTGCTGCAGCTCCACATATATTTGTCTATCCATTCCCATGAGCTTAAATAGTCTTGATCGCGTGGGTGTGAGATTGCTGAGTCCCTGTGGCTCACAGATACTACAACTCCAGATGCAGGTCCAAGTGATTCCGCTCCAGTTGACGATTACGAGATCAAGTGGGAGTTCGACGAGGACTCTCAGCGATACTACGTGTCCTTTCCAGATGATCAGTAGTGGTGCCTAGTTGGGGTTATCGATTCAGGACCTTGTCGCATGTTGGGTTCTTTCCCATTTTGGCGCCGTAGTCGGGCCATGAGTGTTTGTTTGATGGATGTTATTTATGTACTCTGATGTGACGTGGCGAGTGTAAGCCAACTATGTTATCTCCCCCTTTTATTATATATTACATGGGATGTTGTAATGATTGCCCGACTTGCGATATTGCTTTCAATGCGGTTATGCCTCTAAGTCGTGCCTCGACACGTGGGAGCTATAGCCGCATCGAGGGCGTTACACTGTACTTCCTGTACTACCTCGACTCGTACCACTATGCACCATAGCTGCGGCGTGTCTCTTCTGCGATTGCTGAGACAGCGGAGATGGCTGACATGGCTGACGCTGTACCGGACTTGAAGCAGGAGGAGTGGGCGCCTGACGCTGTGCCGGACATGAAGGAGGAGGAGTCTGCTCACGCGTTCGGGGACTTGGAGGAGGTGGCAGACTTCGAGGAGGAGTCGGCTCACACGTTCGTGGACTTGGAGGAGCGGGAGTCTGCTGACTCGGTGGCTGACTTCGAGGAGGAGTCGGCTCACGTGTTCATGGACTTGGAGGAGCGGGAGTCTGCTGACTCGGTGGCGGACTTCAAGGAGGAGTCGGCAGACGACGTGGTGTCGGTGGACTTGGAAAGATGATGCAATCCTTTCTCCATAGGATGATACGATGTACGGTCTCTCCCAGTGTGCACTTGCCGTCACCTCCAGCAATGTCAAGTGCTAGCATCGAATATGGCTCCACCACTTCATCAACCATGACACGAGCATAGCCCTCTGGAATCGGGATGTAATGGAAGTTTGCTTCAGGGGTATTTGTGAAAGCAACGCCGTCCGCCACCTTCATGGATATGTTCTTCATTTTGGAGTGTAGCTCACAGTTAGTGTTCTCTATGATGTCATCCATAGGGTGGTATGTATTCAGCAGTATGTCACCCGGGGCAGAACCAACGCTGCTTCTCGGCATGGATGGGACGATGCTATCCAATGATGGACGAGCATCCGTTTGCTGATGCCGTTGCTGAGACCCCCTTTCCTGGCTAAGTGAGTCGATCTCCTGCTGCTGCTGCTGGAATTTGAGTGCCAAGTCCGCGTGCCTTGCTTCTAGGCCTTGAAGGCGTTCTGCGTCCTGCTTCCTCTGCTCCTCCTCCAGCTTCCTCTTCTTCTCCTCCTCCCTCTTATTTCTTGCACGGGACCTGTAGTCGTCGTTCCAGTCCGAAAAGCTCTCATACCAGGGAATAACGCCCTTGCCTCGTGTTCTTCCCGGGTGTTCAGGATTTCCCAGGGCGCGCGTAAGCTCGTCGTTCTCTCTGTTGGGCGTGAACGCCCCCGTTCGAGCTTCTTCTATTGCGTCAAGTATCTTTTGTTCGACTCCTTTTAGACTTGCCTTCTTCGAAACCAGGCTTGTCTTCGGCTCCAACGCCCCCCATGCGCATAGAACCAAGTTCTGCACCTGGGGGGCTAGCTCCTAGTAATTGGAGTGACCCCTGCATCCTCCATCTCTTTCTCAGACTTATCCCACTTAGGCATTGCCACCGCGTAGCCACCTGGACCCAACCTATGAAACTGCGTCTTTTTTGCGGCATTGGCCTTGTTTTGTATCGACCGTTCCTTAGATAATTCTGAATCCTTGAATTTCACGAAATCGTCCCAGTGTTCTCTTTGCTTCTCTAGTGTTCCTGTGAACTCTGGAGTCTTCCTTTTTGTAGCGAGGTAGTTGGCCCATACAGTTTTCTTGTGAGTGTTGAATGCAATTGCCATCTTCTTAAGAGCAGCGCCCTTGACTTTCTCCATATTTTCTTTAGTGAAATAATCTGGTAGGGTGAAATGTTCCATCAGAGAATCCCAAAGGTCTTGTTTGGCTCTGTCGTCGACCCAAGTAACACCTGGACGTTTAGTCTTTGGCTCTTTCCATTCTTGAATGGAGATCGGGAGTTTGTCCTTCACAAGAACTCCGCACTGACGAGTCCACTTGTTTGCAATGTTCTTAGGTGTCAGGGGTTCGCCACTAGGTTTGACGATTCGATATCCTTCAACAATCTGCCCAGGCCTCACTTTGTCCTGCTGTCTGTAGAAGCAGATTTGCTCGACCCGGAGGGCTGAAAGAAGGAAGATCGATTCGTTCATATATCTTAAAATAAAAAAAAAAACATGTGATGATCACCAGATGCCTGCTTATATAAATATACCTCGCCGGTAGTCTTTGTTATTTGAAGATCAGCATTTTCTGTGTCATCATAAACATTGTTTGTGTCATCATAATCAGAATCATAGTTCATGACTTCATCAGCTCGGTCGTCGAGATTGAATATCTTTTCATCACCCTCTCCGGTATTGTTCATATATTGGGAGCCGTCATCTGCTTCATTCAAATCATCTAGCCTGCCAGGGCTGCGTATGATGTCGAACAATTCCTCTTCTCTGTCTCTGCCGGTATTGTCCGCCATAGCTTTTACTTAACTAATACAGAAGAAATATAGAACAATTTAGTATTCAAATTACAATGCATGGATGCAATCAATAAGGAAAAACTGGATCATATAGTACATAATATATATGCATCGTCTCGATTAATATATAATCTCGAATATACATCATCATATCGAATAATATATATAATCTCGAATACATCGTCTCGAATATTATATATCGAATACATCACTGGCTAGGTACCTAATAAAGATCGAGTACTACAGAAGAATCTAGGGCGCCACTCGCGGTTCCTGGGGCGCGGGCGGTGGACACCCAAAGAGAAGGAACCATCACAGGATCATATCTCCGGTCATCTGCCCAAAGAACCTGCCAAATAGTGGAGAACCTGACGTCGTCCATAGCAGCCATGTAGCGATGGATGTGCTCGTCTTCCTCCCTGACACGGCGACGCACCACCTCCGGCGGAGCCGGCTGCCTCTGCACCGAATATGGCCCACACGAACGCCACCAAAGGAGATCAGGGTCGACGATGGGACCCGAGGCCGGGTTCCTCACCAAGCGGCGCACCCCTCCAGGTAGCACCTCCCAGTGCCAGCCCGGCGGAGCCCAGTCTCGGACATGGGTCCTCTGAAGCATGACGTCGTCACGAACGGGTCGACAGCGAGGATGCAGGCCGGGCATATCATCGAGAACAAATACTATATGCCCGCAAAAAGTAACATTAATCTAACATTCTATATGCAAATTCTAACAATTTGACATTAATCTAATTCATCTAACTAAAACTAATTCTAAAATTTCTAACATTTCTGATTATATAACTAACATTTCTATAACATTTCTAATATTTCTATAACTAAAAAAAGAAAAATTGCTAACATTTCTATAACTAAAAAACAAAAAAAATTTATAACATTTCTAATATTTCTGTAACTAAAAAACAGGAAAAAATTATAACATTTCTATATAACTAACATTTCTAAAAATATTTCTGTAACTACAAAACATAATAATTTCTAACATTTCTATAACTAAAAAACAGAAAAAATTCTATAACTAAAATTCTATAATGTGTGTGTGTAGTGTGTACATGTGTGTGTGTGTGTGTGAACAAGGCGGCCGGGGTGAGCTCACCGGTGAGGCGACGACGGGGCGACGGGACGGGGCGGCGACGACGGGGCGACGGGACGGGGTGGCGACGAC
>NC_041393.1:7832164-7840053 GCF_002162155.2 Triticum dicoccoides
GGGCGTCCAGGGCACGGCGACGGGGACGACGGGGCCGGGGACAGCCGGGGTGGCGACGTCGATGGGGGCGGCGACGAGGGGCGGGAACGGCCGGGGTCGGCGTCGAGGGGCGGGGGCGGCGACGTCGACGGGGACGGCGTCGATCGGGGCAGGGCGGCACGACGGAGGGAAGAAACAGAGAGGGAAAGCGAATTTTTTCAACTGTTGTATATATAGGATGGACCTTTAGTACCGGTTGGTGCCACCAACCGGTACTAAAGGTCTGTTTTGGCCAGGCCAAGCGGCGGGAAGCTCCCCCCTTTAGTACCGGGTCGTGGCACCAACCGGTACTAAAGACCCCCTCTTTAGTACCGGTTGCAGCCACCACCCGATACTAAAGGGGGTGCGCTGACGCAGTGCGGTGCGGCAAGTTTAGTCCCACCTCGCTAGTCGAAGGGCTACCGCACTGGTTTATAAGCCCCAGTGCGGTCGCTCTCTTGAGCTCCTCTCCTAAGCAGGCCTACTGGGCCTACCTGTTCAATGCTGCCATGTGGGCCTACTGAGCCTTTGCGGGCCTGCATCCTGGCCCAACAGAAGGTTGTGTTTCTAGTCGTATGCAGGCCACTTTGGCCCAGTAGGCGGGCTTTTTTATTTTTTTGCTTTATTTATTTTTGTTTTATTTATTTTTGAGTTGTTTTTTGCTGTATTTAGAGTTTCTTTCTAAATATTTTTGCTTTAGGTACAAAAAATTACAAACTTTCTGTTAGTGCTGGTAGTTTTCAAATTTGAATAGTTTAAATTTTGAATTATTTGAAATTTGTGTGAATCACTAGTTTGTGAATAACACATAACTACCCTAACTATTACAGAGATTCCCTCCTAGGTGTGAAACACATAAGAAAGTGAAGATAGTGAAGCCGATCACATCCCGGATCTTTGGGTGTGAAACCATTTCTTCGCGTGTGTCCCTTTGCACCGTAGCCATGAAAAATGTTCATCATTTAACTGGATGCTCGGGTCAATATTCACTGTGAATGGAGCAATTTCATCAAACTTTTCATAATCTTCTGACATGTCTGTCTTGTCATCCACTCCCATGATGTTTCTTTTCCCTGAAAGAACTATGTGGCGCTTTGGCTCGTCGTATGATCCATTCGCTTCCTTATCTTTTCTTTTTCTCAGCCTGGTAGACATGTCTTTCACATAAAAAACCTGCGCCACATCATTGGCTAGGACGAATGGTTCTTCTGCATACGCAAGATTGTTGAGATCCACTGTTGTCATTCCATACTGCGGGTCTTCCGTTACCCCGCCTCGTGTCATATTGACCCATTTGCACCGAAACAAAGGGACCTTCAAACCACCTGCATAGTTAAGTTCCCATATGTCCTCTATGTAACCATAATATGTTTCCTTTCCCGTGTTGGTTGTTGCATCAAAGCGGACACCACTGTTTTGGTTGGTGCTCTTCTTATCTTGGGCGATCATGTAAAATGTATTCCCATTTATCTGGTACCCTTTGAAAGTCATTATATTCGAAGATGGTAACTGAGACAGCGAGTATAGGTCATCTTCAATATCGCCATCATGCATGGCACGTTTCTGCAACCAACCGGCGAAAGTCCTCATTTGTTCACGTGTAATCCAGTCGTCAGACTTCTCCGGGTGTTTGGAGTGTAGAAAATTCTTGTGTTCCTCCATATACGGAGCCACCAAGGTGAAATTATGTAGAACTGTGTAGTGTGCTTCAGTGAGAGAATGCCCGTCCATATATATTATTTGATCCCCTCCTAGCGTGCCTTTTCCATCCAGTCCGCCCTTATGTTGCGATTCAGGAACACCAATCGGCTTAAGGTCAGGAATAAAGTCAATACAAAACTCAATGACCTCCTCATTTTCATGGCCCTTCGCGATGCTTCCTTCTGGCCTAGCACGGTTATGAACATATTTCTTCAAGACTCCCATGAACCTCTCAAAGGGGAACATATTGTGTAGAAATACAGGACCCAAAACGTTAATCTCTTCACAAAGGTGAACTAGGACGTGCGTCATGATGTTGAAGAAGGATGGTGGGAACACCAACTCAAAACTGACAAGACATTGCACCAAACCATTCTGTAACCTTGGTATGATTTCTGGATCGATTACCTTCTGAGAGATGGCATTGAGGAATGCACATAGCTTCACAATGGCTAATCGAACGTTTTCCGGTAGAAGCCCCCTCAATGCAACCGGAAGCAGTTGCGTCATAATCACGTGGCAATCATGAGACTTTAGGTTCTGGAACTTTTTCTCTGCCATATTTATTATTCCCTTTATATTCGACGAGAAGCCAGACGGTACCTTCATGCTGAGCAGGCATTCAAAGAAGATTTCCTTCTCTTCTTTGGTAAGAGCATAGCTGGCCAGACCCTGATGTATGCCGTCTTTTCCGTGCATACGTTGCTGGTCCTCCCGTGCCTCTGGTGTATCTTTTGTCTTCCCATACATGCCCAAGAAGCCAAGCAGGGTCACGGAAAGATTCTTCGTCACGTGCATCACGTCGATTGCGGAGCGGACCTCTAGGTCTTTCCAATAGGGAAGGTTCCAAAATATAGATTTCTTCTTCCACATGGGCGCGCGTCCGTCGGCGTCCTTCAGAACAGGTTGTCCGCCAGGACCCTTTCCAAAGATTACCTTCAAATCCTTGACCATATCATGTACATCAGCACTAGTACGGTTGCGAGGCTTCGTCCGGTGATCCGCCTCGCCTTTGAAATGCTTGCCTTTCTTTCTTACGGGATGCCTGCTTGGAAGAAATCGACGATGTCCCAGGTACACATTCTTCCTACAACTCTCCCAATATATACTGTCTGTATCATCCAAACAGTGCGTGCATCCGCGGTATCCCTTGTTTGTCTGTCCTGAAAGGTTACTGAAAGCAGGCCAATCATTGATGGTCACGAACAGCAACACCTTTAGGTCAAATTCTTCCTGTCCGTGCTCATCCCATGCACGTACACCTGTTCCATTCCACAGCTGTAATAGTTCTTCAACTAATGGCCTTAGGTACACATCAATGTCGTTGTCGGGTTGCTTAGGGCCTTGGATGAGCACTGACATCATAATGAACTTCCGCTTCATGCACAACCAAGGAGGAAGGTTATACAAACATAGAGTCACAGGGCACGTGCTATGGTTGCTACTCTGCTCCCCAAAAGGATTAATGCCATCCGCGCTTAGACCAAACCATACGTTCCTTGGGTCACCTGCAAACTCCTCCCTGTACTTTCTCTCGATTTTTCTCCACTGCAAACCGTCAGCGGGTACTCTCAACTTTCTGTCTTTCTTACGGTCTTCTCTGTGCCACCGCATCACCTTCGCATGCTCTTTGTTTTGGAACAAATATTTCAACTGTGGTATTATAGGAGCATACCACATCACCTTGGCAGGAATCTTCTTCCTGGGGCGCTCGCCCTCAACATCACCAGGGTCATCGCGACTGATCTTATAACGCAATGCACCACATACCGGGTAAGTGTTCAATTCCTTGTACGCACCATGGTAGAGGATGCATTCATTAGGGCATGCATGTATCTTCTGCACCTCTAACCCTAGAGGGCAGACAACCTTCTTTGCTTCATACGTACTCTCGGGTAATTCGTTGTCCTTTGGAAGCATATTCTTTATCATTACCAGCAACTTTCCAAATCCCTTGTTAGATACACCATTCTCTGCCTTCCATTGCAGCAATTCCAGTGTGGTGCCCAACTTTTTTTGTCAGCTTCGCAATTCAGGTACAACAATTTCTTGTGATCCTCTAACATGCGCTGCAACTTCTTCCTCTCCAAATCACTTGCGCAGTTTCTCTTTGCATCGGCAATGGCCCGACCTAGATCATCGGCGGGCTCATCTGATGCCTCTTCTTCAGCTTGTTGCCGCATTGCCGGCTCAACTTCTTCCTCCATTATTGTATCATCGTATTCAGGGAACCCATGGACAGGATAGATGTCGTCGTCCTCTTATTCTTCATTGTCTTCCATCATAACCCCTCTTTCTTCATGCTTGGTCCAAACATTATAGTGGGGCATGAAGCCGGACTCAAATAGGTGGACGTGAATGGTTCTTGACGTAGAGTAATTGTGACCATTCTTACAGCCAGCACATGGACAAGGCATAAAACCATCCGCCCGCTTGTTTGCCTCCGCGGCAAGCAGAAAAGTGTGCACGCCATTAATGAACCCGGGAGAGCATCGGTCATCATACATCCATTGTCGGCTCATATCTTCATTATACACAACACCGAATAGACCAAATTAATACAAGTTCAACATAAAGTTCATACATAAAGTTCATACATAAAGTTCATATACAACACTTAATTAAATGCAACATACAAATAACTCTCTAGCTAAAGAATTTAAATGCAACAACAAATGCGATGAAGATCGCAACTAAGGTAACAATTGATCCAACAGCATAATAATACCAAGCCACACTATCAATGGCATATTTTCTAATCTTTCTAATCTTCAACCTCATTTTCTCCATCTTGATCTTGTGATCATCGACGACATCGGCAACATGCAACTCCAATTCCATCTTCTCCCCTCAATTCTTTTCAATTTTTCTTTCAAATACTCGTTTTCTCTTTCAACTAAATTTAACCTCTCAACAATAGGGTCGGTTGGAATTTCCAGTTCACATACCTCCTAGATAAAAATATCTATGTCAATTTATGGGCATAATTTGTCATAAACACGAAATGCAACAACTAGTTTTAAAAGAGAATATACCACATCCGAATCATAACAAGGACGAGGGCCGACGGGGACGGATATCAAAACCATGGCACTATGTATAACAAACAACGTACGGGTAAGACAATTATACGAGTAACTATATATCCAAATCACACAAACATCAATTTGGTAATGTAAAACATTCATGAACAAGAGCCTCACCACAAGGTGGTGCCGGCGACGGGACGGTGCGGGCGATCGATGGTGGTTACGACGGAGATTTAGAAGGCACTAAGTAAACCACACCTACATTGCAAACTAAGTGTTATTTTTGACCTCAAATTGCATATAAATCAAATACTAGCAAATATAATTCCTCCCAAATTAATCACTATACAAAGCATTGCAAGAGCTAATCTAGCAATGAGAGTTGAAAGGACAAAGTTGCTAACTTTTGTGATCATTTGAATGGATGGGGGCCTTCAAATCTTGACAAATTTTGGGCAAAATTTGTGAGGAGCTCGAGGAAGAGAGGGGAAGAACAGAGGAAGTGAGGGGAAAGGGGAAGAACAGAGTGGCTCGGGTGGACGAAGGGTTTATGTACGTCGACCTTTAGTACCGGTTCGTGGCACGAACCGGTACTAAAGGTGCTGGACGGGCCTCAGTCTGACAACATCCTGCCACCACTCTCTTTAGTACCGGTTCGTGGCACGAACCGGTGCTAAATGTTCACCATGAACCGGTACTAATGAGAGCGGCCGGCTAGCCGTTGGAACCGGCACTAATGGACACATTAGTGCCGGCTCAAAATCAAACCGGCACTAATATGTCTCAGATTTGCCCCCTTTTCTACTAGTGGAAGAAGCAAAAAACCATACAATTGTACTACCATTCGCTTTCTCAGTAGCAAAGGTGCTTCTCTTTGCCCCTTAACTCCATAAAGTATTTGGAAATAAAATAAAAGAAATTCTTGGTTTTATTGCTCCCGCTTCCTTATCTCACAAATGGTTGTGGGGTTATCTTTGTACTATGTGACTGCAACCACAAGGTCCGAATCAAGCGAAACGGGTGAGACGCAAGCCCTTTTCTCGACACTACTCTGTCTCTGTGCCCAAAGTCAGCAACCCGCTGGACTAGAGGGAGAACGCAAATACGTGGTCTCTGCTTGAAAAAACTCGAGTGAGGCCGTGAACCACGCCACACTTGATATCGCCGCCATGTCACCGCTCGTTGTCTGTCTCAGCGATGGGCAACAAAGAATTGTGGAGTGGGAAGCTGGTAATCAGACATAATGGTTCATACATGTACCCATGGGGTCCATTGTTATACATGCATGTATGCTTCTTCGTATCTGTCAAGAAAATGATAAGATGTCTTGGATCCCTGCACATTTAGACGCCCAGGAGGTCCTGCGATCGGGAGCCAAAACACCATCCTTCTTTTTTCTTATACTAGGCAATTGCCCGTGCGTTGCAACGGGAATAACATTTATCTTTAGTATATCTACAACACATCAACAGTTTTTCATAGGTGAACTACTCTCCCTCCCTCCCTCCCTCCCTCCCTCTCTCTCTCTCTCTCTCTCTCTCTCTCTCTCTCTCTCTCTCTCGGTTCTTCACGACACATAAATGTCCTACCACTTCTGACAGCCGATATATCTAATATGCAAAAAATTCAGCTAGCTATCTTAAAATTTCGGTCAAGTGAATAATTCAGAATTTTATTGTCGGAAACCATATTCATTTAAATCATCGTCATCATTCTATACAAGTAAACACACGCACACACAGGTTCTATTATTAATTTTGCCTTTTTCACTCAAGTAGAGCATCCCTTCGTCCAAGTCAAGGACTCTATAATTTCCAAGACAATCGGAAAACATATCACTATGACAAAAAAATCGAAAAAAAGACATGCATGCATCGATAGTGTTCAGAAATTTTGAAGACTAATCTCTGAAACAAAGAAAAAAAGTGCAAGAATTACATAAATGCATATCACCTACAATTTTGTGTACCAGCTACAAATAAACTTCCATATTAATTTCCTTTTAGCACATTCATGTTATTATAGTATTCTCGCCTCAGTGAACGGTAAGCTCCAATTCAAAATCTAGCAAGTAAACTGGTAGGAAGTGAAATAAGCAAGACATATGTTGTAGCATAAGATTACCGTGAAGAAATTGTAAAGCAGCACCTTCGAATGATTATTGCAGACATAATTTCTATCGTTCCTAAACCATAATATACTGATAGATGTTCTTGCTAGGTTGGGGCTGTACGTCGCAACAATGAACTGAACTGGAGAACATAGTGACCACTCCTGCGCTCCATTCCTATTCCAGAATAGAGAATAGCTAGATCAGAACAAGATCATCACAGCGCCCTCTCCCCCACATGCAGCCATCTCCCTTTCGGTGTTGGGCGGCCACCCCCGCAGTCCAGCTCGTCTTAGAACAGGCGCAGAGATCTCGTCCTTAGCGTGGTGACCCCGTGTGGCCACAGCCTGCCCTACACTGAGCCATCACCGCCGTGCTGTTTAAGAGAGATGGTGAGAGAAAAGGAAACAGAGGAGGAAGAGCTGGGGCACAAGATTAGAGAAGAACCTTCCTGAGACCCGTTGCCGCTGGCGGTGGAGCTGGGGCCAACGTGTCCTCCGGCCGCAACGCCGGTGAGGACAAGGGCGGGCGCAACAGTGGGATCGGAGAGGCCGACACATGTTGGCAATGAGGGCGTCAGGTGGTGTGCTAGGTGGGTGTGGGGAGGAGTCTAGATGGTGGCAGCGGATCAGAGGTCGGAGGTGGCTACGTCCGCCAAAGGAGGGCGAGGAGTGGCAGAGGAGGCGAAGGATGGGCTGGGGATGGCATCGATGCAAACCCTAGCGAGAGGCTGGGGGATGCGAGTAGAACGTTCGAGGAGGCATGTGGGCTAGCAGGGTTTTCTGGGCTTGGCCCATGTGCACGCCGAAGAGGAACAAAACGTTCGACGAACAGGAGAGGACGTAAGGGGGAGATGGAACCTTACGATTCTTTTAGATAGTAGAGATGCCATTTTATGCTGCGGGGACGTGACAATTTCTTCACGCAAACACGGCAAATTTCGTAGCAAAATTGTAGCACCATGTTGGCACGGTGTGGTGAGTCCAAGCATGCACGGTTTGTTCAAAAAAAAAAAAAAAAAAAACATGCAC
>NC_041393.1:7840191-7884669 GCF_002162155.2 Triticum dicoccoides
ACATGCACGGTCGAACACGTCCGCACCCGCTCCACCGGAAAAAGGCGGTGCTACTGCTAGTGCTACGAATATAGTAAAGCCATGCGGAGCTGCTAAACCCAGAGGGAGCGACCCACACCACCCGTCAAAATCAAAATCTAATCAAACCACAACCCCCCGATGGAGCACACAAACACGAGCCGACTTGATTATCAATCAATCAATCAATCAATCGCTTGCGGGGTTGGTTCTCTCCCTCCCTCCCTCCCAAGTTCCCAGCCCGCCGCCGGTGGCCAGCGGAACCTCGCCGCTGTACGCTTCCAATCGTCGCGTCGCGCGCCGCGCTGGCCCCACCCGCAGCGAGGTTTAACAAGACACGAAGGGATAAAAGCAGCAGCAGGGGGAGAGAGAGACGCGCAAGCCAGGGACAGGCAGAGAGAGGTCGTGTGCTACGTGTAGCCAGGAACCCAATCCATCCATCCACCCGGATCAGAGAGAGAGGTTGGGGAGCATATGCGTGCGCCTTCCGCTCCGGCTGACTGACACACCCACCCCAGCCCAGCCAGGGAGATCGTTCCTACTCGTACCACGACAGGCGACAAATCTTCCCTCCCACTGCCGTCTCTCCTTCCCTGTCGTCCTCCTCGTCGGCCCTGTGGCCGTGGGGGTTAAGGCCTGAAGGGGGTGGGTAGGTGCGGGCCGGCTACTGTTGCGGTTTTACTATTTATTATCAAGTCCACGGGTCGCCGCCCGCCTGCCTTGCCTTGCCTTGCCGAGGAGAGGGAGCGAGGGGGGATGGGGAACCGGGTCGGGGGGCGGCGGCGGCGCCCGCCGGTGGACGAGCGCTACACGGCGCCGCAGGGGCTGTACCCGCACCCGGACATCGACCTCAAGAAGCTGCGCCGCCTCATCCTCGAGGCCAAGCTCGCGCCCTGCCACCCGGGCACCGACGACCCCAGGCCCGACCTCGACGAGTGCCCAATCTGCTTCCTGGTCAGTCAGTCCTCCTTTCAACCCCCGCCTTTCCCCCAATCGCAACCGAGTTTCTTCTTCTGCTGCCCAACGGATCCGTAGATGCAGAATTCTGACTAGTAGAGCTTCTCCCCCCTTCCTGCGCCTGCAGTTCTATCCCAGCCTCAACCGCTCCAAGTGCTGCGCCAAGGGGATTTGCACCGGTGAGTTAATTTCAGGCGGATGTCTTCTTCCTTGAGAACTCGCATGGTGTCTGACTTGCTCTGGCCTCCGTGCCTGCAGAGTGCTTCCTCCAGATGAAGTCGCCCACCTCCTGCCGGCCCACACAGTATCCTACCATCGGTTCTTCCTACGATAGTACATGCTGTCCAGGGCTGTTTTTTGTTCTGGTGTCACAGTTATGTGCACCACACCACACCCGATGGCAAATTATTGTTTAGTTGTCGTTCCTTAACTTCTAATATAAGGTGTCCGTACTGCAAGATGCTGAACTACGCCGTGGAGTACCGCGGCGTCAAGACGAAAGAGGAGAAGGGCGTCGAGCAGATTGTGAGTGGCTCTACTAAAACTGTTGTCCAGGGGTGTCTGCTTTCGTTTCTATGCTAGTTTTGCTATAATTGGGCGGTGCTCGGAAATCGTGTGTAGGAGGAGCAGAGGGTGATCGAGGCGCAGATCAGGATGCGGCATCAGGAGCTCCAGGACGACGCCGAGCGGCTCAAGAACAAGCAGGTTGCTGCTTCGACCGACGAAGTAACAACCGCACGAGTTGAGTCCTGCGATACCGGTGGCACATCCACCCCAGGTCTGTAGATTGCCATAGGGCTATCTGCTTCTCTCTCTGTTTTTTGTTTGTTGCGAAGCAATTGCTGACTGGCAATGTCCATGTTGTTGATAGCTGCAAGCGGTGCCCAAGGCAATGATGCGGCCACAGGTCAAGTACAGCATTCGGAGCTGCTATTGAAGAATGCTGAACGCTTAAGGCAGATGCGGTATGTACTGGCTAACCTTTTTCTGCCTTCTATCCTGCTCAAGTCATGTGACTATGGTTGCATCAATCAATTGTAGATTACTTGTGCTTTCTAGATAAAACTCAGTTGAAGTACTGTAACTGTTGTTGCTTCATTGGTTTGGACCCTCGCTGAAAGTTTTGTGCGCAAAGTAATTAATCCTCAGTTGCACCTAATTGGGGAATTCGATAACTTACCACCTGTACTTATCTGTAATCAAAGTGTCCTTACTTATCCCCCATTAGAAAATGTGACGGCTTACTATATGTAAATTCTGATAGAATTTTGTGGATTCTCTCCACCTGCTACAAAAGTAATGGTCTGTCTCGCAATTAATAAGTAACAGGATGTGTCAGCTAGATACTTATATGTTGCCATGTTTGTTGTCAAGTAAGGTCTTGGCAGTACCATGGATGCAATATAGCTATCAGTTTAAGATTTCTGTCTGCTCTTTTCTGTAGCAGTTTGTTGAACATCTTCTAGATGCCCTTGGCACCTTGATCATGCTGCTCTTTACTTGAAGCTAAATGGTTGTTGCATGATCAATTAATACACCCAACTCTTGGTGTACCTTAGCTAAGCACTACATATATATGTATTGCTGCCTTTGACTTTTCTAGAAGATTTAATTGTATTTAAACAATATGAGAATCTCTGCCTGATTTCATTACTAGGAAATATAATGATAGGACATCCATCTTGATCTGAAAAGAAGATTTGACTACTGTTTGTTTTGAACTCACCCCTATCTGAGGGTTCTTTATGGGAATATCGTGGAAGCATCTATTGCTTGGTAGACTTTCCTTTCCAGGAAAGGTCTGTTGAGTCTGACATGCGCCTTCTTTAAGGATCAATATATATGGCTTGAAAACAGAATTGTACTGTTTTTCACCCATTCCTTAGGCCCTATTAGGCAATAAGTTAATCCCTTTTCTGAGCATTTTAGTTGTTTTGCTTTAGTTTTCATTAGCTCTTTGTCATTTTGAGGAGTTAGAATCGAAGCCATCTAAGCAGTGTTCCCGTCTTGGGAAACCATAAGAAAAGATGTGCTGGTTAAAAGTTAAAACGCACTTGCTGCCATCCTGTTTCCTCGTACTAACTGTATTCATCTATATAGTATTGTTGTAATGTTATTATTGATGAATTCCTTAAAATGCAGGGATAATAATTTCGATATGGATCTTGAAGAAGTTATGCTTATGGAAGCGATTTGGCTTTCTGTGCAAGTATGTTAAGATATTGCTGAATGAGACCTCTTGCCAAACGTATTTTCCAATACTGTTAATCTATATAACTTCTTTTTTTCATCCTTTTCTTAAAGAGCTCATCTGTTATGTTTCAAAAAGGTGTATACAGGGATAGGTCACATTTTCCTGCCACATCACTTAAAAAGTTAAAATGAAAATTTGAAGGGTAGTTTGTAAGCATGCTGATTGTGTGAATTCTTATTAATACGGCTTACCCATACTAGCTACCTGTTTTGCTGTTTACCATCTCCATCCACATAATAGCTGCTTTTCATTAATCATCATATGTCCTATCGTTGGTCATCAGTCGGTTCAATGTCCTTTTGAGTTACAGGCAAATTAACTTAGAACTTGCTTATTCACATAAATCTGAATTTGTTGCTCATCACTTGATATGTGAACCTGCATGTGTTACCTCAAAAATTTGTGCATGATGATCATTGTCATGTCTGCGGGTAGCCAGGGTAGTTGGCTTCCATCCGTAGAATTGTATAGGGTTTTCAAGGAATAAAACACCATTAGATTGATTCGCAGACACTGCTAATTAACTTAGAACTTGCTTGTTCACATAAATCTAAATTTGCTGCTCAACACTTGATATGTCATGAACCTACTTTAAAAGTTATGCATGCCGATCATTGTCATGTCTGCAGGTAGCCAGGGTAGGTGGCTTCTATCAGTAGAATTGTATAGAGCTTCCAAGGAATAAAAAACCATTAGACTTATTGGTAGACACTGCTTGTCGTGTCAATGGTGGAAAGGGCAGTACTAATCATCTTACTAAAATTACCATGAACAGGATCAGGAAGCCTTAGGAAATCCAGGGAGCATAGGTGCTGTGCCACCAACACTTCCTCTAAGATGCTACGATGCATCTGGGGCCGCTTCAGCAGAAGCAGCTCCATCCGGTGGATTCGCCTGCGCGGTCGCGGCCCTAGCGGAGCAACAACACATGCTTGGAGACCCTTCCAGCGCAGCCACCTGCCAAACATCAAGACACGACATTCTCAGCAGGTCACAGAGGTCCTTCACGGAGGACCTGAGCATAGCCGGGAGCAGTTCCTCGGCCACCAGGGTCGAGGAACCATCAAACGGCAGAACGCCGCAGGCAAGAGACGGCGCGGACTACTCCAACAACGACGGGTGGTCGGAGGCGGCCGAGGCCAGCACCAGCTGCGCCGGCTCCGACATTACGGTAGAGGCCGGGGCCGCCAGTCTGGCGGCGGCTGCTTCGGACGTGTCTAGCATCGGTTCGGGCAACGTCCCCGACAGCTTTGAGGAGCAGATGATGCTGGCCATGGCGCTCTCGCTGGTCGACGCCCGGGGGGTCGGAGGCTCTCCTCCAGGGATAGCTTGGCGGTAGCCGCTTTGCCCCCTCCTATTTATTTGTTTCGGCTGGCTGGTGTTGTTCCTAGGTTTCTTCCTCTTGTGTGACATAAAAGGCATAGGATTTTAGGTGGGGGCGGGTAAACGAAGATTGGCTCTGGATGTTGTGAAATTGTGAATAGTGACTGGTGGGATAAATCTGCATATTTGCAGTTGGTGCTTGGCTATTTTTGTTGTTTCTTTTGGTTTCTTGTTTAATGTAGCAGAAAGCCTGTGAGGCAGACCTTGTGCCTGCCTGCATGGCTAGATTTGTGCCGTTGACGATGCAGAAATTGTGTAAATGGAGAAAGTGCCTCTCTGTTCATGTTGTGGCCTGTGGGTGCTCTAAATTACTGTCTGACGGCTAAATTACTCCCCTAGGTCACATGTTTTGTCAGTGCTTATTACTCCTTCGGTCTCAAAATGTAAGACATTTTTTGGTACTATCTTTTTTGGGCTGTCAGTGGTTATTACTGTATCAGTCTCCCATATGCTCAGCTGAAACCGGAGGTGCAGGCTCAGGCCAACTCCACCGCGCGACCCTATCCTGTCCGCCCCCGTCCGTTTAGGGTAAAAGGGACAAACGAGACGGCCCAGCGCGTGGGCGCAAACGGACTTTTGTCCGCTTTGTGTCCGCTTTCCACCCATCAGCGGCCCAAGTTTGTGCCGCTTTTGGGGTGAAACGGACACCACGCGGACGCGCGGGTCGTCTGCGCGTGTCCTCCCCTGGCCCGCCCGTTGGTGGCACAGGACGAGCCTTTTTCTATCCGCCCCCCTCCCTCCCTCCGGCCGCATCCACTTCACTCTTTCCCTCTCTTCCCCTCGCCGCCGCCGGCCGCCCGCTGCCATTGCAGCCGTGCAACTCGGACGCGCGCTTGCCCAGCCCCTTCCTCTCGTCGCCGCCGAGCTACCCAAGCACGGCCACCTTGTTTGCGCACCCCCTGGCCGGATTTGGGGCGGATCCGGTCGGTCTTGAGCTCGCCCGGCTGTGGGAGGCCGGACCGCGCCATGGACTGGCCGGGAACCTCGCCGGAAGGCCCTTGCAGGGCCGCAAGGCCACATGCAGGAAGTGGCTCGTCCTCTAGCCGCTCGGATCTGCACCGTCGGTGGCCCGCCGGCAGATACGCGAATGGCGGCCGGCCGGGCTCGGTGCTTGCCCAAAAGCTCGTCGACGCAACGTTGCCCCTCATCAAGTGCGACCACTGCCCAAGGGTGGTCGTGCGCCGCGTGTCTACAACGCCGGAGCATCCCGGATGGGTGTTCATCAAGTGCTTAAACGATGGGGTATGTGCTCTTTTAGCTTCGGTTTGTGCTCTTGGATTAGACTAGTGGTGCTAACGTTAAGTTTTATTGTGTAGAACGGATGCAAGTTTTGGTATTGGGAAGAAGAATACATCGATATGTTGATAGAGCGAAATGTATTGCATGTTCGTGCACTTTTAGTTAGCCTAGAGGCTTTAGATGAGACAAGTGCAATTGTTGCTAGATTAGAGGCTAGGCACGATACTATGTGCGAAGAAGTAACAAGGCACGATACTATGTGTGAGGAAGCAAGGTCGACTTCTGGCTTGAAGAAGAAAGGAGGATGCAACGTCGTGCCTCCTCCACAAATCAACAATGAGTGATCGAGAAGGCCCTAACCCAACTCAAGGGAGCAGTTATGGAAGTTGGGTATCTTCTCAAATGTATTCTTGTGGTTCTTGTTTTCTTTGGCCTTACTTTACTAGTCAAATTGTGATGATGTATTGTCATGTACCAAAAATGAATGATAAAAAAAGTTTAAGGACTTGCAAAGAAATATACGCGAACAGGATGGGTCCAGACACGATTCCAAATCCCTACCCAAATGGACAAAATCCGGATAAAACGGACGTCCGTTTGGAGTCGCGCGGTGAAATTGGCCTCGGTACCATGGCGGAATCCTTATGGCTGGCGCCGCCCATGTCAGAGCCAGAAACTGGGGCGGCTTGTACTAGGATGTGGACGGGCTCAGTCAGTGCAGTCGGGGCCGCACACCAGCTGTTCAGCACGGGACGCAACATATCACAATTCACAACCCATCAGCAGCTGCATTTCTGTCTGCACTGCAACTGTGCAACAGCAGATCACTAGCATTTGTATCTCGCTCGGGAGAGGACAGCCAGACCCTTGCAGTAGTCTACGCTGGTGTATGCTTTGGGCTAGGCCGGACCTTGCAGTCTGGATTTCTATTCTAGCCCAGTCTGCTAAGAGCAGCTCCGCGGTCTCTATATTGCACAGGAAGCGCATTGCATAATTATTTGGAGGGTGTGGAGCTAAGGCGCAAACTCAAAATCTCTATATTCTCTCCTTCAAATTCCATCTGCCTTGTGGTATCCACTCCTTGATGCCTTGTTCGGTTGCGTGTGAATCCGAGTGGATTGAAGGGGTTTGACGGGGATTTAAACCTCTTAGAAGTCAAAGTACAAAATCAATCCTTGCCGACCCCCTCCAATCCTCCTGGGGAGAGGATTAACCGAGTAAATTGTAAAAACCCACCATAATTGTGGACCCTAAATCAAAAAACCACCACGTTTCAATTTTTTTGCAAAAACATACCGGCATTGTGCTGCCAGTTTACCGAAAGCACTGATCAATCGATTAGTGCCGCTTGACGCTGAATCTGACAGGTGGATCCCATTGTCAGATCAACGTGGCACAAGGCTAAACAGGGCGTGAGGAGACGGACGTTAGGTGACCCGGTCAACCCCTGCTCTGTCTCAGTAATTTCCACAAACACCTAGCAGGCATCCCACCGGCCGCCCAGCTCACCAGTGGCAGGAGCACAACGCCGTCGCCGGCGGTCCAGGAATGCGTCCAGGGCGACCGAGTGTGAGGTGGCGCGGCCGAGCGATGGAGGTCGAGCAGAGAGGTTGCGCCACACCAGGGCGTGCACGGCAGTCGGGGCACGGGGCGGAGCTTGAGCCCGTGCTTTCAGCCATGGCGCTCGGAAGGCCGCAGGGCGACCAATAGAGGAAGCGGGCAAGGGGGAAACTAGGGGAGAGGAGGTGGCCTTGATCTGGGAGCTCGACGGCGAGGTAGGAGGAGTCAGGGAAGCAGCGGCAGCAGAAAATTTCATCAACGACGGCGTCCGGTCGGAGATGAAGAAAGGAGGGAGTCATCCTGGAGTCGCTTTGCTCCAGTTACTTCAGCAAACCATTTCAGCGCGGGATGGGGAGGACGAAGGACATGGCGGCCTCTCGAGGATGCTCCGGTGGCCGCGTGGACAAGCGTCAGCGCACGCTCGGGCTTGAGGTGGCCGGCGTGGAGGAGGCTGACTAGAGCGGCGCCGTGAACGGAGTCGAGGTAGGCGAGGGTCAGCGACACGCTAGCACTGGTGGTGGATGGCTTCCCAGTGGCGGCGCCCATGGCACGGTGGTGGACGGCTTCTTCCCGGCGGCGTTGCGCGTTGCGCGGTGGTCGACAAGCTCGGGAGGCAGCGCGCGCTGGAGCAGAGAGGGACGAGGCGGTGGCTCACGAGCAGGCCGATGGCTGGAGCCGGTGGTGCGCCGGTCGGATGCGGATGCACCTTCTTTTCCCCCGGCAGAGCTTATGGGCAAGGAAGAACTACAGAGGCTGACGTGTGGGTCCCGTGTTCAGCTTATTGTACAGGCTAAACACCGTGAGATTTTGGTGTCACGTCAGCACTGACAACGGGACACCAGTCAGATTTAGCATCAACAAGTGTTGATCTGATCGATTAGAGCTTTCTGCAAACTGTCACCTAGAAACACGATGTTTTTTGAAAAAAAAAACATGGTGGTCTTTTTGATTTAAGGTCCACAATTGTGATGGTTTTTTGTAATTTACTCGGATTAACCGAACAAGCCGTGATGGGATATCATTTTTCCTCAACCTCCCTTCCAGCCCTCCGCGGGGTGAAGCACGTGAAGTTACGGTTTTGCTGGATGGAATGCATCAAAAGTTAGTCCTAAGGCCAAATATGGGGTAGACATTTATTTTGACATAAAAGGTTATAATACTAAGAATCGTAAAGAGTATACATCCGTAATGAGGATGATCTCTGAAAAATGAAAGAGCGATGAAGACTCCATCCGGAAGCCGACATTCATGCTGAATCCTTGGCCACCAAAATCAACTTCCGGTAAAATTACAATGGAATCCCACACTCGAGTTTGACGGACGGGGGACATTTATATTTTCTCAATTTATGACCATAAGCATTGGGTTCCATTCTATTATTATTATCTGGCGATAATCAGGAGCAAGCAACGCGTTTTATTCGGTTGTGCGGCCGACAAATGAATCGTCTGTATCCAACCTTTCCCTCTCTCAGGTACTAGTATATCATTTCATACCCTGACAGAAGTACTAGTATATCATTTGAATTTCGCCTTCTATATTGCCGCTCACGCCCACATGATTCGCAATCGCAAATGGAGGTACATTGTTGGAGTAATCAAACCATATATATTTCGTCAAGCTGCTGCGCGCGTCGTCATGCTGGCCTGTCGTCGCGCTCGCTCCGTTTCCTTATGATGAATATTCTGTTGCAAGTAGTATCTGCATATATATCTTTCCAGTTCATGTATGCAACGGTCGACTTGTCGCCATGATTTGAGGTAGCAACAGCTAGCTAATCCGAAAAAAAATATCCGGTGGATGCTGTGCATCCACTGATCCCCTAGCATCTTAAGAAAATGATTGGTTGCAGCGTCGTTTATTAAGACGAAACAATCAAATTATTGTCTGCAACTCAAAAAAATAATTCAAATAAGCGTGTGTATACATACTAATTATCATAGTTAGATGTTAATTAAGCAATGGATGCTCATGCAATTATCAGTTAGTTCCAAGCCCATCAACCGACGGCGCACGCCGACGTGCAAAGATCTCGACGGTGATTAGCCGTCTGTCGGATCATAATCCAGGTCATCATCATCGAACAGTTCTATAATATGACCCGCGGTTTCGGTACTGTGCGAGCCCCAGTTGTTGCATTGCAGACGCCACGAAAGAAGGTGACATGGCTTTCAAGCTGGCAAATGATCAGACAGCCGTGGATCGGTTCGAAAAAACACAGCCGAAAAGTGCAACGCATGTACAGTTGAATTCAATCAGTGCGCAACTAGATCAAATTAATTGACAAATTCGGAGGAAATAGTATTATTGTGCGTCTACTAACTTGACGTTTCTGGAAGAAAAAAACACATCAGATTAATGTTGTTTAGGTGCTCTAAAAAACCATCTTGATTGGACCCATCAGTCTTCCCGACTGATCCTAATGGGTACCTTGATCATTCGATGCGTTGCATTCAGGTGAGTACGCGCGTACACATCCATCGGACAATCTCACATTACCTTGCATTGCACTACACACATGCATGTATGACATATGAATCTAAACGTAGCAATCATCACCCATAACAATCATTGTACACGCGGCGATCTCGACGGCCTGTCTCCACGATGGCAAGCAGCCACCAGCAGCAAATCATGCAGCCAAATTATCATTCTAGGCCCAAATTGGCTTGTATATTTATTTGGTCGTTGGTTGTAACTTGGGTTGCATTTGAGTTTAATTTACTCACTCAACAGAACATACAGAAAGTGTACGTATCGTAGAGTTGTTAAGTAGTTTTTTTTAGAATATAATACTGTACTTGTTAGGTTTTTTTGCGTAAAATAACGCTACTCCACTTGTTAGTTGGTTGCCACTTGGTTCAATTTCTTGAGCAAATATTTTTGAGTAAATTTCACTTCCCATAGTGTTAACCTTGTGACAATGTTTACCCAATTACAAAAAAATTGCACACTATCACTTGGTATGACCTTGTGATGGCTTCTATCAGTTTTACCAAAGAAATTCTCCAAACCAACAAAGTGGAACCATGCGCGACAATTACCAGGCAGCTGACTAGGCATGGAACTCAAGCCCGTATTCGCTGCGGGAATAGTGTGGTGCAGCTTTGCCAAAATTGACACATTTGTTAGTGAATTTGATTAAATCCGACATGAATTAGTGTATACACATCCTTAACGAGTATTCATCCAAGCCGTCTAAGTTAATCCAGTTTTTGTTTTAAGGAAGAAAGTGATATTGAGTAAAAAACCTCCACATTGTCGCAAATAAGGGGTAAAATATGGCAAACTTTTTGTAGTTGAATAAAACATTGTTACAATGTTCTCTCGCAAAGCCTTACCCCTCTTAACCTCCGTCTGCGAGCCCGTGGATTTGCCTCCCCTCTGCTAGCCGTTCTGGCGGCCGGTAGGGGGGGGGGGGATTCTGCTGCCTCGCTTCAGCTTGTAGATAAGTTAGGGTTTTAGTCTTGCAGGGGCAGTGCTCGGGTAGATGGCGACGCTTCATCTTCGAGTAAGTCTTCCAGGCTCCGATCCTCCATGAGTTGTCCGTCAGGATGGATTGGATGGAGCTCTGGCGTAGATTTCTGTTGGCTCCTCGTGGCGGCGAGGTTAGTGTTTCTTGCCGTGTGTACGCCATGATGAGATTTGGTTTCAGGTTCTTCAAATATTGATTCAAAGGCGACGAATGTGGCTCCGGGGCGTTGGCCTTAGGGGGACGTGTACAGAGACTTTTCGACTGTCATCGACAAGGTCAGACCAGCTTCGATATGGGAGGGGAGACAGTGGTGATTCGGCGGCTCGTTCGGGGCGGCAATAGTGGTCATTCATGATTCATGGACCTCGATGTATTTTATTTCCGACGAACCTTTTTCTAACACGATACAATCACAATTGATGACATACACACACCCCATGAACGTACACACGCATACCTATGAGCACATCCGAAATATTGAGCGGGCACAACATCTTATAATTGACGAAGTCATTGTAGGCACGCCGCTCAAACCATTTGAGTTACACTCAGTTCGCACGATCCTTTATAACAGATATGAACCCTTTTTGCAAAATAAATTGTCACAATCGTTGTAAGTACTCCCTCTGTAAATAAATATAAGATCATTTAGATCAGTACTTTAGTAATTAAAATGCTTTTATATTTTTTTACGGAGGGAGTAGGCGAGTAGCAGGTAGAAAACCGGAAAAGTCTGCATGGACAAATATTCTGAAAAGGAGACAAGTGAGGCCACAAAGATCGACCTACAATGAAAAGGAGGAAACGGCGCTTCGACACCAATTTCATCTAGTAACCAATGCGTACAATCCGACAAGTATATTGGCATTACTTGCATCGATTGCGGGCAATTGTCACGCCTCCCTCAAGCACTCTTCAAGAGTCTGTTAATTGTACTTATTGCCTCCAAGCTAGTTACACTCTAGTTTAATTCTGCTTATGTAAAAGTGTTGGTTTTGTGTATGTAAAAGTTTAGTTGGATTTTTGGTTCCAAGCTCAAATCACCGCATGAACAGTGAAATTCAAAAAAATAATAGTTGACCCAAATTTTAAAATATCATTTTTTTTGTCGATGAACATCCATAAATGTTCAAACACCATGTAGAATTTCACCTAGAAAAGACATCCGCGGAGGCCTGTAAAAAAATACCTTCCTAAATTGCACAACCCTTTTCACATTTCTTTGTCACGACGTTACTATTCGCGTCCCCACAAAACGCTTTTGTATAAACTCTTGCGGTTATCGTGTCGTTTCTCCGAAATCACTAAAACAATGCCGGGTTTGCAAAACTGCAAAAAGGAGAAGGAAAAAAACCAAGCAAAATCATATATCATTATTTGATTTATTATTTTTTTGCAAGAAAACTTTTGATCTATTCATCTTCAATCATGTCAGCACAACGAACACCAGAAATAATAAAAATTGCATTCAAATTCGTAGACCATCTAAACCTAGCGACGGCTACACGCACTGAAGCGAGCCGAAGGCGCGTCGCTGTCATCGCCCGGAGCCGGACAAAACTTGTGGTAGTAAACAGTCGAGAGGTCGTTGTGCTAAGGCTTCATTGGACCAACACACCAGAACATCAACGGCCACCGGTGAAGAGTAGACATATTTTGCGTACAAAATAGGCATGGCTAGATCATGAGTTTTATACAGGCTTGAGACAGATGGAGTAGAATATGTGTGTACTGGAGGCGGAGGGGAGGAGGGTGGCATGGCAAACGTGCGACCAACCACGCATCGCATCCGGGCGGGGCGGGGTGAGTGAGTGGCACGCGCGGTGAGACCAGGCCAGACGGTCCGTCCCTTCCGGATCGGCTCCCCGGTCGCTTTTGGAGCCAGCCAAGCCACGCCACCACGCGCACGGTAGGAGAGAGGGAGAGCAACGCCAACGTACCAACCGTTGGGATCCAACGTGCTCAGCTCTCCTCATCTTATCCACCCTACTCCAGACTTCCTCCTGCCAAAACACTAGCATAGGATTCTACAACTACTAAAGAGAAAAAAGAATCACATAGCTTGGTAACCTATGAAAAAGGGCAGTCTTGTATGTGTGTGGGAGAGATACTTCCAAACAAACAACCTGCTCCGAGCCGGATTATCCACCTTGGATCCGTCAATTTGTTTCTTTATTTATTAATCTCCGAATGCAACTTTGACCACCACTAATTTTTACCATATAAATATAACAGTGAAGATTGATTAAATATAAAGTTAAAAAACCATCATTTACCACACGAATATAACAGTGAAGATCGATTAAATATGACCACACAATTTTCGTCCCGATTTTTGCAATTTAGGGCGGCGGGGGGAGATCTTCTCCCTCAGTCGAAGTTTCGAGGGGTGTGTGTGTGTGTGTGTGTTTGCACGTGCACAGAAAACACGCACATGCCCTACAAACCCGTAGAGAGGGAGTGTTTACATCAAGAATTTCATTTTTAACCTAGTAGTACAAGCCGCCGGACAACAAATATATAGCCACAGAAGATCCTTGGCTGGCCTTCAAAGTCAGAACGAAAGTTACCCCTTGTCCCCCACTCTCACTGACAGCAAGATCACTAGATCAGGACAAAATAAATATTTAAAACTAGTACTAGTGGTAGTAGGGCGATAAACTCCACCGCAATAAAAGCATTTCACACTGCAATAAACTACTCCTAGAAAAAGAGAAGCAAGTCAGCAGAGCCATCAAAGGGGAGGTGGTGGTGGAGCACACTGGCAGCCAGCCTCCCTCCCTTGATCTCAATCTCAACTTACACCCAACGCCAACTCCAACTCCAACTCCAACTCCAAGGCAAGGGCAGAGAAGGAGAGCAGAACCCTGCACCTTTCCACCTTCCCTCTCCCCCGTCCCCCACGCGACCGCACAGGGTGCAGGACGAGGAGGAGGACGGGATCCGTCCGTTGCTTCCCACGGCCGCCTCCGCTCCGTGGCCTCCACCGCGCCCGCCGTCCGTCCCCGAAAGCAACGCCTGATCGGATTCGGGGGTCGACTGCTGCCGCTGGTCCGCGACGGCCACCACCGACCTGCAGCAGGTACCACCCCTACTACTTCTCGGGGCCCTGCTCTCGTCTCCGCTCCTCTCTTCTTTCCCCTGCTTCTCGGGCGCTCCTCCTCCCTGTTTGTTTGGTGGCCTCGTCTCTGCCCCGTCCTACACGCCCTGCGTGCGTGCGTGCGTGCAAATGGGGGAAGCGGCGGGCTGGGCGAGAGTCATGCGTCCGATTTGATGCGATTTGGTTCTCAAGAACTTGGTCAGGTGAGAGGAGGAAGAAAGCCCCAACCTTTCTTGCCGGACCCCGAGAGATTTCCGTGGGTGGGTGGGTGGGTTCTTCTCGGGTTCTGTTCTGATTTGCTGCCCCTGTCAATTGTTTTATTATTCCAGTTGACCCGCCATTCTCGTTCAATTTGTAAGAGTGTACGGTTTACTTGAGATTTTAGGGAATAAAAGGGTTCAATTTCTCTGTTTCCCATGTTTCTGTTGCTGCTGATGCATGCTTCTAGTAGTAATTCAGAAACCCTGAGATTCAGAATAAGACACTGAACTTGTTCATCAGCTCTAGTAGCAGTTTCCATCCAAGCCATGTTTGTCTTCCTACAATAGAATAAGTGAATGCCCATTCAAGCTACGCATGTTGCACCATCTTGGAGGTGCTGTGACTTTTTTGTCTCACCCCAAAATAAATCCTGCATAATTTACTCTCCTTTCCCTTTCATGTGATCCAGGCAAGGGAATTTTCAAAGGAGGAATCTGAAGAACACGCAAACTTGGTCTCCTGAGCTGAACTCCTGGTCGACGAAGAAGCAGCCATGGGGTCCGGGGACTGGTTCAAGACCATCATCAGCAAGAAGAAGTCGAAACGGGGCAAGTCAAAGCACGCAAAGGTACCCCCTGCCTCCACCCACATCATCCTGCTTTTATTTTTCTTTACCACACTTTGGAGAAGAGAAGAAGGAATATTACCACCAATCTTTAAATCCCCCTTTACCACAAACTCCCAAGCCCTGCACACCTGACTCATCACCCCCTTGCATGCCTTCTAAGCAACCTCAGATGAAAGAAAAAGATGCCATCGATTTCATTCCGTCATTATTCAGTAGCAAGGGCCAGGACAGACAAACACCTCTTGCCGCTGCAACTTGGTGACTTGTCGCTGTGGCCATCATAATGGAGGAAAGTAAGAAAGGTTTGGTTTGTTTGCCGATGGCAATAATGGGAAAGGTGTCATCGATGCTGACTTGTAGCACAGTTTGTCTGTCGAGGTGGGTGCTGGCTTGGATTTTGGGATGGGAACTCCTGCTTGCCTGCCTGCGTGTCTTGCGTAGTTTTGGTCAGCTACTGATATCTGCATCTGACCTTGCCCGCTGGCTTCAGGACGCCTGAAATCGTCAGCTTGGGTGTTGGATTCTGTGATAAACATCGAAATGTTTCTCTTTGGTAGCTGAGTTGTGTCATCTGTGTTTGACCTTTTGTGTGAGTTGGTAAGCTACTGAATTCAGAGACTTGTTATGGTGTTTAACAAATCTCACGTTTGGACATGGTAATTGGACTGGTCTGTGAAAGTAACCTGACTGCTGAAATGGGTCCATTTAAAAAAAGACTTGACTGTTGAATTGGTCCTCTATAACTTCCTTTTTCTGCCGCGTCGATTCGATATGCCGACTGGCCTAACATCCCTTGACTCCTTCCTTGTGGTGCAAAATAGGTGGTCTAAATTAGAATGAACTCTGCCACAAATTTGCTGTTCTGGTAAACGCCACTGACTACATTCCATTGTGGTCAACATTGACAATGAAACTTTTGTTGCTGTTCTATTTGTCATACCAGCTACAGTCCTGTTATTGGTTTTTACCTGGACATCTGAACATCCTCCGATGAATTAAGCCATAAACATTTACAAAAGATTAAATTGCATTCATCCTGACATGCTTCCTTTTACATAGAAGGTTGCTGCGCAACGCAATGGAGCCAACCTGCCGCAGCAAAAGCCCAGCAACGCTCCTTCTTCCAGCAGCGACCCTGAAGACAATGCAGCGCTGGAGGACTGGGCGGCTACCCGGATCCAGAACGCGTTTCGGCGCCACAAGGTAAGATTGATAATTTCCTGCAGCAGCTTCAGTTTTGACCCGTTGATTGGGTGAATAGCTAACGGATCGCGTTTTTCGCTGGATAATCGTCGCTTTGATGCAGGCAAGGAGGACGCTCCGTTGCCTGAGGGGAGTTAAAAGACTGCGCATTGTTGGCCAGAGCAATCCGGTTACCAAGCAGACCAGTGCCACATTGAGCTACATACAGTCTTGGAACAAGTTGCAGGCTGAGCTAAGAAACCGGCGCGCTTTCATGGTCACTGAAGGGCGCAACAGGAAGAAGAAGCAAGAGAACCAAGTCAAGCTTGACGCGAAGCTCCAAAATTTGCAGGTAAGTTCTCTTCCTTGCACTGACTTTGTTTTGTCATCAGAAAGATGCTCACTGGCTAACCTTACCAAAGACAGCAATGAGAGTTCATTTGCACTTAATTATGCTCATCGGTATGTTTTTATCAGGTTGCATGGAATGGAGGCTCCAACACCATGGATGAAATAGTTGCCAGGATACATCTAAGGGAAGAAGCAGCAGTGAAGCGTGAGCGAGCCATGGCCTATGCGTTTAACCATCAGGTTCATACTAGCTACTTAAACTCACATCACATCTCATTATTTTGCAACAGTTCATGCCTAAAGATTGTAACAACTTCTCTATATGTATTTCACTGATATAAACCATATGTTCTGTCCGTTTGCAGTGGAGGGCAAAGTCTGCCACAAGCCAAGGGAACTTCAACTATGGGGTCGGGAACGGCGGCTGGGGCTGGAGCTGGATGGACCGCTGGATCGCTGCACGACCATGGGAGCCCCGATCCATGGTCACGCCTGAAAACCCAAAGAAGGGACAATCAAAGAAGGACAACACCAGCACAAACCAGTCAGCTCTGAAGCTACAAGGCGCAATCAGTCTAAGCAACAACACCAGTGACCGGAAAGTTCCCAAGAAGAAGTCATCCCCATCTCCTGACAAGAAGAAACCGGTAGCGAGAACAGAGCAGAAACCGGTAGCGAAAACAGAGCAGAAACCAAAGGCGGCCGGCCCTCCCAAGGCGAAGTCGAAGGACATGAAGAGGAACCAAGAGAAGCAGCAGCAACCCGCGGTTTCTGCGATCACTGCTTGAAACCCGCGGCGGAAAGGTTACCCGACGCTGTATGATACATCCTGTGAAGTTTCTCTTTTCTTTTACACTCTTATGTGGTTTGTCTCTTACATTGCTGTTTTATCGGAACAAGAAGTGACCAATGTAGAATGTGTTTGGTTTGCGCGATTGCACACATACCTAATGAGAGTGGTTTTTGGTTAGGACTAGGATCTCTGCTGTGCGCATTGTGTGCGGGTGTGTAATATCTCTGTCTGCTGGGCTAAAATGGTTCTGTTGGAACAAAAATTCGAGTTCCATCTCTGCTCATGACAAAATTTTAACTTCTTGGTTGTAAGTGTGTAACATATTGTTGTAGGTGACCATATATCAGACAAAGGACTGAAGGTGCCGGGGGCATGATTCTGCTGATAAACCTTTGCTAAGCAGCACAAGTCTTCAAATTCAAACTGCGTCTGCTTACATTCTCATATAATCTGATTAAACCAGCTTGCATATACCTAGAGCATTTGGAATTTTCTCTTCTTTCCAGAGTTTGCACGCGCCCGTGATGCACCGGCCCTAGGGAAGAACCACCGTGCAGCTTTGTACTTTCCCGGCGAACCACCGACGGGGCGTTGAAACAGCACCTTCTGCTCCTCCATGGAATACACACCCCAAGTGCTGTGGCTGTCCGAGTGTTCGTCGAGCTCGCGCACAAAGTAGATGCAGTTGCCCCTGCACCCTGGCGTCTCGGATGCGTGCACCGCGAACGATGATTGCTCGCTAACGAACAGCGCCCGGTCATTGGCGAGCCTCTCCACTTTCACCCACCGTGTCACCTTGAGATCCAGCGTGTACACCTCGAAGCCACCGATGGATTTGGGGCATCCGGGTTCTTGTGGTGCGAGCACCAGACCGACGAAGATGACCTCCCCTTCTGACACGAGCAGGTGGGCGTAGGGGATCGGGGAGTACTGCTTGAGAATGCTCGGCGCACCGAGCTTCTTGAGCCCCCATGGCAGCGGCCCACGCCGGTCGACAATGTAGGTGAAGCCGTTGTAATCCATGGCGTAGAAGATGCCATCGGCGTAGGCCACAAAGCCGCCGTAACCCATGAACACTTCGGGCCGGAGGAGCTTCTCCTCGAACCACCGCTCCTCCTCGCACCACAGCAGAGAGATACTCCCAAGACACTCGGTAACGAACAACGCGTTGGCGCCAGCAGCAGCCCTCAGCTGGGGTTCCACCTCAAACCTTCGCCGGGGGCCATACATCTCGATGCTCTGGAGCGTGCCGGTAACGGGGTTGACGAGGACGACGCGGTTTTCCTCCACGAAGGAGAAGTCGCCGGAGGGCAAGGCGCCGGACAACTCTATACCCGTCGCGTGGCTGAACGCGGCGGGCAAGCGGGCGGGCATCACCGGCACCGGCGACTCCTCTTGGTCGATCGGCAAGGAGAAGATGGCGCCGCGGCGGCGCTGGCTGCTCGAGCAGGTACTGCGTGTGGGCCCGAGCGGGACCTCGAGCGCCAACAGGTGCGGGGTGGGTCTCGCGAGCCGCTCGGAGATGGTCGCCGCCCACGACTTGCAGACGGTGGCGGAGCGCACCGACTCTAGCAGGCTGATGCGGCAGAGGATCTCCTCCGTGAGGTGGAAAGGAAGGCCGCCGATGGTTCCGCTCGCCGCGTCGCCGTCGGCGGGTTCGTGCTGGTCGCCGATCTTGCCGGTCAGGGTTGCTGTGGGTTTGATCGGCTCCATATGGGGGCGTAGACGCGGCGAGGGGGCGGAGAAGAGACCGGGGCCGGAGGCGAGGGAAGTGGTAGGGGATCGGGGAGGTTGGGACTTGGGAGCCAGGGTTTGGAGCGGTGACATCACCTATGTTTTTTCGTTTTTTCTTCACGCTTTTATTTTGGTTTTTGCATGGCTTTTTTCCTATTGTTTATATTTCGAAAAATTGTAACTATGTGTACGAAAAGACACTTTACATTTTTTTTGAAATATGCTAATCATGCATTTGAAAGTGTTAAACATGTATATAAAAATATATTTTTTACGAGTATACTTTCAATCTATTCAACTTCAATCATGGCAGTACAACGAAAACCAGAAATAATAAAAATTACATCCAGATCCGTAGACCACCTAGCGACGACTACAAGCACTGAAGCGAGCCGAAGGCGCGCCGCCGTTATCATCCCTCCCTCGCCGGAGCCGGGCAAAACTTGTTGTAGTAGACAGTCGGGAGGTCGTCGTGCTAAGGCCCCATAGGACCAGCGCACCAGAACAGCAACCGCCGCCGTTGAGGAGTAGCGTAGATCGGAAGTGTTAGACTGTATATTGTACGACAACTGTATTTGTACCTGTATTGTACCTCTTGGTACCTTATATAAAGTGATAGGCCACCCACCAGATGCATTGAGCCAGTTTCCACCAAATCATAATTTCAACATGGTATCAGACTAGGTCACGCAAAACCCTAGCCGCCGCTCCCTGTCCTTGGTTGCCGCCGCCGCCCTTCTTCGTTGCCGCGCCGCCACCAAGATCGCCATGAGCTCCTCCTCCGCTGCCCTGTCTGCCACCGCGCCTGTGGCGTCGCCCTTCATCCCGCCGCAGCTTGCCGCGATCCTCGCCGCCAGCACCACCAGCCACATGGCCGCATCTACTACCTCGCGCCCTCTGTACCTTGGATCCTCGCAGTTCGCTCCAGGCTTCTTCCCGTCGCTGCCGTCATCTGCATCGGCGTCGATCGCGTCGTTTGGCGCGGCGCCACCCCCGGCCCCCTCGGCTCCCTCCGCCTCGTCGTCCCTCGGTCTCCCTGAGACCGTGACGCGGCCCGTCCACGACACCGCGGCTGACTTCGTCGCTCCTGCTGGATCCCCGGTTGCCGATGGCCTGGGTCATGGTCCTTACCAGCTTACGCACCTGATCACGGTGCGCCTCACGCAAGATAACTACCTGTACTGGTGGGCGCAGATCCTACCGCTCCTTCGCAGTCGTCATCTCGAAGGCTACGTCGACGGGAGCCTTCTGTGCCCGCCCCGCCTCATCCCTGCGGTCACGGCCGCCGGCGCCCGTGTCTCCGCCGAGAATCCGGCGTACCGCGCCTGGGTTGCACAGGACCAGGCCATCCTGTCCGCGCTTCAGTCCTCCCTGACGGAAGGCGTTGCTGGACTCGTGGTGTTCGCTGCAACATCCCTCGATGTCTGGGCGACAATGGCGGATAGCTTCTCGGCTCACTCCTCGGCTCGCGCGTCGGCCCTTCGTCAACAGCTCCTTGAGTGCAAAAAGCTCGACTCCTCGGCGCACGTCTACTTCAACAAAATCAAGACGATCGCCGACACCCTGTCCGCGATCGGGGAGCCGCTTCGGGATATAGAGTTCACAGACTTCGTTCTTCGGGGTCTCAACCAAGATTACGATAATCTGGTTGAAGCAGTGCGGGGCCATGAGTCGCCTCTGTCCTCACGGGACCTGTATGCGCGTCTCCTCTCCGCCGAGCAACGCATTGACGCTCGGCATGCCGCGATGCAGCTGAACGATCCTCAGGCACATGCTGCGTATCGTGGTGCTGCCAATGGTGGCCATCGCCAACCTCGCCCTCCTGCTGGCCCGAACACGGGAGGTGGTGGTCGCCAGCCTCCTCCATCGCCGCAGTCCCGTGGCCCTCCTATCTCCACGAATCGCCGTGGCCGGCCAATGTTGATTGCCAGCTCTGTGGCATCCATGGGCATTATGCCTCAAAGTGCCACCGTCGCTTCAAACGGGACTTTCTTGGCATTGGCAACGACGGGCGCGGCAACGAGAAGCAAGCCGCCATCGCCGAACAGAGTTTCGCCAGCCATCTCAGCGGTACCCATCCCGGCAGTGGTGGGTACACCCCGTCGTATCCAATCGACCCCGCCTGGTACTTCGACACGGGTGCCACAGAGCACATGACCAATGAGGCTGGTCATCTTCAGGCGCAGGAGCCCTACCGTGGCCGTGATAAGGTCCGCACTGCTGATGGTTCAGGTATGCCCATTACTCATGTTGGTCAGGCATCCCTCTTGTCTAGTTCCTCTCGTCGTCTTCGCCTTCGTAATGTCCTTCATGTTCCACATGTCACTCGTCCATTACTATCTGTTCGTAAGTTTACTTATGATAATGATGTGTTTTGTGAATTTCATCCGTTTCATCTCTTCGTTAAGGATCGAGCCACACGGGAGGTTCTGCTTAGAGGTCGCATCCATCAGGGCATGTATGCGTTGGAGGCGCCATCTCTTCCGGAGGCCTTCACCGCCGTTCGCACGTCGACGTCTCATTGGCATGCTCGGCTTGGGCATCCTGCGTCTCCCATAGTTAGTCATGTTTTGCATCGACATGAACTTCCTACGTCGTCTAGTTCCAAAGATTTGTCAGTTTGTGATGCTTGTCAACAAGGGAAAAGTCATCAGTTACCGTTTGTGTCTTCATCTCGAGTTGTTACTACTCCATTAGAACTTGTGTTTTCGGACGTATGGGGCCCTGCCCAAACATCTTTCAGTGGTCATAAATATTATGTCAGTTTCATTGATGCCTACAGTCGCTTTACGTGGCTTTATCTTCTCAAAAGCAAAGCTGATGTGTTTAATGTGTTTTTACAATTTCAATTGCATGTTGAGAGACTCCTACAACATAAGATCATTCATGTTCAGTCTGATTGGGTGGGTGAATACCGCAACCTCAATTCATTCTTTAATAAGCTTGGGATATCTCATCGTGTTTCTTGCCCACATACACATCAGCAGAATGGTACCGTTGAGCGCAAGCATCGTCACATAGTTGAAGCTGGCCTTACACTTCTTGCTCATGCCTCCGTGCCGTTCCGGTTTTGGAGTGATGCTTTTACCACTGCTTGTTTCTTGATTAATCGAACTCCTACTCGAGTATTAAAAATGAAGACACCACTTGAACTGTTGTTTAATGAACTTCCTGACTATACTTTCCTCAAAGTTTTTGGCTGTGCTTGTTGGCTGCACCTTGGGCCCTACAACAGTCGCAAGCTTGAGTTTCGCTCCAAAAAGCGCGTCTTCCTTGGGTATAGTGCTCTTCACAAAGGTTACAAATGTCTTCATGTTCCTACAAATAGAGTCTATATCTCCCGTGATGTCGTGTTTGATGAAAATCTGTTTCCTTTTTCGAATATGCCATCTTCCCCAACATTGTCATCACCCACTCATATATCTTATGTTTCGCCTGATCAACTTGAGGATGTTGCATATTCGCCTGTGCTATTACCTAACCACGGTGCAGGTACTGGGCGTGGCGCTCGTCTCGAGCTTCTTGATGAACAGGAGTCGCCCCAACCTGCTTCTGCTGCCTCCGACATTGATCGCTGCATGGGACATGCAGTGGGCGCTCGTCCCGAGTGATGAGGATATGTACCTAGGGTAGGGTCATAGACCTATCTAGGATACCATGCCCAAGGACATCCTTAGACGAAGCCACCTTCCAGTCGACCAAGAGAGACTCCACTCGACCGGCTAGAAGACACTCGACAAACCTGAAGACACTCGACCATCAAGACCCACTCGACCATCAGGAATCCAGGATCTACTCTGCATCCAAACGGTCTGTAATTAAGTAGTCTTAATGGTCATGATGACACTTTAAGTAGGGCGTTACCAGTAACGCCCGGCCTTAATGTACTTTAATCCTCTGCTACGTGGGATGGCTGGGGTCCTGGCGTCCTCTATATAAGCCACCCCCTCCACTGGTAGAAGGGTTCGCACCCCTGTAACTCTTATACACAGAAACCAGTCGACCGCCTCCGGGCTCCGAGACGTAGGGCTATTACTTCCTCCGAGAAGGGCCTGAACTCGTTAAACACTCGTGTGTACAACTACTCCATAGCTAGGATCTTGCCTCTCCATACCCACCCCCCATTCTACTGTCAGGCTTAGAACCACGACAGTTGGCGCCCACCTTGGGGCAGGTGTCTTAGCGACTTTTTGGAGAAGTTGTAATTTGTCCGATCGCCTTCATCATGGTTTCTGGCGGAGCTCTGGTCGAGGGCCGCGAGATTCGTCTCGGTGCGCTCGCTTTCATCGCCGACGACTCCGCTTGGCTCCAGGAGGCACCACTCGACATCGACGCGCTCCCCGTCCGCGGGGCGACGCACTTTCAGGCGTGCCTCCACGGCGTCCTACTGCGGCAGCCGTCGACCCCATACTGGTCGACTCCTGCGCCGTCCACCCACCGTGTCTCCCGCCAGCGCAAGCGCTCCGGTCGGTCGAGGCTTCAGCATTGGGTGAGACACGCAGTGGCTCGCCAATCGGCCACCACCCAAGTCGCGACAATCGAGCCCGACGAATCTCTCTATGGCCTGTTCGATCTGTCAACTAGCACCGTAGAGACTGCATCTGAGTGTGACAGCAGTGATCTAGCGGCGGAGGTCCTGATGGTCAACGGGCCTCGTAGCCCTCCCGGTTTTCCCCGCGTCGACGGGATGGACGATGGAGGCCACCCCGCTCAGGCCCACGAAGAATATCAGCCCGAGCCGCTCACTTCTCAGCAAAGGGAAGATCTTCGTCGCCGGAACATGGATGCCCACTCCTGAAGCTCAAGCTTTGGAAGAGGCGCGTTTGGCCAACTTGGCTGAACGCAATCGACTGGAGAATCTCCAGCGAGCACTTGACGAGCGTGCGCGTCAACGAGTACCTGACTCCAGTCGACGTCAGCTCTTTCCGCAACCGACTCAGGTATACCGAACCCCGATTCAGAATTTAGCAGCTGCAGCCCGTATAGCAGAGTCAATTCAGCCCTCTCAGTCAGAGGCTGGAAGAGGCTTGTTGCAAATCAGAGATTTGCTCCGGGCGGCAGGAGATCAGAATTCAGCTATGTCACAATCGCGCAACAGGATTCACAGTCGATCCGTCGCTGCGAATACTATTCAGTCGGCTCACAGCCCAAGGTCGCCTCCGAGGCGCGCGGGACATGATGGCCGGCGTGATCATTATGATGACCGATTCGACCGTGATGATAGGCGTCGAGCGCCCACTCCTCTGAGAAGTGGGTCTAACGCCCACCGGCAGCAAGATGACAGGCGCCAGCTCAGCATTGGGGGAAGAGCTCCGGTCGACCCCAGGGAACCAGGCTTTGACGCGAGATCCATCATCGTGCAAGGTTTGGTCGACCGGAACAGAGCTCATAGAGGTGGCCATGACAGAGATGCGCCCACCAGCAGCCGAGTCCATGTTTCAGGTCCAGAATGCTTTAGCAGAGCCATCAGAGCCGCAGTGATACCTCCCAACTTCAGGTTAGCGACTGGGGTAAGTAAGTTCACCGGAGAGTCAAAGCCTGAAACCTGGCTGGAGGACTACCGAGTGGCGGTACAGATTGGTGGCGGTAATGATGAGGTGGCCATGAAGCATTTGCCACTCATGCTAGAGGGTTTGGCTAGAGCGTGGTTGAATCAGTTAGCTCCTAGCAGCATTTACACCTGGCAAGATCTTTCCCGAGTGTTCGTCAGGACGTTCGAAGGAACTTGCAGGCGACCGGCCGGATTGACGGAGTTGCAAGTCTGCGTACAAAAGTCGAGTGAAACATTGAGAGATTACATCCAGAGATGGACCACTTTGCATCATACCGTGGAGAATGTGTCAGACCATCAAGCGGTCTGCGCTTTCAAGGATGGCATCAAGAACAGAGAGTTGAGCTTAAAATTTGGTCGAACCGGAGATATGACCTTGAGTCGAATGATGGATATTGCCACCAAATACGCTAACGGCGAAGAAGAGGACAGGCTCCGGAGTGGCAAGTATAAGCCGAGTCAATCGGAAAAAGGGAATTCCAGTCGGAAGCAGAAGCGGAAGGCCGAGCCAGCTGCTCCTGGAGAGGCTCTGGCCGTGACTCAGGGCAAATTCAAAGGGAAGCCCAAAGGTTCTTGGAACCCCAAGAAGGTAAAGGATAAAGAGGGGAACGACGTGATGGATCTACCGTCTCACATCCACATGAATAAAGACGAAGAGGGAAACTTCGTCTACCCGAAACATACCACTCGCCAGTGTCGGCTTCTAATTCAGCAGTTCCAAGGAAAACAACCCAAGGACAAAGAGAAGGAGTCAGACAAGGCCGAGGACAAGGAGGACAGTGATGGAGGTTACCCTCATGTCAATTCCACTCTGATGATTTTTGCTGATGTAGAGAGCAAGAGTCGACTGAAAGTGATCAAGCGAGAGGTAAATATGGTCGCCCCGGTGACGCCAAGCTATCTGAAATGGTCACAAACTCCCATTACCTTCGACCAGTCTGATCACCCTACTCACATTGCCACCCCCGGGAGGCAAGGGCTGGTGGTCGACCCAGTCCTCGAAGGCACTCGACTGACGAAGGTGTTGATGGATGGCGGCAGTGGATTGAATATATTGTATGCGGAGACGCTCAAGGGAATGGGCATTCCGATGTCCAAACTCAGCTCCAGCAACATGAGTTTTCACGGAGTCATCCCTGGAAAGAAGGCCGAGTCACTCGGTCAAATAGCTCTGGATGTAGTGTTCGGCGATTCGAAACATTTCCGTAAAGAGAAGCTGACATTTGAAGTCGTGGATTTCCAGAGCGCCTACCACGCTATTTTGGGGAGACCAGCCTACGCCCGCTTCATGGCTCGACCATGTTATGTGTATCTCAAGCTAAAGATGCCTGGCCCCAAAGGAGTGATCACTATCACCGACAGTCAAAAGAAGGCAGAAGAGTGTTTCCAGAAGGCTCGAAGATTGCGGATGACCAGATAACAGTGGTAGAGCTGGAAGGGTACAAGAAAAATGCAGATCCGAGTGATTTACTGCGGGCCAAGAAACCTACCACAGAATCAGCATTCCAGTCGTCAGGGGAGACGAAGCCAGTTCACATCCACCCGACTGACCCAAACGCAGCTCCGACCCACATTTCCACAACACTCGACTCTAAATAGGAAGAAGCGCTCATCCAGTTCCTCCGTGAGAACTGGGACATCTTTGCATGGAAGCTAGCTGACATGCCGGGTGTTCCCAGGGGGCTGGCTGAGCATCGCCTTAGAGTCGACTCAAAAGCAAAACCTGTTAAAGAACATCTTCGACGGTCCGCCGTTCAGAAGAAAAAAGCCATTGGCGAGGAGGTGGCTCGACTCCTTGCAGCATAGTTTATCCAAGAGGTGTACCACCCCGAGTGGCTCGCCAATGTCGTCATGGTCCCCAAGAAGGACAACTCACTGCGCATGTGCATCGATTTCAAACATATCAATCGGGCCTGTCCGAAAGATCATTTTCCTCTCCCTCCCATCGACCAAATTGTCGACTCGACTGCGGGATGTGAGAGATTGTCTTTTTTAGATGCTTATTCCGGGTATCATCAGATCCGTCTGTATGGACCTGACAAAATAAAAACAGCTTTCATCACCCCATTCGGGTGCTTCTGCTATATCACCATGCCATTCGGTCTCAAGAATGCCGGAGCCACGTTCATGAGAATGATTCAAAAGTGTTTACTCACTCAAATTAGTCAGAACGTAGAAGCGTACATGGATGATATCGTGGTCAAGTCACGAAAGGGTTCCGACCTGTTGACTAACCTAGCTGAAACATTTGCCAATCTTAGGAGGTATGATATCAAGCTCAATCCATCAAAGTGCACGTTCGGAGTACCTGGCAGAAAGTTACTCGGTTTTCTCGTTTCAGAATGAGGAATCGATGCTAACCCAGAGAAAGTTGGCACCGTACTCCGAATGAAACGCCCTGTGCGTGTGCACGATGTCCAGAAGCTTACTGGATGCTTGGCCGCATTAAGTCGATTCATCTCTCGCCTCGGTGAAAAGGCATTGCCTCTTTACCGACTGATGAAGAAGGCAGACAAGTTCGAGTGGACTCCAGAAGCTGATGCAGCGTTTGCCGAGCTAAAAGCTCTGCTCTCCACCCAGCCGGTGCTTGCTGCTCCAATCAGCAAAGAGTCTCAGTTGCTTTACATTGCAGCCACAGGACAGGCCGTCAGTACAGTACTTACGGTCGAGCGGGAAGAGGAAGGTAAAACCTTCAAAGTTCAGCGCCAGTGTACTATCTCTCCGAAGTTTTGACTCCATCGAAGCAAAGATATCCTCATTATCAGAAGCTCGTATATCGGATCTACATGACCATGAAGAAGGTTGCTCATTATTTCTCTGACCACGACATTACAGTCGTCAGCGGCGCACCATTGTCAGAGATTCTGCACAATAGAGACGCGACTGGTCGAGTGGCTAAATGGGCGATTGAACTCCTTCCCCTTGATGTCAAATTTGAGGCAAAGAAAGCCATTAAGTCCCAGGCTATAGCAGATTTCCTTGCCGAGTGGACCGAACAACAACAGCCGACTCAAGTTCACTCGGAGCATTGGACCATGTTCTTTGATGGTTCTAAGATGTTAAATGGTTCTGGTGCTGGGGTAGTTTTGGTTTCCCCCCGAGGAGATAAACTCAGATATGTGCTCCAGATCCACTTTGATTCCTCCAACAATGAAGCAGAATATGAAGCACTTTTGTATGGGTTGCGCATGGCCATTTCACTCGGCGTCCGTCGCCTTATGGTTTATGGCGACTCAGATTTGGTGGTCAATCAAGTGATGAAGGAGTGGGACGTTAGAAGCCCAGCTATGACTGGATACTGCAATGCAGTGAGAAAGCTGGAGAAGAAATTTGAAGGATTAGAGCTCCATCACATTCCCCGGCTGAAGAATCAAGCAGCCGATGACTTGGCAAAGATAGGTTCCAAGAGGGAAGCCATTCCGAGTGGTGTGTTCTTGGAACATGTTCACTCACCGTCGGTTCAAGAAGATCCTTTCACTGAAGAAGTCCCACAGCCCAGAAGCGCCACAGATCCGACTGAAGTCGAGGCCCCAGCCGTGGTCGACTTGATCATGGAAGTTTTGGTCGTCACTCCCGATTGGACAGTACCCTATATCGCCTATATTTTGAGAAAAGAACTCCCTGAGGATGAAGAAGAGGCTCGAGAGATCGTCCGCCGATCCAAAGCCTTCACCGTCATGAGAGATCAGTTATACAGAGAAAGTGCGACTGGAGTCAGCCAGAGATGCATAACACCAGAGGAAGGTCGAATGATCCTCAACGACATCCACTCGGGGACATGTGGTCATCATGCCTCTTCTCGGATCATCGTGGCTAAAGCATACCGAGCTAGTTTTTATTGGCCCAGAGCGAATGAAATGGCAAAGGAGATAGTCGACAAATGTGAAGGATGCCAATTTTACTCCAATATGTCACACAAACCCGCCTCGTCCTTGAAGACCATTCCACTTGTCTGGCCTTTTGCTGTATGGGGTCTGGATATGGTGGGTCCCTTGGGAACAGGCAGAAGCGGTTTCACCCATGTGCTGGTAGCAGTCGACAAGTTCACCAAGTGGATTGAGGCCAAGCCCATCAAGAACCTCGACGCCAGTACTGCTGTCAGCTTTATGAGGGAATTAATATTCAGATATGGAGTCCCTCACAGCATCATCACCGTCAACGGGTCAAACTTCGATTCCGAAGAATTCAGAGCTTTCTGCACGTCTCAAGGCATACGAGTCGACTATGCCTCAGTCGCTCACCCACAGTCGAATGGACAGGCAGAACGAGCCAACGGCTTGATTCTCAAAGGATTGAAACCCCGTTTGATGTGTGATCTCAAGCATGCAGCTGGTGCATGGGTCGACGAACTTCCTTCGGTACTTTTGGGGTTAAGGACCACGCCCAATCGGTCGACTGGAAGGACTCCCTTCTTCTTGGTCTACGGAGCCGAGGCGGTCTTGCCGAGTGACCTTCTCCACAATGCCCCTCGGGTCGAACTCTACACCGAAGCTGAAGCAGAACAAGCCTGACAGGATGCAGTCGACCTTTTGGAAGAAGAAAGAGAGATGGCTTTGATCCAGTTGACCATTTACCAGCAAGACTTGCGTCGCTTCCATGCCAGAAATGTGAGGAGTCGAGCCTTCCAAGAAGGAGATTTGGTTCTCCGAGTGGATCAGCAGAAACCACACAAGCTTGCTCCTACTTGGGAAGGTCCCTTCATCGTCACCAAGGTTCTCCACAATGGAGCATACCGTCTCTACAACGTCGGACATCAGATCGACGAGCCCCGGGCTTGGAACGCGGAGCTTATCCGCCCCTTTTACACTTAAGTTTTTCACTCGGACGAGTTGTAATAAAAGTACCTCTGTAGTTTATTTATCAAAGACAAGAGCTTTATAGTTTTCCCAGTAATTGTTATTACTTTTGTCCACATAAAGCGATCCCCCAGCGGGTGGCTTGGCCGCGAATCCGATTCGCCTGAGTCTGTAAAACAAATCTTACCGAGTGGTAAGTCAGCCTTCCACTCGGAGGCTTAGCTGCGAAATCCGTTTCGCCTGAGATGAACAAAATCCTACCGAGTGGAGAGCAAACCTCCCACTCGGGGGCTTAGCTGCAGCCCAGTGCTCGCCTAAGTTTTTGAAAATCCTACCGAGTGGAGAGCAAACCTCCCACTCGGGGGCTTAGCTGCAGCCCAGTGCCCGCCTAAGTTTCTGAAAATCCTACCGAGTGGAGAGCAAACCTCCCACTCGGGGGCTTAGCTGCAGTCCAAGTACTCGCCTAAGTTGAATAAAATCCTACCGAGTGGAGAGCAAACCTCCCACTCGGGGGACTTAGCTGCAGCCCAGTGCTCGGCTAAGTTTCTGAAAATCCTACCGAGTGGAGAGCAAACCTCCCACTCGGGGGCTGAGCTGCGGCCCAGTGCTCGCCTAAGTTTCTGAAAATCCTACCGAGTGGAGAGCAAACCTCCCACTCGGGGGCTTAGCTGCAGCCCAGTGCTCGCCTAAGTTTCTGAAAATCCTACCGAGTGGAGAGCAAACCTCCCACTCGGGGGCTTAGCTGCAGTCCAAGTACTCGCCTAAGTTGAATAAAATCCTACCGAGTGGAGAGCAAACCTCCCACTCGGGGGCTTAGCTGCAGCCCAGTGCTCGCCTAAGTTTCTGAAAATCCTACCAAGTGGGGAGTGAACCTCCCACTCGGGGACTTAGCTGCAGCCTAGTGCTCGCCTAAGTTTATGGGAGAACTAGTCGACTGCAATAAGCGCCTCGTGTTAACCTGCAAAAGACACCCCAAACCAAACGCAAACATATTCAACGTCGAAACCCAAGTTCGGATAATACCTAACGGAGCCGAAAGTGCTCACGCGCTAAGCCTGTTAAGGTTTATCGGTTACAAAACCCACTCGACATACCGAGGCAAATTTAAAGTATCAAGCTCAGAAGTTGTTTACCCCTCCTGTGGAGGGCTGGAAGGCACAACAAACTCATCAAGGTCGATCCCATCTGCAATCCGAGTGGCTGCAGCGATGAAGGTCTCCATGAAAGATCGGAAATCATGCTTCTTGGTGTTAGCCACCCTGAGGGCCACCAGCTTGTCCTCTCGTGCATCCTTGCAGTGAACGCGGACCAGAGATAGAGCAACATCCGCGCCACACCTGGCAGAAGACTTCTTCCACTCCTGCACTCGACTTGGAACCTCGTTCAGTCGAGTCATCAAGGATTCGAGGTTGTTCTGGAGTGTCTCTCTTGGCCAGAGTGTCGTGTTGATGCGAGATGTTGCGACCTTCAGCCTTGCAAGATAGTCGACGACAGCTGCAACGTGAGATTCAAGCCGAAGCACATTCATGGCAACATCGTCATTCATGGGAGAGTTGATAGGGTCCAAGTTTATCTCCAGTCGACCAGTCTCCTCTTCAAAGTTCTGACAAAATTCTGCAAGCACGACCACCGAGTCAAAACTACAGTCGGAGGTAGCGGTTAAAAATTGCCTGCTTGATACCAAAGATTACCTTCAAGCATGAGGAATAGCTTCTTGGCGAGTCCGCCCAGATAAGCCTCCAGATCATTCTTCTTGCCCGCCAACTCACTGGCCTTGTCATTCAGAGCAATCTTGTCATTCTTCAGTCGAGTGGCTTCTTGGTTGGCCACATCAAGAGCAGCTTTCAGATTAGCGTTTTCTTCTTCAAGCTTGGCGACCGAAGCCAACTTCTCTTCAGCAAGCCTAGTCTTGTCCACGGCCGTTTTTTGCGCCTCGGCAAGGTCAAGGTCCTTCTTCTTCAGAGTGTTCTTCAATTTTTCTGCGAGAATCACAATAAGGTTAGAATTGGAGGAAGATAAGAAGCAAGGACAGTCGTCAAGATTCTCATCGAACATACCTTTTGCTTCCTCCTTCGCCTTCGTGAAGTTTTCTTGGACAAGCTTTTGGTCAAGTTCAAGCTGGATGAACTTGCTCTCCAATTCGGCGTAGCGAGAAACAAGGTCATAAGACTTCTGCGAAAGTTCAATCGACGAAACATCAACAGCAATTCACTTCCGAGTGAGTAAGGAAAAATCATAGCGTTTCTAAGACTACGGCCGAATGCAAACATTCGACCATAGTCTCAGGGACTACACCCAGTGGGTGCACTCAGCGTGCCCCCACTAGTTTCATCAGTTAGAGTCGACCAGTCGACCAACAACACAAAAAAAACGGAGGTGTTCTTGAGACTATAATCGACTGCAAGCAGTCGACCACAGTCTCGGGGACTACACGCAGTGGGTGCACTCAGCGTGCCCCCACCAGTCTATGAATCTATTCGACCTAGTCGAGTAAGGAAAAAACTTAAGACATAAAGACTATAGTCGACTGCCAGCAGTCGACCATAGCCTTGGGGACTACACCCAGTGGGTGCACTCAGCGTGCCCCCACTAGTCCGGAATTTCAATCGACACACCCAGTGGGTGCAGGACAAACTCTAAGAATTGCAGAAAGAAGAGTTTACAGATATCATATCCTAACAGAACAGGCAGTGACCGACTGACCTGAACATTACTCTGAAGAGCTGAACTGGCGTCATAGGCTGCCTGTCTAGCTTCTCGTATCGCCTTCACTTGCTCCATCATGACCCCCGCTTGGCGTATCGCTTCTCTAGCAGCACTGGCTTGGTCTTCTGGAACGGGGTAGGTGGAGAAAAGCGAGGGTTGAACAGCACTCGACGACGAAGGGCGAGCACTCGTCAACGGCACCGCGAAGGTTACGGTGGGTCGAGTGACATTGTCTCCCTCCACGACCAACGTCTCGGGTGCCGGCACATCCTGAGTCGCCTTGCCAGCAGACGTTTTCTTGCTTCTCCTCGGCCGTGGTGGTTCTTCGTCGTCGTCGTCAGGAAGGTCAATAACAATGTTGGATGAAACTGCAGAAAGAATCAAAATTAGAGACAATAAGTCAGTCGACTGAAAACGGCAGCACAGGAGTCATACCATGTTTCGAGGTTGCAGCATCCTCCATCTCGTGGTCTCCGGCCCTCGCCGAAGTGTCAGAAGTAGCAGCGCTGCAGTTCCAAAAGTCAGTCGATTGGCCCATGAGTCGACCAAGAACAAGTTCATGAAACAGGGAAAGCTCAAAACTACCATTACCCTGAGATAGTGGGGATCACCATCTTCATCTTCGGCAAGACCTTTGCAGGCTTCGACGGTGCCACTCGAGATTGCTTCGGAGCCTTCTCAGTCGGTGTCGGAGAAGTAGTCCGAGGGCGCTTGGTCGACTGGGAAGCGGTTGCGACCCCCTTACCCCGCTCAGTCGCGGGATCATGGGCAAGCTTCGAGCGTCTTTCCGAGCGGGGAGGTGCAACTTCCTCCTGCTCCTCTTCTTCCTCCTCACCAGAGTCATCACCCTCGTCGTCGTCGTCAGCATCCGAATCCCACTCCTCCGGGCTTTCGCCCCCGCTTCCTTCCTTCTCCTCCTCAGTCGGCGTCTGCGCCCCATTGGGCATCGAGTACAATTCAGTGGTGGCCTGTCAGACAACAAAGCAAAACAAAGATCAATCGACCAATTCGCGGCAAAGCAGAATGGATAAAGCAAGATAACACTCGGGAATAAGTGGCCATACCGCGTCCGGCGTATAAGTACAGTCGAGTGGCGGGATCCTCCTAGCCCCTCGAGGGTTGTCCTTGTTCCCTGTGATGGCGGCCACCCACCTCTCCAGCGTGGCGTCGTCGACTGCTTCTGGATGGACCCGAGTGGTGTCTTCGGTACCGCAGTACAGCCACATCGGGTGGCCTCGGTACTGGAGCGGTTGGATGTGCCGCCTAAGGAAGACTTCCAGAAGATCCATGCCCGTCACTCCGTCCCGAACGAGTTGGACCACGCGCTCCATCAACATTTTTACCTCGGCTTTCTCCTCAGGAAGCACCTTCAGAGAAGACGGTTTGTCCACTCGGTCCATGGAGAACGGAGGGAGACCAGTCGACTGCCCCGACGTCGACTCGTCTTGGCAGTAGAACCAAGTCGACTGCCACCCTCTGACCGACTCAGGAAGGGTCATGGCCGGGGAAGTGCTCTTATTCCTCAACTGAATCCCAAGACCCCCGCACATCTGAATAACCTTGGTCCTCTCATCATCCGGACTCGCCTTTTTTACTGTCTGTGAGCGACAGGTGAATATGTGCTTGAAGAGACCCCAGTGCGGTCGACAACCCAGGAAGTTCTCGCACATGGACACAAAGGCAGCAAGATAGGCGATGGAATTGGGATTGAAATGGTGGAGTTGCGCCCCAAAGAAATTCAGAAACCCACAGAAGAACACATTCGGCGGTAGAGAAAAACCACGATCTACGTGAGTAGCTAAGAGAACGCACTCACCCTCCTGCGGCTGCGGTTGACACTCGGACCCCGGGAGCCTCACCGACCCGTGGGGGATCAGTCCCTCATTGGCCAGGTCGTTGAGATCTTTCTCAGTGATGGTCGAGCGGATCCAATCCCCTTGGACCCAACCCTTCGGCAGTCGGGACCTCGACGAAGATCCGCCCCAACTGGACGGTCTCCCCTTCGCTTGCCCCGTCGCCGTCGCCTTCTTCGCGCGCTCTAGGGCCGCCGTCTTCTCCTTCACCATTGTCGCCGGCGAAGCGCGCGAGAGGTGGATAGGCGGAGCCGGGAGCAGGCGCAGTGGGCGGAGGCAGAGAGGGAAGAGAGAAGAATGTGAAGGCACTGTTCAAAAAACCCTCCCTCGGCGCTTTATATAAGGGCGTTTTCCGAGTGGCTGACGAGTGGGTCCGAGCGATCCTGTCACATCCCGAAACAGTCACGCACGCACGATACGTGGCGAAAAAGGCGGCGCAGAAATCGAGGCGTCCACGCCTTATCCCGTCCGATTGCCGCGGACCGCCCCGCTTCGCGCGCTTCCCAAATTTTGGATCCCGCAAAATCTGCTAGCAGCAGATCAATCTGTCAGACAATATCTTTCTCGCGATCCGTCGCTCGGGAGTTCTCCAAAGTTCAAAAGTTCACTCGACAGAAGATAAGAATGGATCAAGGCGACTGAAGTAAAAGTTGACGCCAACACCGAAAGAGAAATCGCCAATCCAAGATACGACACAATCAAAGCGCAAGAAATAAGTCGGAGAAAATCATCAACTCCTTCCTCACTCGAACCTCGATCCATTTGGGGGCTAATGATGAGGATATGTACCTAGGGTAGGGTCATAGACCTATCTAGGATACCATGCCCAAGGACATCCTTAGACGAAGCCACCTTCCAGTCGACCAAGAGAGACTCCACTCGACCGGCTAGAAGACACTCGACAAACTTGAAGACACTCGACCATCAAGACCCACTCGACCATCAGGAGTCCAGGATCTACTCTGCATCCAAACGGTCTGTAATTAAGTAGTCTTAATGGTCATGATGACACTTTAAGTAGGGCGTTACCAGTAACGCCCGGCCTTAATGTACTTTAATCCTCTGCTACGTGGGATGGCTGGGGTCCTGGCATCCTCTATATAAGCCACCCCCTCCACTGGTAGAAGGGTTCGCACCCCTGTAACTCTTATACACAGAAACCAGTCGACCGCCTCCGGGCTCCGAGACGTAGGGCTATTACTTCCTCCAAGAAGGGCCTGAACTCGTTAAACACTCGTGTGTACAACTACTCCGTAGCTAGGATCTTGCCTCTCCATACCCACCCCCCATTCTACTATCAGGCTTAGAACCACGACACCGAGGCCGCTTCCTCGGCGCCTTCTGGCCCAGCCGCTTCGACGCCCGAGCGGTCGGCTGGCTCCGGGCCTCCCACGCCTCCCGCCTCGTCGATGCGGTCTCCACCGCCCACGTCATCACCGCCTGCCTCGCCGGGTTCCGCTTCCCCGCCTGGGCTGGACTCACCAACATCTGCATCATCTTCGGCCTCGCCGCTCGGGAGTCCGTCTCCTGCGTCATCGCCTGTATCTGCTGACACGGTAGCTGATGCACCGCCTCCAGCTCCTGTGGTCCTTCGGCCGCATACACGTAGCCGGAGTGGTATTCACCGGCCCAAGGTACGCAAAGATGGCACTGTTGCATGGATTGCTGCTTGCTTGGCTCAAGCGCAGTCTGATCCTACTGCGGAACCCCGACACTATCAAGCAGCGATGAGTATTCCTCACTGGCGTGCTGCTATGGACCTTGAGATTCAGGCTCTTCGTCAGAATGGCACCTGGCAGTTGGTCTCTCCCCGTCCAGGTATCAACGTCATTGATTCTAAATGGGTTTTTAAGGTCAAACGACATGCAGATGGTTCTATTGAGCGGTACAAGGCTCGGCTGGTTGCTAAGGGTTTCAAGCAACGGTATGGCCTTGACTACGAGGATACCTTCAGTCCAGTTGTGAAGCCCACCACTATTCGACTGCTCCTGTCGCTAGCTGTCACACGAGGTTGGTCTCTTCGTCAGTTGGATGTTCAGAGTGCGTTTCTGCATGGCGTTCTTCAGGAAGAGGTCTACATGCGTCAGCCCCCTGGGTTTGTTGACCCTGATCGCCCTCAGCATCTCTGTCGCTTGGTGAAAGCGCTCTATGGTCACAAACATGCGCCTCGTGCTTGGTATGCTCGCCTGGGTTCTGCCCTTCGCGCTCACGGATTTGTGCCATCCACTGCTGATACTTCACTGTTTATTCTTCAGCGCCCGGAAGTCACTATGTATATTCTGGTCTATGTTGATGATATCATCCTTGTCAGCTCCTCTGTTGCGGCGACTGATCGTTTGGTTCTGGCTCTCAGTTCTGATTTTGCTGTCAAGGATCTAGGCAGACTTCACTATTTTCTTGGCCTGGAAGTCACATATCCATCAGATGGTCTTGCTCTCTCTCAGCAGAAGTACTCTCAGGATCTCTTGCGCCGTGCTGGCATGTTGGAGTGCAAGGCTGCTACTACTCCCATGTCATCTACTAAGATTCTTTCTGCCACTGATGGGACTCTCCTCTCTGCTGATGATGCTACACAGTACAGAAGTCCTGTTGGGGCTCTGCAGTACCTTACCATCACGCGGCCTGATCTTTCATATGCGGTTAACCGTGTCTGTCAGTATCTTCATGCCCCTCGAGAGCCTCACTTGACTGCCGTCAAGCGTATTCTGCGTTAAGTTCTCTCTACTGACTCTTATGGACTTCATCTCCGGTCGGCGCCCTCTAGTATGCTCTCGGTCTTCAGTGATGCAGACTGGGCTGGTAACCCAGATGATCGGCGATCCACGGGGGGATATGCAGTATTCTCTGGTCCTAATCTGATCGCCTGGAGTGCTCGGAAGCAGTCTACAGTTTCTCGGAGTAGCACTGAAGCTGAGTACAAGGCAATTGCTGATGCCACTGCTAAGCTTATTTGGCTCCAGTCCCTTCTTCGAGAATTGAAGATCTCTCATAGTCAGCCTCCTATTCTTTGGTGTGACAACATCGGCGCTACATACCTCTCATCGAATCCGGTATTTCATGCCCGAACGAAACACATCGAAGTTGATTATTATTTTGTGAGAGAACGTGTTGCACAGAAGTTCCTGCAGATCAAGTTCATCTCCTCCAAGGATCAATTTGCTGATATCTTCACCAAACTACTGTCTCTTCCTTTGTTCATAGGTTGTAGACGCAATCTTAACTTACTGAGTACCTCAGGCCACAGTTAAGATTGAGGGAGGGTGTTAGACTGTATATTGTACGACAACTGTATTTGTACCTGTATTGTACCTCTTGGTACCTTATATAAAGCGATAGGCCACGCACCAGATGCGTTGAGCCAGTTTCCACCAAATCATAATTTCAACAGGAAGGATCCAACCTGAATACACATGAACGTAGACGAACTACGACAAGATCCGAGCAAACCCACTGAGGACAGATCCGCTGGAGACACACCTCCACACGCCCACCGTCGATGCTAAATAAACCACCGGGACGGGGATTAGGCGGGGAGAACCTTATTTCATCTTTAGAGAGCCGCCGCCTCGCATCTCTGAGGAGGACACAAACCCTAACAAAACTCGAAGAAACATAAAAAAACGAGGCCCTCCCGCCGGCAAGGGTCGCGATCCACCGCGCTTCCATGTCCCTAAGACCACAGAAAGACGAGGCGGACCGACAGTGATGCCGACGGGAGGCACGAGAAACCCTAGCACCAGCGTGCACAGGCTTAGGGTAGGAGCAGCCACCGCTCAACTTGTGGTTATCTGTCTGGACTAACCTCACTAAGATGGATGATAGGACGCAGAGCGTGCCATTATAGTGACGAAGGTGATCTATACCTAGACGACGACCTTATGTATATAAAAATGTTAATCATGTGTACGAAAAATGTTTGCGATTTAACAAGTCTGACACATTTAAAAATGTTTACGCAATGTGAAAAATGTTGAGTAATTTTAAAAATACGTCCATGTGTTAAAAAATGTGTTTGTGATATTTGCAAAAAAAAGTGTATTCAATGTAAAAGCAATGTTTTCGTAATGTGAAAAAAAATGTTTCATGCCATTGAAAAATGTACGCAGCATTTTAGAGCAAAAAATCAAGCGATTCACAAAAACATGCATCACATTTAAAAAAAATGTATATACAATGTATATGGATGTTCCTGTAGGTTTAAAAAAATGCTTATTTTCAGTAAAAAATCTTTGTATAGTTTTTAAAAATTCTTATTGACACTAAAATAATATACAGCATGTATTTGAAAAATATTACTGTCTATCCAAAAAGGTGTCCATAACATGTATTTAAAAAATGTACATCATGTACTTGAAAATGTTCAAAGTGTAGAAAAACAAAATGTCTCGCGTGTACGCTAAGAATGCACATTGTGTACTCACAAAAGGTAGACATGTGCAAAAAAAGGAACCGGTTAATACCAACGAAGAAACAAAAAAGAAAAGCAAAGAAAACCGAAGAATATGAAGAAAATAAAAAAAATAAACAAAAAGAACCAAAGTATAACGAACCAACCAACCAAGTATAGATGAGAGAGGGTCATACTTTTTTTTTTAGCTAAAGCAAAGCTTTATTGAACTTTAACGGTGCTTAGGAAAATCGCCTTGAGCACAAACAGCCACAGGGGCTGGTACATCTGATTCCCGCTCTATGTAGTGGTTTGGTTCATACATGCGCCCAATGGCCGCTAGTTCATGAGTTACATGGTTTGCACTATGCCGGCACGCAGATATTACATGTTTGCACTAGTAGAAAAAGGATCTAATATGAGACACATTAGTGCCAGTTTGATTTTGAGCCGGCACTAATGTGTCCATTAGTGCCGGTTCCAACGGCTAGCAGGCCTTCTCATTAGTACCGGTTCGTGGCGAACCTTTAGCACCGGTTCGTACCACGAACCGGTACTAAAGAGGGTGGTGGCAGGGTGTTGTCAGTCTGGGGCCCGTCCAGCACCTTTAGTACCGGTTCGTGGCACGAACCGGTACTAAAGGTCGATGTACATAAACCCTTCGTCCACCCGAGCCACTCTGTTCTTCCCCTTTTCCCTCACTTCCTCTGTTCTTCCCCTCTCTTCCTCGAGCTCCTCACAAATTTTGCCCAAAATTTGTCAAGATTTGAAGGCCCCCATCCATTCAAATGATCACAAAGGTTAGCAACTTTGTCCTTTCAACTCTCATTGCTAGATTAGCTCTTGCAATGCTTTGTATAGTGATTAATTTGGGAGGAATTATATTTGCTAGTATTTGATTTATATGCAATTTGAGGTCAAAAATAACACTTAGTTTGCATATGTAGGTGTGGTTTACTTAGTGCCTTCTAAATCTCCGTCGTAACCACCGTCGATTGCCCGCACCGTCCCGTCGCCGGCACCACCTTGTGGTGAGGCTCTTGTTCATGAATGTTTTACATTACCAAATTGATGTTTGTGTGATTTGGATATATAGTTACTCGTATAATTATCTTACCCGTACGTTGTTTGTTATACATAGTGCCATGGTTTTGATATCCGTCCCCGTCGGCCCTCGTCCTTGTTATGATTCGGATGTGGTATATTCTCTTTTAAAACTAGTTGCTGCATTTCGTGTTTATGACAAATTATGCCCATCAAGTTGACATAGATATTTTTATCTAGGAGGTATGTGAACCGGAAATTCCAACCGACCCTATTGTCAAGAGGTTAAATTTAGCTGAAAGAGAAAACAAGTATTTGAAAGAAAAATTGAAAAGAATTGAGGGGGAGAAAATGGAATTGGAGTTGCATGTTGCCGATGTCGTCGATGATCACAAGATCAAGATGGAGAAAATGAGGTTGAAGATTAGAAAGATTAGAAAATATGCCATTGATAGTGTGGCTTCGTATCATTATGCTGTTGGATCAATTGTTACCTTAGTTGCGATCTTCATCGCATTTGTTTTTGCATTTAAATTCTTTAGCTAGAGAGTTATTTGTATGTTGCATTTAATTAAGTGTTGTATATGAACTTTATGTATGAACTTGTATTAATTTGGTCTATTCGGTGTTGTGTAATGAAGATGAGCCGACAATGGATGTATGATGACCGATGCTCTCCCGAGTTCATTAATGGCGTGCATACTTTTCTGCTTGCCGCTGAGGCAAACAAGCGGGCGGATGGTTTTATGCCTTGTCCATGTGCTGGCAGTAAGAATGGTCACAGTTACTCTACGTCAACAACCATTCACGTCCACCTATTTGAGTCCGGTTTCATGCCCCACTATAATGTTTGGACCAAGCACGGAGAAATAGGGGTTATGATGGAAGACAATGAAGAAGAAGAGGATGACAACGGCTATCCTGGCCATGGGTTCCCTGAATACGATGATACAACAATGGGGGAAGAAGCTGAGCCGGCAATGCAGGAAGAAGCTGAAGAAGAGGCATCAGATGAGCCCGCTGATGATCTAGGTCGGGCCATTGCCGATGCAAAGAGAAACTGCGCAAGTGATCTGGAGAGGACAAAGTTGCAGCGCATGTTAGAGGATCACAAGAAATTGTTGTACCCGAATTGTGAAGCTGACAAAAAAAGTTGGGCACCACACTTGAATTGCTGCAATGGAAGGCAGAGAATGGTGTATCTGACAAGGGATTTGGAAAGTTGCTGGTAATGATAAAGAATATGCTTCCAAAGGACAACGAATTGCCCGAGAGTACGTATGAAGCAAAGAAGGCTGTCTGCCCTCTAGGGTTAGAGGTGCAAAAGATACATGCATGCCCTAATGACTGCATCCTCTACCGCGGTGAGTACGGGGATTTGAACGCTTGCCCGGTATGCGGTGCATTGCGTTATAAGATCAGTCGCGATGACCCTGGTGATGTCGAGGGTGAGCGCCCCAGGAAGAAGATTCCTGCCAAGGTGATGTGGTATGCTCCTATAATACCACGATTGAAACGTTTGTTCCAAAATAAAGAGCATGCGAAGGCGATGTGGTGGCACGCAGAAGACCGTAAGAAAGACGGAAAGTTGAGAGTACCCGCTGACGGTTCGCAGTGGAGAGAAATCGAGAGAAAGTACTGGGAGGAGTTTGTAGGTGACCCAAGGAACGTATGGTTTGGTCTAAGCGCAGATGGCATTAATCCTTTTGGGGAGTAGAGCAGCAACCATAGCACGTGGCCTGTGACTCTATGTTTGTATAACCTTCCTCCTTGGTTGTGCATGAAGCGGAAGTTCATTATGATGCTAGTGCTCATCCAAGGCCCTAAGAAACCCGACAACGACATTGATGTGTACCTAAGGCCATTAGTTGAAGAACTATTACAGCTGTGGAATGGAACAGGTGTACGTCCGTGGGATGAGCACGGACAGGAAGAATTTGACCTAAAGGCGTTGCTGTTCGTGACCATCAATGATTGGCCTGCTCTCACTAACCTTTCAGGACAGACAAACAAGGGATACCGCGGATGCACGCACTGTTTGGATGATATCGACAGTATATATTTGGATAGTTCTAGGAAGAATGTGTACCTGGGACATCGTCGATTTCTTCCGACAAGGCATCCCGTAAGAAAGAAAGGCAAGCATTTCAAAGGTGAGGCGGATCACCGGACGAAGCCTCGCCACCGTACTGGTGCTGATGTACATGATATGGTCAAGGATTTGAAGGTAATCTTTGGAGAGGGTCCTAGCGGACAACCTGTTCCGAAGGACCCTGACGGACGTTCATCCATGTGGAAGAAGAGATCTATATTTTGGGACCTGCCATATTGGAAAGACCTAGAGGTCCGCTCCGCAATCGACGTGATGTACGTGACGAAGAATCTTTGCGTGACCCTGCTTGGCTTTTTGGGCGTGTATGGGAAGACAAAAGATACACCAGAGGCACGGGAGGACCAGCAACGTATGCACGGAAAAGACGGCATACATCAGGGTCAGGCCAGCTACGTTCTTACCAAAGAAGAGAAGGAAATCTTCTTTGAATGCCTACTCAGCATGAAGGTACCGTCTGGCTTCTCGTCGAATATAAAGGGAATAATAAATATGGCAGAGAAAAAGTTCCAGAACCTAAAGTCTCATGACTGCCACATGATTATGACGCAACTCCTTCCGGTTGCATTGAGGGGTCTTCTACCGGAAAACGTTCGATTAGCCATTGTGAAGCTATGTGCATTCCTCAATGCAATCTCTCAGAAGGTAATCGATCCAGAAATCATACCAAGGTTACAGAATGATTTGGTGCAATGTCTTGTCAGTTTCGAGTTGGTGTTCCCACCATCCTTCTTCAACATCATGACGCACGTCCTAGTTCACCTTTGCGAAGAGATTAACGTTTTGGGTCCTGTATTTCTACACAATATGTTCCCCTTTGAAAGGTTCATGGGAGTCTTGAAGAAATATGTTCATAACCGTGCTAGGCCAGAAGGAAGCATCTCGAAGGGCCATGAAAATGAGGAGGTCATTGAGTTTTGTATTGACTTTATTCCTGACCATAAGCCGATTGGTGTTCCTGAATCGCGGCATAAGGGCAGACTGGAAGAAAAAGGCACGCTAGGAGGGTATCAAATAATATGTATGGACGGGCATTCTCTCACTGAAGCACACTACACGGTTCTACAGAATTCCGCCTTGGTGGCTCCGTATATGGAGGAACACAAGAATTTTCCACAGTCCAAACACCCGGAGAAGTCTAACGACTGGATTACACGCGAACAAGCGAGGACTTTCGCCGGTTGGTTGCAGAAACGTGCCCTAAATGATGGTGATATTCAAAATGACCTGTACTCGCTGTCCCAGTTACCATCTTCGAATATAATGACTTTCAAAGGGTACCAGATAAATGGGAATACATTTTACACGATCGCCCAAGATAAGAAGAGCACCAACCAAAACAGTGGTGTCCGCTTTGATGCAACAACCAACACGGGAAAGGAAACATATTATGGTTACATAGAGGACATATGGGAACTTAACTATGGATCAGGTGATTTGAAGGTCCCTTTGTTTCGGTGCAAATGGGTCAATATGACACGAGGCGGGGTAACGGAAGACCCGCAGTACGGAATGACAACAGTGGATCTCAACAATCTTGTGTATGCAGACGAACCATTCGTCCTAGCCAATGATGTGGCGCAGGTTTTTTATGTGGAAGACATGTCTACCAGGCCGAGAAAAAGAAAAGATAAGGAAGCGAATGGATCATACGACGAGCCAAAGCGCCACATAGTTCTTTCAGGAAAAAGAAACATCGTGGGAGTGGATGACAAGACAGACATGTCAGAAGATTATGAAAAGTTTGATGAAATTGCTCCATTCACAGTGAATATTGACCCGAGCATCCAGTTAAATGATGAAGATTTTCCATGGCTACGGCGCAAAGGGACACACGCGAAGAAAAAGCTTCACACACAAAGATCTGGGATGTGATCGGCTTCACTATCATCACTTTCTTCTGTGTTTCACACCCAGGAGGGAATGTCTGTAATAGTTAGGGTAGTTATGTGTTTTGGCATTTGAAACGCAAAGAAATTTTATGTGCAAACAAATTCTTTTCATGCATTTACTGATTTTTTCCAGCTAAAAGACCCTGAAATTGAAAATCATTTCAAATGAACTCAGAAAAGGTTGAAAGTTGGCATGGTATCATAATTTCATACAAATAGCATGTGCAAAAAAGTAGAGAGGGTTACGGCAAAAACTGGATGCACTTCGTGTACAAAATGGACAATCTCTTTCGAAGTATCAGGGTTTCCGACGAAAACTGAACTATTACAAAGGCATTTCACTTTTTAAATAACCTAAGCATTACCAAATTGAATATAATGATAAAACACACTAATATTAAACATAAGAAAAAGGAATCACTGAAAAAACTTTTTTCAAAGTTAAGTTATTCACAAACTAGTGATTCACACAAATTTCAAATAATTCAAAATTTAAACTATTCAAATTTGAAAACTACCGGCACTAACAGAAAGTTTGTAATTTTTGTACCTTAAGCAAAAATATTCACAAAGAAACTCTAAATACAGCAAAAAACAACTCAAAAATAAATAAAACAAAAATAAATGAAGCGAAAAAAATTAAGAAAATAAAAAAGCCCGCCTAGTGGGCCAAAGCGGCCTACATACGACTAGGAACACAACCTTTCGTTGGGCCAGGATGCAGGCCCGTAAAGGCCCAGTAGGCCCACTGGGTGGAAGAGGACAGGTAGGCCCAGTAGGCCTGCTTAGGAGAGGAGCTCGAGAGAGATACCGCACTGGGGCTTATAATACAGTGCGGTAGCCCCTCGGCTAGCGAGGTGGGACTAAACTTGCGCACCGCCTGGAGCCAGTGCACCCCCTTTAGTACCGGGCCGTGGCTCCAACCGGTACTAAAGGGGGGGCCTTTAGTACCGGTTGGAGCCACCACCCGGTACTAAAGGGGGGCGCTTCCCGCCGCTTGGCCTAGCCAAAACAGACCTTTAGTACCGGTTGGTGGCTCCAACCGGTACTAAAGGTCCATCCTATATATACAACACTTGAAAAAAATTCAGTTTCCCTCTGTTTCTTCCCTCTGTTTCCTCCCTCCGTCGTGCCGCCCTGCCCCGATCGATGCCATCCCCGTCGACATCGCTGCCCCGCCCCTCGTCGCTGACCCCGGCCGTCCCCGCCCCTCGTCGCCGCCCCCGTCGACGTCGCCGCCCCGGCCGTCCCCGTCCCCGTCGTC
>NC_041393.1:7885183-7922344 GCF_002162155.2 Triticum dicoccoides
GTCGCCGCCCCGTCCCATCACCCCGTCATCGCCGCCCCGTCCCGTCGCCCCGTCGTCGCCGCCCCATCGTCGCCTCGCCGGTGAGCTCGCCCGGCCGCCATGTCCACACACACACACACACACACACACACATTATTAGTTTGTTTGTTATAAATTTTTCTGTTTTTTAGTTATAGAAATGTTAGAAATTATTATGTTTTTTAGTTATATAAATATTAGAAATGTTAGTTATATAGAAATGTTATAAATGTTTTCTGTTTTTTAGTTATAGAAATATTTATAGAAATGTTAGCAATTTTTCTGTTTTTTAGTTATATAAATATTAAAATTGTTATAGAAATGTTAGTTATATAATCAGGAAATTTTAGAATTAGTTTTAGTTAGACGAATTAGATTAATGTCAAATTGTTAGAATTTGCATATATATATATACAATTTTAGTTATCACAATCCAATCATTTAAAAAATGTTACTTTTTGCGGGCATATAGTATTTGTTCTCGACGATATGCCCGGCCCGCATCCTCGCCGTTGACCCGTTCGCGACGATGTCCTGCTTCAGAGGACCCATGTCCGGGATTGGGCTCCGTCGGGCTCGCACTGGGAGGTGCTACCTAGAGGGGCGCGCCACTTGGTGAGGAACCCGACCTCGGGTCCCGTCGTCGACCCTGATCTTCTTTGGTGGCGTTCGCGTGGGCCACATTCGGTGCAGAGGCAGCCGGCCCCGCCGGAGGTGGTGCGTCGCCGTGTCAGGGAGGAAGATGAGCACGTCCATCGCTACATGGCTGCTATGGACGACGTCAGGTTCTCCACTACTTGGCGGGTTCTTTGGGCAGATGACCGGAGATATGATCCTGTGATGGTTCCTTCTCTTTGGGTGTGTACCGCCCGCGCCCCAGGAACCGCGAGTGGCGCCCTAGATTCTTCTGTAGTACTCGATATTTATTAGGTACCTAGCCAGTGATGTATTCGATATATAATATTCGAGACGATGTATTCGAGATTATATATATTAAGACGATGATGTATTCGAGATTATATATTCGAGACGATGTATTCGAGATTCAGTTTTTCCTTATTGATTAATTGCATCCATGCATTGTAATTTGAATACTAAATTGTTTTATATTTCTTCTGTATTAATTAGTAAAGTAAAAGCTATGGCGGACAATACCAGCATAGAGAGAGAAGAGGAATTGTTCGACATCATACGCAGCCCTCACAGGCTAGATGATCTGAATGAAGATGACGGCTCCGAATATCTGAACAATACCGGAGAGGATGATGAAAAGATATTCGATCTCGATGATCGAGCTGATTAAATCATGAACTATGATTATGATGACACAGACAATGTTTGTGATGACACGGACAATGCTGATCTTCAAATAACAAAGACTTCCGACGAGGTATATTTATATAAGCATGCATCCTGGTGATCATCACATGTTTTTTATTGAAGATATATTAATGAATCGATCTTTCTTCTTTCAGCCCTCCGGATCGAGCAAATCTGCTTCTACAGACAGCAAGACAAAGCGAGGCCCGGGCATATTGTTGAAGGATGGTGTAAAGTACCACATCGAATCCACCAAACTTAGTGGCGAACCCCTCACGCCTAAGAATGTTGCGGATAAGTGGACTCGTCAGTGCGGAGTTCTTGTGAAGGACAAACTCCCGATCTCCATTCAAGAATGGAAAGAGCCAAAGAGTAAACGTCCAGGTGTTACTTGGGTCGACGACAGAGCCAAAAAATACCTGGTGAAATCTCTGATGGAACATTTCACCCTACCAGATCATTTCACTAAAGCAGATGTGGAGAAAGTCAAGGCCGCTGCTCTTAAGAAGATGGCAATTGCATTCAACACCCACAAGAAAACTGTATGGGTCAACTACCTCGCTAATGAAAGGAAGACTCCAGATTTCAAGGGAACACTGGAGAAGCAAAGAGAACACTGGGACGATTTCGTGACCTTCAAGGATTCAGAATTATCTAAGGAACGGTCGATGAAAAACAAGGCAAATGCCGCAAGAAAGACGCAGTTCCATAGACTGGGTCCAGGTGGCTACGCGGTGGGATTACCTAAGTGGGATAAGTCTGAGCAAGAGATGGAGGGTGCAGGGGTCACTCCGATTACTAGGAGCTGGCCCCCCAGGTGCAGAACTTGGTTCTATGCGCATGGGGGGCGTTGGACCCGAAGACAAGCCTGGTTTGGAAGAAGGCAAGTCTAAAAGGAGCCGAACAAAAGATACTTGACGCAATAGAAGAAGCTCGAGCGGGGGTGTTCACGCCCAACAGAGAGAACAGGAGCTTACGCGCGCCCTGGGAAATCCTGAACACCCAGGAAGAACACGAGGCATGGGGCGTTATTCCCTGGTATGAGGGCTTTTCGGACTGGAATGACGACTACAAGTCCCGTGCAAGAAAGAAGATGGAGGAGGAGAAGAAGAGGAAGCTGTAGGAGGAGCAGAGGAAGCAGGACATAGAACGCCTTCAAGGCCTAGAAGCAAGGCACGCGGACCTGGCACTCAAATTCCAGCAGCAGCAACAGCAGATCGACTCACTTAGCCAGGAAAGGGGGTCTCAGCAGTGGCAGCAGCAAGCGGATGATCGTCCAGCATTGGATAGCACCGTCCCATCCATGCCGAGAAGCAGTGTTGGTTCTGCCCCGGGCGACACACTGCTGGATACATACCCTGTGGATGACATCATAGAGAACACTAATTGTGAGCTACACTCCAAAATAAAGAACATATCCATGAAGGTGGCGGACGGCGTTGCTTTTCCAGTTACCCCCGAAGCAACCTACCATTGCATCCCAATTATAGAGGGCTATGCTCATGTCATGGTTGATGAAGTGGTGGACCCATATTCGGGGCTAACGCTTGACATTACTGGAGGTGAAGACGAGCGCACACTGGGAGAGGCCATACATCGTATCATCCTATGGAGAAAGGATTGCATCATCTTTCGAAGTCCACCGACACCGCGTCGTCTGCTGACTCCTCGAAGTCCGCCACCGAGTCAGCAGACTCCCGCTCCTCCAAGTCCACGAACGCGTGAGACGACTCCTCCTCGAAGTCCGCCACCTCCTCCAAGTCCCCGAACGCGTGAGCTGACTCCTCCGGTTTCAAGTCCGGCACAGCGTCATGCCACTTCTCCGGTTTCAAGTCCGGCATCGTGTCAGGCCACACCTCCTGCTTCAAGTCCGGCACATCGTCAGGCCACTTCTCCTGGTCCAACTCCACGTCAGCCGTCTCCGCCGTCTCAGCAATCGCAGAAGAGACATGCCGCAGCTTTGGTGCGTAGCGGTACGAGTCGAGGTAGTTCAGGAAGTACAGGCGGAGACAAGCGATATAAATATGGTCCAAGCCTCGCTCCTCTTCCTCAGAGGCCTTACGACATGACCGAGGAGCAAAATGGAGCCATAGTGCAAGCCCAAGTGGACGCCCATTTTGGACCGAAACCGGCACCGCCGCCAAAGGAGAAAGTGCCTGAGAAAGTAATTTACCACTTCATTCGTATGGCTAGAGAACCAGCTCCCAAGCCTGTTGACTCGGACTATGAGCGCCAAATCAGGAAACTACATCGAGAACGGCTAAAGAAGGAAGCGAGATCGAGCTCGAGGCAACAAGTAGCTGGCAAAAAATGCGGGAAAACCGTTCCCCAGCTGGGAGAACAGGCGGCGCAAGCGATTCCCCCGCTTTGTTGTGCCAACAACACATGAGAGGAGTACGCGCGCCAAATATTATTGTGGGCAAACCGTTAGCATTCCCCAGCAGGGCGATGTGGTAATAACGGAGGAGCATATAATGCAGGCTGAAATGCTCAAGATCTCTATTGGACAACTCCTCAAAATCGAGCCCATGTCTCCGCTTAAAGAATCGGAAATAAAATGGAAATATGTCTGGGGCCAACCTTTGGTCCATCCAGACAAGGTCAAGACCTCCCAACGAGAATGTATGAATTGCATCAATGGTACATGAACATTACCAAGATTTCCAATCGAGTGTCCCTCATGTTGAATGTCAAGAAGGAGCATTATTACCATGAGAAAGCTCTGTCCATTGAGTATACAGAACTTTTTCAGTTATACAATCAAGACGCACTCGACAAGTCTATCGTCAGTTGCTATTGTCTGGAAGTGATTTTTTTCTGTAATTTAAGTCTCAAGCTAATTATGTAGTGATAATTTTGATCAATCATTACATGTAATTATCCTCACTATATTCTTTTCTGTGGTATTATATGCAGGATGAAGATGTATGAAACGAAAAAATCTGGACGCTATGGCATTGGGTTCATTGACCCAAATACCATTAATGAGGACATATGGAAGTTTTCATTTTATCAAGCAGGTGTAGAGGAAAGCATGGTAGAGTTCTTGAAGCGCCTCAATAGCAATGAAGATATACTACTTCCTTACAACTTCCCGTGAGTCACACTGTCTTGTACTACAAATTCTATTTTTGCTTACTAGCTAGCTAGATGTTAATAATTAAGTGTATACGGTTAACGGTAGTTGATTAATTTTATGCACATGCCCGCTTATTTAAGACATGCAAACGTGTGCGCATGCAGTTGGCACTGGGTCTTGATAGACATTAAAGTTGAGGAAGGAAAAGTTGAATTACTGGACTCACTAACTAAAGAAGAAAGTGACCTCACCATCGTGAAGGGGATACTCAACAGGTACTTTCAATCATTATTAACTATATATATCTCAGCCTATTATTAGTTCGTCATTTCCTGATATGAACTATTTAATAACCCCTTATTAATTTTCTTTGCCGGCGGGCAGGGCATGGGCAAAGTTCATCGCGGTGACTCCAGGCGAATGGAAACAAAAGTTGTTTTGGCATCGACCAAAGGTAAGTAATTAAGTAGTACTAGCTAGCTACCATCTCTTTAATTCTTGTTTCAATATCATTAATTAATTATCATGCTTGATTAATCATTATCTGATTCAATTCCATTCTCGTAAAGGCCCTGAAGCAAGCGCCGGGGAATAATCTGTGTGCATTCTATGTTTGCGAGAATATTCGCATGATGACGTCCGAAAGGAGCAGATCTGATAGATAGGACTGGGTACGTTTGTCAGAACACTATTTACACCATTATCGATATCTAGTCACACAACTAACACACATTCATATTGATCTCCTTCTTAACAGTTCAGAGAGGTGCGGGATAAGCTCCTACCATCGGACCGCATACTAGCACTTCAAGAGGAAATAGCCGGATGTTTGCTCGACCAGGTCATAAATCCCAAAGGAGAATACTATTACCCGCTACCGCCCCCATGAACCACTTGTCATCGTGCTCCGGAGGCACCAAGGCAACATATGTAGGAGAAATCGTATATATGTATATACATGTGTATGTGTGAATAATGGTGTTGGTTGTGAGACATTCGATGATATATATATATATACGAGAAAATATATGAATATGCGGTTCTATACGTACGAGAAAATCTATTTATATATATGCACAACGTGTAGAATTTGTAGTATCGTGAAATACCAGCAAACAAAAAAATGGAATGGAAAATAAAGCAAAAAAACCTAACATTTAGTATCGGTTGGTGTTACCAACCGGTACTAATGTTCTACGTGGACCCGGGCCTGGCTCGTGTCACGTGTTCGCACTTTAGTGCCGGTTCGTGACGAACCGGTACTAAGGGGGGGGGGCTTTAGTCCCCACTCTTTAGTGCCGGTTGGAGAACCGGCACTAAAGGCCGTTAAGAACCGGCACTAAAGGCCGGTTCTGCACTAGTGTTGGAGAACCACAATTTTAGTTGGAATTTCGAGTCCTCAATAATCGCAGCATAAGGTGAAGAATCAACCTTCTGCAAGTCCAGAGCATCGGCCAAAAGTTGGGAGTCGGTCTCAAAAACCACTCGTATCATGCCCAGATCAGCAGGTATGGCTATAGCCTGTGTCATCGCCTACATTGTCTTGACGACCGGCACAAGCTGCAATGATATTTCCTTCTGTGTCTCTGGCAACGACACCCCATCCAGCATGAGCTTCTCCCACCTGGAACGCTGCATCCGTATTTATCTTGATCATAGCATTAGGCGGAGGCTGCCACAACTGCAAGTGTTTTCCCTTGGCGGCCGACTGCAGAACTTCTGCATATTCCAGTGCTTCAGCCTGAACCCTTCTGGCCAACTCCGATGCCACGACAGGAAGCTCACCCTCCCGGAGTTTGTTGCGGTTATTCCACCAGTGCCACCGGAGGATGTTGATCATAATACGCTTGTTTTCATGCAGTCCCCACAACAGGTCCATCATCGCATGCACCGACGTAGATGTCTCCAATTTCATGCGCTCCGGTTCCATTGTTAGTTCTCTCCATGCCTCTTTAACCGACTTGCATTTGATGAACAAGTGTGCACCATCCTCATCCACACGGCCACAGAAAAGGCATTTGGTGTCCTGGATGTGTATTCCTCATCTGACCAAGTTGGTGCGCAGGGCCAAAGACTCTGCTTCATTCGCCACATAAACAACTGCACATTCTTTGGGCATGGTAATTTCTATATCCTCTTCCATGAGTCATCATCACACCTGTCCAGGGAGGGTCATACTTGGTCAAGGTAGATGGACGGGATCGCTAGGCAGTCGTTTCGGCCCAAATCATAGTGCCAGAAATCAACAACATATGTAAGGGTCAAAATACGGGAGCAACTAATTAACGAGTGCTCCTTCGGTAGCCTCGCAACGATCAGCGCCACTTGGCGCGCTCTCAGCCATTCATCACGTGTCGCGCTCTAGGCGCTCCCTTTGGATTTTATTTTTTTATTTTTCCGCATGCGTTTTTGGCTTTTTAAACGGTTTTTTCCAGGTTTTTTTTACGCTTTGGTTTTCCACCGGTCTTCCCTAGCTTTTCAACAAAAAATAATTTTTGAAAAAAAAATTGCGCAAAAAAAAATGCATTTTTTTCGCGAGAGTCACGGTTTTGTTTTCGCGAGAGGCACGGCCGTGCCTCTTGGAAACGAAAAAACGTGTTTTCTGTTTTTTTCTTTCGCGAGAGGCACGGTTTTGCTTCCGCGAGAGGCACGGTTGTGCTTTCGCGAGAGTCACGGCCGTGCCTCCTCGAAAACGGCAAAAAAACATGTTTTCTATTTTTTTTCTTTCGCGAGAGGCACGGTTTTGCTTCCGCGAGAGGCACGGTTGTGCTTTCGCGAGCGAGCCTCTTTCGGAAAGGGAAAAACGTGTTTTCTGTTTTTTTTCTATCACGAGAGGCACGGTTGTGATTTTGTCAGAGGCACGGGCGTGCCTCTTTCGGAAAGAAAAAAACGTGTTCCTGGTTCGGTTTTCTCGTCGTTTTTTTGTCCGTTTTTTTTGTGAAAAAAAGTTTGTCAAAACCTATCAACATGGGATCTAGTTTTGAAGATCTCGACACGAGGAATCCAACGGCGAAAGCGGTTCGAGATTTGGACGCACAGTTTAAGAGATAAAAACGTTTTGAATAAACGGATCTACGAAAAAAGGGAAAACTCCCAGGTTACGACAAGTGACGCACATACAACGCGCCACTTGTCACAACCTGGGGAAGTTAGAGTGATCTCCGCAAGGAGTACTTCTTAACTAGTGATTTCGGTCAAAATACCCCTAAAAATGCAAGGGTCAAAATGTCACCTTTTCAGTCAAAAACCACCAAAATCAAGAAAAATCAGCTTGAAATTCAATGATAACCCCATGTGTCACGCATTTGTACAAGAACCACCCTTCTTGCTTCTCCATCTCTGACACTGAAAGTGCGTTATATCGACTAGAGGGGGGTGAATAGGCGATTTTTATGAATTCTTCACTGAGGAATTTTCCGGTGAGGAAATTCCTTAGCGAAGAACTACTAGCAGCGGAATAAGTACTCAGAAGTAAGCATAACAGAATACAGGCATAGTCATCATGATGAAATGAAGACACGCACAGAGTACAGAAAGCGTAAGCACAGGATAAAACAAGATGAAGACAAACAGACTGAAGAAATTGAACTGATGAAATTGAGAAAGTCTTCAGTCAAAGTCTTCAAAACACAGATATGAACAATCACACAACACAGTAATGAGGAAATGAAAGAGTTGAGGGAATAGAACCAGTACGGTTGGTGAAGACAATGATTTGGTAGACTAGTTCCAACTGCTGTCTCAGTTGTACGTCTGGTTGGAGCGGCTGAGTATTTAAACCCGAGGACACATAGTCCCGGACACCCAGTCGCTGAGCACGCAGCTCAGGACACCAACTCCTCACCGTATTCTCCTTGAACTAAGGTCACACAGACCTCGTCCAATCACTCGTGGTAAGTCTTCAGGCGACTTCCAAACCTTCATAGACTTGGTCACTCGGTGATCCACAATTCCTCTTGGATGCTCTAGACCATGACGACTAACCGTCTGGAAGAAGCACAGTCTTTAAAGGTAACAAGCATCAGATCCACGCATGATCAATCTCTTTAGTGATGCTCAATCACTTTGGGTTTGTAGGTGTTTGGGTTTGGGTTTTTCCTCACTCAATGATTTTCGCTCAAAGTCCTCGGAGGATGGGGTGCTCTCAAATGGCAAGTGTCAGTTTCTCTCGGAGCAGCCAACCAGCTAGTGGTTGTAGGGGCGGCTATTTACAGCCTAGGGAGCAGCCTGACATGATAAGACATAAATGCCCTTGTCTGATATGACTGTTAGGTGGATAAGATATTTTGGGACAGCTGGCGCGCAGCACAGCAACGGTCGGAAATTTGACTCTCAAATTCCTCAGGGCTTTCATGTTCCTCACTGTGTAGGCAATCCGCACTGGCGAATTCCTAACTCCTCAGTCAGAACAAATTCCTCAGCGACCAGAAGAACTTCGTCTCTGTCACTGAAGAAATTGACTGAACTGTATGAGATTTCCAAAGGCTTCACTCGAAGGGATTGGTAGGTGTAGGATTTTGAGTTGAGCATCACATGGAAATTTTTCCTTAGTATTTCCTCAAGCCCCTTTAACAGTACGGTGTTTCCTATGACTCAAGAAAGAGAAAAACAAAACTATGAAAATGAAAGTCTTCAAGCTTCATATTCCTCGCATGAATATCAAGTCTTCACGGACACACCAATTTCTTCACTTTCAAAGTCTTCATGAAAGTCTTCAGGAATACCAAAATCTTCAGTCGAAGATATTCATTTTTAGGGGTCGACTTTCTCTGTAAATATCAAACTCCTCATAGACTTATAGACCTATGTACACTCATAAACACATTAGTCCCTTAACCTATAAGTCTTCAATACACCAAAATCACTAAGGGGCACTACATGCACTTACAATCTCCCCCTTTTTGGTGATTGATGACAATATAGGTTAAGTTTTCAACGGGGATAAACATATGAAGTGTAAGTACTGATATTGAGGAATTTGATTGCAAGATATAGAAGAACTCCCCCTGAAGATGTGCATAGTGAGGAATTTGCTTTTGAAGCAATGCACACTTGAAGAGTTGAATCATGGAGATCTCCCCCTATATCTTGTAATTCATACACGCATTTGACATATAATATGAAGAATTTGAAATGCATGATGAAATATGGTGCCTGATGAAATTCAGCATGCGTGCAATAATATTAATGAGGAACAAGCATGCAGAATAACGTATCAAGAGTATCAAAGCACAGTGCATCAAAAGTATCAGAGCACCATCGGGTTTAAGTTTACAACTCGATCCAATAAAGTTTCAGAAGAACGAGAGTTGTAACTTAGCAAAAAAACACCCATATAATAGACCCGCTTGAAGACTAAATCAAATTTCTCCCCCTTTGTCATTGAATGACCAAAAGGGTCGAAACTGAGGACTAACGCCCTTGAAGAATATCAAGTTGATGGAGGAGCGCCAGCGTTGTCGGGGTCGGTTGTCGTAGTAGGGCTGCCGCAGTGTCGTACAAATCTTCATTTTCATCAGTGTCACGTGATGAAGAATAGGATCTGGCCACCAAGGAAGGAACCTTGACCTTCTTGAATTTCTTCGGTGGAGGTGCAGACTAGTCAAATTCTTCCTTGAGACCCATTTTCTTCAGATCTGCAGCGTTGTAGACATGAGATAGAACAGCCCAGGTACGGTTGAAGGTTTCATGGAGGTAGTAGTGGTTTTTCTTCACTTCATTGTGTATTGATGTCATGTTGTGAAGAATTGAACCAAACTGACGCTTAACCCATTTATGATTCCGATCAACTTTCTGATGAAGACTGAGGAGTAACTCATGACCAGTCATCACCCTGGGTGATGTGGCTTGAGGATTTTGCTTAGCAGCAGAGTCATGTGTGGCAGAGTCATCATTGGTGGAGTAGGATGCAGCCTTGCGAAATTGACCATCCAATGGACGAATGCCTTCATCTATCACAGCAGTTGCCTTGCCTTTGTCATCAGCTGAGGAAAATGTCCGTTTGAGGACTTCAATTGGAGGCAAGTAGCTGCCGTGGTTCAGAGTGTCAGCCTTGTAATGGAGTGAAGACCTTGTCCTGATGAATCTCATAATCCATGGTGCATAAGGCTTCAGCTCAAATGGTGACATAGCAATATTCGCCAGAGTCCTCATGAAGAAATCATGAAAGTTGATGGGAACGCCATGAATGATATTGAAAATCATATTCTTCATGATGCCAACGACCTCTTCATCATTTGAGTCGTGGCCTTTGATAGGAATCATTATCTTCGTCAGAATGTGATAGACAGTTCGAGGCACATACAGTAGTTCCTTGACGAGGAATTTGGTTCGAGGGGCCTACCCTGGCTTCAAAGGCTTCATCAGCACTTGCATGTAATGATTTGAAAGCTCAGGTTCACTGTAGATGCAACGAGCACCGTCAAGGGGAGGACTGAGTGGTAAGACACGAAGCAATTCAGTAGCTGGTGCCTTGTAGTGAGTATTTTCAGACATCCAGTCCAGCACCCATGAATTCACATCCTCAGAATTCCCTGTGATGTGCAGCATCGCATAGAATTGAAGAATGAGTTCTTCATTCCAATCACAGATGTCAGTGCAGAAATTTAGCAATCCAGCATCGTGAAGAACACTGAGGACTGGCTCGAAGCACGACAGAGACTCCATGTCCACATGAGGAATATGTTCATGATCGAAGACTTTGTCTTTGTTGAACAGTACTGAGGAATAGAAATTGGCTTGACTAGCAGTCCAGAAATGCCTCTTCCTTATGCGAGCAGAGTCATAGGGGTTGTAGTCTGTGAAGAACACATGCTCGCTGAAGAAATCTTCAGCCTTGAACTTTTGCTTCTTTGAGAATGGATCTGTTGGCTTGGGCACAGGAGTGTCAGTGAGTTGCATCACAACCTCAGGAATCGCAATCTTAGGTTCTTCAGGCTGAGAAATTTCTGGTTCCTCTTCAGTTGCAGTCTGCGTGTTCAAAGGATCAGCAACAACAGTTTCTTTAGCACTAGCGGCTGGAATTTCTTCATGCACAAATGAGGTGGGATGCATTTCTTCAGAGCCCATTTGAACGGTTGGTGCAGGGGACTGAGATATTTGTTGTATTGGGGTAAAGAGTGGAGAGTTGGGGTGCTGACTTTCCCAAAAGTCATCATTCATCACGGGCATTATGCAGCCAATGTCCACGTCTTCATCTTCAATTTCTTCAACGCCAGCCTCTTCAGCTGTGAACTAAGGCATTGGCAAGGAAGCAACAGGCGTTGAAGGGATCGTATCCACTTCAATTTCTTCATCAACCTGCTCTGACGAAGTAGCAGATTGAGGTTCTTCATCAGATCCGCTTGGGATCACATATTCTTCACCAAAAGGAACAAGGTCCTTTGATGGCATGGTGGAAATTGGAACAACATCAATTGGATTTTCAAGTGAGCTGGTCATAGGCTTCATCTTCTTTGGAGCTGAAGATTCTGAAACACTTGATGCTTTCCTTTTCTTCACTGCAGCTCGCTTTGCAGCCTTGGTCTTCTTCACATATAATGCAGATGGAAGGATCAGAGTTGGTGTAGGCGCAGGAGGAGCTGAGGAATCTGGTTGATTTTCTTCAGGCGCAATTAATGCAGTTGCCCTGACTTCTTCAGTTTCTTCAGGCGCACCACTAGTGGATGCCCTGGCAATTTCTTCAGCGGCTGGAATGGAGTCATCAGCCCTGGAACTAGCATTTTCATCAGCAGCCTGAAAGTCATCAGCGGTGTTGGCATGTTCTTCAGTTTGCTGAGCAGAAGCTTTAGCTTGAGGAATTTCTTGTTGCGATGGAGCTGCAACAGTGGCGAACTTCTCAGTCAGTTTAACAAACCTGACTTTGGCTCCTTGCCAATCAGCATAATAAGCATTGAAATCATCGATGAGGGCTTTGATTTCAGACTGGATCTTGAGGAGTTCATCAGTTGTCATATTAACAACGTTTTTCTTCAGGAACTTCTCTTTCCTGAACTGAGCCTTCTTGATCTGCCTGGCCTTCTCAAATTTCCATTTCTCTTCAGTGATGAAATGGGTCAGCATGTGACTTTGACAAGGAGTCAAATTGAAATCAGTCATAGGAGTATTTGGATCCTTGTGCCAGAGATCAATGTAATCAAGGATCGCCCTTGGATCCAAAAGCAGTGGCACATTTGTGCCTTTGGCTCTAGCGGCCCTTTCTTGTCTGTCTCTGATGATTTCTGCAAGTTCATCATCATCAGCTTCATCGTCAGATGGCACTTGGAAGGCAACCTGTTTCTTCTTCGGACTTGGTCGAGGACCTCGACCAGCCGTTGCCTTTTTCTTCAGCAGAGTGGGGCCTGATGAAGACTTTGGTGCAGCTGAGGAACTTGCTGAGGCACCAGAGGCAATAGAGATGCCTGTAGTCCTTTGGCACATGGCCAGATGTACAGGTGTTGAGGACTTTGCCGGAGCAGCTGAGGACTTTGGGGGAGGAGCTGAGGATTTTGGAGGAGCAGGAGCAGCATGAGGAACTGGCCGGAGGGCTTTGAAGAATCTGGCCGTGAGGGCTTTGAAGATTCTGGCCGTGAGGGCATTGCTGAGGAACTTGGCCATGAGGGCATAGTTGGTGAAGAACTTGGCTTGTGAGCGGGCTTCTTTGCCATTGATTTTCTAGGCTTGACAGAGGCCTCAGTGGCAGCAGCAGCAACAGAGTCTTCATTGAATTTCCTCACTGCTTCTTTGGCTTGTCTTGCCAACTTGGCTTGGCGTTTGGCCCATTCTTCAGGAAAATCCTCACCACGCTTGATGCTGGTGGCGTCAGCTTCTTGGCTAGGTGCCAATGGTGCTCTTGGGCATGGAGGATTTAGTGCGAATTTCTTCATATACTTCGGAGTTACATATCTGTACTCCCTCCATTCTCTTGCCCATCTCCTTTCAATCCTCTGTATGCACACCTTGCACTGAGTTTTGTTTTCTTTTCCGAACTCGGCCTCATCAGGTGTGCAATAGTCAACATAGATGTCCTCAGGGATCTCAAAAGCAGTCATGACCTCAGGCCTTTCCTCCTTTCTGCGGCTTCTTACCGTCTGCCATATTCTTCAGATGAGGAATTTGAACAATCGAATTCTCTGAAGAAGTATGCAACTTTTCTTCGAGGAACGCTGCAAATGAGTTAAGTTGATGAGAACCTAGTGATTCAGCAGCGGACATGAGTACCTGTGAACAGAGTATAGTTGCGAGGAATTTGGAGAGGTCATATGCGTTCTCAGAAGGTTTTTCAAAAAGAACAAGTTTGAGGAATTTGACCAGATGAGCCTTGAAGAATTTCACTAAGCGTTCTTTGTCTTAGGTTCCAGAGTTGTATAGATCGAGGATCCACACAATTGAGGAACCTTGAAGAAAAATGATGCTTAGAGAAACGAATCAAGAACAGATGACTAGTGAGGTGTTTTGTGTGTGAGGATTTGAAGAATAAAACACCTTTGAAGATTTTGTAGAGAAAATTTTAATCAAAGAGGGCAGTAAAAGTAACTTTTAATTACCCTTGATGAAGAACACGATGAACTATGAAGTAGAATAGTGAAGTTCGTCGGTGTAGATCTTCCACGCCCTAACTCGGCGGAGGAAGACAGCTACGGCGGCGGCGAAGTGAAGATTTCCGCGGCCGGCGCAAGTACGACGGCGACGAGGTCGAGGCAGTGAAGCTCTTCCTCACCGGCGACGATGGAGTAGCGGCGGCGCTAGGGTTTGAGAAGCTCGAGCGAGAGAGAGAGCGGTCGAGCGGAGTAAAGGAAGTGAAGAAGGGGTGATGGGGTATTTATAGTCGCAGTTAAAAATTGTTCGCCTGAAGATTTAGGACGAACGTGCCCCTCACCCTTCTCATCCGCATGACGTGTGTCACCCACGTATTGAAAAGTGGAGATCGTGTTAGATCGTGGGTGAATAGATAAGTCTATCATGGGATACGTGACGGTTTGAGCGGCAAAACCGAAAATTTGGATAATATAAGTTTTAAGTTCCGTTCGCAAATTCTTCAGCTGACAAGGACACAGTGAAGATTTTGAACGAGTTTCAAATAGAACGCACATGAAGAATTTGTGAATAGACTGGGTTGAGTATAGCATAGAGGGGGATGGGTCCGATCACATTCACTTAGCAGAAAATGCAACTTGAAGAAATAGCCATAAGTGAATGCTGTAGAGGACATAAACCCATATATATATATATATATATATATATATATATATATATATATAGATATATATATATATATATATAGCCAATGAAGAAAAACGACGGAAACAGTGAAGATTTTGCAAAGTTGAAGAATTTGAAAAACTGAAGAATTTCAAAACTGAGGAATTTCAAAATTGAAGATTTTCAACTTTGGTGGTGGCGTGACCCACCGTATAAGAATGATGATTTCAGACACCGCATACAATTGTCGTAGGGTTCTGAGAATCAAATTCTTCATTAATTTCTTCACACTTAGAGTGTTATTCTTCATTGATTGAAGAAAAACGTTTCTTCATGTGTTGCACATCTAAGTCATCAATTTTTGCACAAGTGTTAGGATGAGTGTCCTCTTTCAAAGAACATTCGAAGATTCTAGGATATTTAGCTCACACCGCAACTTGCTAAATCTCTTCTCGTCCAAGGGCTTTGTGAAGATATCAGCCAGTTGTTCTTCAGTCTTCACGTGCTCGATGGAGATGTCGCCCTTCAACACATGATCACGAAGAAAATGATGACGAATATGAATGTGCTTTGTCTTCGAGTGCTGAACTGGGTTGTGAGCAATCTTGATGGCACTCTCATTGTCACAGAGGGAGAGGCACATTCTTCACGTTGACGCCATAGTCCTTGAGGGTTTGCTTCATCCATAGCAGTTGAGCACAACAAGAACCAGCAGCAATGTACTCAGCTTCTGCAGTAGACAGTGATACGCAGTTCTGTTTCTTCGAGGACCAACAGACCAAAAATCGTCCGAGGAAATGACAAGTACCAGATGTTGACTTGCGGTCCACACGATCACCAACATAGTCAGAGTCAGAATATCCAATGAGATCAAAAGTAGAGCCCTTGGGGTACCATAATCCTAGTGTTGGTGTGTGAGCTAGATATCGAAGAATATGCTTCACAGCCTTATGGTGTGATTCCTTCGGTGTAGCTTGAAATCGGGCACACATGCAAACACTAAGCATTATATCTGGCCTAGATGCACATAAGTACAATAAAGAACCAATCATGGAGCGGTATACCTTGTGATCGAAGTCAATACCATTTTCATCAGTGCATAGATGGCCATTTGTGGGCATAGGAATTTTGACGCCTTTGCAATCTTGCATGCCGAATTTCCTTAGAACATCCTTGAGGTATTTCTCCTGAGATATGAATATGCCATTGTGTTGTTGACAAATTTGAAGACCTAAGAAGAATTTCAACTCTCCCATCATAGACATTTGATATTCTTCACTCATCATATAGGCAAATTCATCACTATAACGTTGGTCAGTACAGCCAAAGATAATATCATCAACGTATATTTGGCACACAAACAGTTCACCATCATAAGATTTAGTAAAGAGAGTAGGGTCGAGTGAACCGGGTGTGAAGCCATTCTTCACGAAGAATTCCTTCAAAGTATCATACCATGCCCGAGGGGCCTGCTTGAGGCCATAGAGGGCCTTGTTGAGTCTGAAGAATTTTTCAGGATTCTTTGGATCTTCAAAACTTGGGGGTTGAGCAACATATACTTCTTCCTCAAGCTTACCATTGAGGAATGCATTTTTCACATCCATTTGATATAAAGTGATATTATGATGGTTAGCATAAGCAAGTAATATGCGAATAGCCTCAAGTCTAGCAACAGGTGCAAAAGTTTCATCGAAATCAATTCCTTCAACCTGTGTGTAGCCTTGAGCTACAAGTCGTGCCTTATTCCTCAGCACAAGGCCATTTTCATCTTGCTTGTTGCGATAGATCCACTTTGTGCCAATGATATTATGCTTGCGAGGATCTAGACGTTTGACCAGTTCCCAGACATTGTTGAGCTCGAACCGATGTAATTCTTCTTGAATGGCCTGAATCCACTCAGGCTCCAGAAATGCTTCTTCTACCTTAGTGGGCTCTGTGATAGAGACAAAAGCATAGTGCCCACAAAAGTTAGATAAATGTGAAGCTTTTGAGCGTGTGAGAGGACCTGGTGCTCGAATGTCATCGATGATCTTTTCCACTTGCACTTCTTTTGCAATGCGAGGATGAGCTGGTTGTCGTCGAGGAATTTGATCAGCATTTTCTTCAGCACCATTTTCTTCAGCATTTTCATCAGGTGCACCAGCTCGATTTTCTTCATGTTCTGGAATGAATTCTGCAGTAGATTCTTCGGTAGGAATGACATCCTCAGTAGCCTTGAACTTGATAGAATCCTCAGGTGCTGGTTCATCTATCACAGAAGGGAGGTGCTCTCTTTGCGAGCCATTAGTTTCATCGAACCGCACATCTACAGTTTCAACAACCTTGTGAAGAACATTGTTGAAGACTCTGTAGGTGTGCGAGTCCTTTCCGTAACCAAGCATAAAACCTTCATGTGCTTTCGTTGCAAATTTAGCATTGTGATGAGGATCTCTAATCCAACATTTTGCACCGAAGACTTTGAAATAACTCACATTGGCTTTCTTGTCAGTGAGGAGTTCATAGGCAGTCTTCTTGAAGAATTTGTGAAGATATACCCGATTGATGACGTGGCACGCAGTATCAATTGCCTCAATCCAGAAACGATGAGGCGTCTTGTATTCATCAAGCATAGTGCGAGCCATTTTAGTGAGGGTTCTGTTCTTGCACTCCACGACGCCATTCTGCTGAGGAGTATAAGGAGCAGATAACTGATGAGTAATACCAAGTTCATCAAGATAGCCATCAAGACCGGAATTCTTGAACTCAGTCCCATTGTCAGTTCTGATGTGCTTGATCTTCACACCAAAGTTGGTTGAAGCCCTCGAGGAAAATCGTTTGAAGATTTCCTGCACTTCATGTTTGTAAGTGACAATGTGTACCCATGTGTAACGAGAATAGTCATCAACAACAACAAAGACATATAGAGATGCATCATTTGAAACAGCAAAATAATGATTAGGACCAAAGAGATCCATGTGAAGTAATTCAAATGGACGAGTAGTGGTCATGATAGTCTTCGCTGGATGCTTGGCCTTTGTCATCTTTCCAGCTTCACAAGCTCCGCATAAGTGATCCTTGAGGAATTTGACGTTCTCATGCCAATGACATGCTTCTTCTTAGCAAGCGTGTTCAGATTCCTCATGCCAGCATGACCAAGTCGTCGATGCCATAGCCAGCCTTCTAAAGCTTTTGCAAGTAAGCACACAGCTGGTTGTGGTCCTGTAGAGAAATCAATAATATACAGATCTCCTCTCCTAAAGCCTTCGAAGACTTTGGAATGGTCAGCTTCCATGATCACAACACAACGATACTTGCCAAAGACAACAACTATATCAAGATCACAAAGCATTGAGACAGACATGAGGTTGTATCCTAAGGACTCGACAAGCATGACTTTGTCCATGTGTCGATCCTTTGAGATCGCAACCTTACCTAGACCCAATACCTGACTTTTGCCTTTGTCAGCGAAGATGATATGCTTCAGATGTGACGGTGATAAAGGATCATCCATCAATAGATTCTTGTCACCTGTCATGTGATTTGTACATCCACTATCGAGGACCCACTCGTTTGCTTTGGGCTGATCATCCTGCAGATGAATTAGTGCATCTTACAAACTCATATACTTCATCAGTGAAGAATATGACGTCAAATTCATCAGTTCAATTTCATCAAAGAGTAAAAACAGATATAGCAGTATGAGGACGTGTGAAATGAAAGTTCATTTCATCATGATTTGCCTGCGTCCTTTCAGGCATTTTTGTCAGGCCCCCAGCAAATTCTTCAGATATTAAAGCACGTCTGGAGACCTGACCCTGCAGAAGAAGTTAGTTCTTTTTCTTCACCACCCACATCTGAAGGGGTGGCAAACAATTCATCATTCTGCGAGCACCATATGAGAAAGGTGGCATAGAAGCTAGTCCACTTCGTTTCACATAAGAGGGGTTAGGGTAAGCATATGAATAAGAAGAGAAATTCTTTGAGGACTTATGAACATAATGATTTGAAGAATAATGTGCATATTCATAGCCTTAGCTCTGCCCTGAGTTGTTAGCACGATGATAATCATATGAGGACTTTGATCCATTTGAGGAATTTGATCCATGTGAAGAATTTGGTCCGTATGAAGAGTTTGATATGGGGTTCCTATTCTTCACAGGTGGTGTCATGAGGACATTCACCTGAAGACTTTCAAGGCACTTCTTGGGAACCCAGATTTTCTTCATAGGAGAACCGTTCCTGCAGTTAGTGCCAACATATCTAGCAAATACTTCACCATTCTGATTTTTGAACAGTTTATAGTTGGAGTCAAATGACTCATCAGAAGAATGAGGAGATTCACATGTAAAGCCAGATAAGTTAGATGGATCAACTGGAGGTCCCTTTGCAGCAACCCATGAGGTTTTGGGGTACTGCTCAGGCTTCCAATATGTTCCATCGGCATTGAGTTTCCTCTCAAAGGCAATACCCTCTTTCCTAGGGTTTCTGTTGAGGATCTGCTTTTTAAGCACATCACAAAGAATCTGATGCCCTTTGAGGCTTTCGTATATGCTTGTTGTGTACAATTCCTTCAGCCCTGCATCATTAGTAGTACTAGCAATGTCCTCGGATGAGGAATTAGTGATAGCAGAGGCAGGTGAAGAATTTGTAACAATTGAAGCATTTGAACATTCAGGTGAAGAATTAGCAGATTCACGTTCAATGCACCTTAAGCATGGAGGAACAAATTCTTCCTGAGAAGCGCTGATTTGTTGAGCTAGCAATGAATCGCGCTCCTTCTGAAGATCTTCATAACTCACTCTTAGCTTCTCAAGATCTGGCTTTCTTTGAAGGAATTCATAAGAAAGCTTCTCGTGATCAGATAAGAGAGTTTTATGATGACTTTGAATGTTGTCAAACTTAGACTGAAGTCTCTGGAGATTTTCAGTTAAGTCTTTAGTGCGGTCCATTTCATCACCCAACATATCATCACTTTTGTCTAGCATGTTTTGAAGTTTCTCAATGGCCTTTTGTTGTTTCACAGCAATCTTAGCAAGTTTAGAGTAGCTAGGCTTAAGATTTTCATCAGATTCATCCTCACTAGATTCAGAGGAGGGGTATTTTGTTACCTTGGCACCCTTTGCCATGAAGCAATAGGTGGGAGCATAGTCATCATTGTATTTGTCAGCCTTGTTGGTGAGGTCAATTTCTTCAGAGTTGAAGGTGGACTTGCTGACGAATGCAGTAGCGAGAGCCAGACTCGCCACACCAGACTCGGACTCCTCAGATGCCTCCTCTTCCTCATGTTCCTCAGATTCAGCTTCAGAGTCCATTTCCTTCCGAATGAATGCCCGAGCCTTCTTGGAGCTGCTCTTCTTGTGAGATGAAGACTTCGAGGATTTTGATGATGAAGATTTTGAAGATTTCTTCTTCTTCTTAGCGTCATCAGAACTGTAATCCTTGTATTTCTTCTTCTTTAATTCCTTTTCCCACTGAGGACAATCTTGAATATAGTGACCAGGTTTCTTGCATTTGTGGCAAAGTCTTCTCTTATAGTCACTTGATGAGGAATCACTGCTCCTTGAGGATTTTCCAAAGTGACCACGTCTTGAGAACTTCTGGAACTTCTTCAAGAGCAGTGCTAGCTCCTGGCTCAATTCTTCAGGATCACCAAGGCTACTAACAGAATCTTCACATTCAGATTCAGACACAGCCTTGGCCTTCAGGGCACGTGTTTTGCCATAGCTTGAACCATAGAGATCTCTCTTTTCAGCAAGCTGGAACTCATGAGTATTTAGCCTCTCGAGGATATCAACGGGATCCAGTGACTTGTAGTCAGCACGTTCTTGTATCATCAGTGCCAGAGTATCAAATGAAGAATCTAGTGATCTCAGCAATTTCTTCACCACCTCATGGTCGGTGATGTCAGTGGCGCCAAGCGCTTGAAGTTCATTTGAGATGTCGGTCAGGCGATCGAAGGTTTGCTGAACATTTTCATTGTCGAGTCTTTTGAAGCGGTTGAAGAGATTGCGAAGAACGTCAACACGAGAGTCACGTTGAGTTGAGACTCCTTCATTACTTTGGAGAGCCTATCCCAGATAAGCTTAGCAGTTTCCAAAGCACTCACTCTTCCATACTGTCCTTTGCTTAGATGGCCACATATGATATTCTTCGCTTGAGAATCGAGTTTCTTGAATCTCTTCACATCAGCAGCATTCAGGGAAGGTGTGACCGAGGGAACACCATTTTCCACAACGTACCAGAGATCGTTGCCAATTGCTTCAAGATGCATTCACATCTTATTCTTCCAGTAGGGGTAGTCCGTGCCATCGAAGGTAGGACACCCAGCGGAGACCTTGATCATACCTGCGGTCGACATAACTAGAACTCCAGGTGGTTAAACCAAAATCACACAGAACAAGGGAGTACCTTGCTTTGATACCAATTGAAAGTGCGTTATATCGACTAGAGGGGGGTGAATAGGCGATTTTTATGAATTCTTCACTGAGGAATTTGCCAGTGAGGAAATTCCTTAGCGAAGAACTACTAGCAGCGGAATAAGTACTCAGAAGTAAGCATAACAGAATACAGGCATAGTCATCATGATGAAATGAAGACACGCACAGAGTACAGAAAGCGTAAGCACAGGATAAAACAAGATGAAGACAAACAGACTGAAGAAATTGAACTGATGAAATTGAGAAAGTCTTCAGTCAAAGTCTTCAAAACACAGATATGAACAATCACACAACACAGTAATGAGGAAATGAAAGAGTTGAGGGAATAGAACCAGTAAGGTTGGTGAAGACAATGATTTGGTAGACCAGTTCCAACTGCTGTCTCAGTTGTACGTCTGGTTGGAGCGGCTGAGTATTTAAACTCGAGGACACACAGTCCCGGACACCCAGTCGCTGAGCACGCAGCTCAGGACACCAAGTCCTCACCGTATTCTCCTTGAACTAAGGTCACACAGACCTCGTCCAATCACTCGTGGTAAGTCTTCAGGCGACTTCCAAACCTTCACAGACTTGGTCACTCGGTGATCCACAATTCCTCTTGGATGCTCTAGACCATGACGCCTAACCGTCTGGAAGAAGCACAGTCTTCAAAGGTAACAAGCGTCGGATCCACGCAGGATCAATCTCTTCAGTGATGCTCAATCACTTTGGGTTTGTAGGTGTTTGGGTTTGGGTTTTTTCCTCACTCGATGATTTTCGCTCAAAGTCCTCGGAGGATGGGGTGCTCTCAAATGACAAGTGTCAGTTTCTCTCGGAGCAGCCAACCAGCTAGTGGTTGTAGGGGGCGGCTATTTATAGCCTAGGGAGCAGCCCAACATGATAAGACATAAATGCCCTTGTTTGATATGACCGTTAGGTGGATAAGATATTTTGGTACAGCTGGCGCGCAACACAACAATGGTCGGAAATTTGACTCTCAAATTCCTCAGGGCTATCATGTTCCTCACTGTGTAGGCAATCTGCACTGGCGAATTCCTAACTCCTCAGTCAGAACAAATTCCTCAGCGACCAGAAGAACTTCGTCTCTGTCACTGAAGAAATTGACTGAACTGTATGAGATTTCCAAAGGCTTCACTCGAGGGGATTGGTAGGTGTAGGATTTTGAGTTGAGCATCACATGGAAATTTTTCCTTAGTATTTCCTCGAGCCCCTTTAACAGTACAGTATTTCCTATGACTCAAGAAAGAGAAAAACAAAACTATGAAAATGAAAGTCTTCAAGCTTTATATTCCTCGCATGAATATCAAGTCTTCACGAACACACCAATTTCTTCACTTTCAAAGTCTTCATGAAAGTCTTCAGGAATACCAAAATCTTCAGTCGAAGATATTCATTTTTAGGGGTCGACTTTCTCTGTAAATATCAAACTCCTCATAGACTTATAGACCTATGTACACTCATAAACATATTAGTCCCTTAACCTATAAGTATTCAATACACCAAAATCACTAAGGCGTACTAGATGCACTTACAGACATGCTACATCTTTAACTTCTTCCGGTAGTTGACGTAGCAGATTAAGGGCACTAGGACTGTCGTACGATAGAAAGCTGAGAGAGGGGAGCTAGCGGGGCGCAACAGTCAGCAAAGGCCTTATTTCCGCGAGAATGAGGAAGGTGAGTATGAGGACGGCGGATGGCTGCGTTGCATGCAAGGGATTCTGAGGTGGGGATAAGAAATTTGTGGTGGGGAGGGGATTTGGCAATTTCACACTAACCACCCCTTGCAAGTCTCACTGAATCACAACTACTCCCTCCGTTCCGAATTACTTGTCGAACGAATGGATGTATCTAGATATATTTTAGTTCTAGATACATCCATTTCAGCGACGAGTAATTTGGAACGGAGGGAGTACCTAGCTACGTGGAATGGTCAAACGTGGCTCATACGAGAGTTGTATGTGCAATAGTGATCGTAACGTCGTCTTCTGTTATTTTATTGAGCGTATGTTTTAGTACAAGGACTGTTTTGTGCTTCAGACTCGACTTCAGTGACCGTCGGTATATATTTTTGATTATTATTTGAGTCAATTTTTTAAGATGAGTTATTTTCTGAGTCAACTTGGTTTTTTTTGAGACAATCACGCGAAGCTTTATTTATCCTGAAATAATGTTTACAGGCACAAAATCGAGATTACGAGGATGTCCTAACCAAACATGACGGCCCACCCTAGCTTTAAAACATGCTTCGCTAGATTGTGAGAGTCAAAGTTCGAGCTCCTATACTCATGAACAAAATTGCACTCTACAAACCTTGTCGCATGGTCTGTTATTTCATGTAGAACTGCACCATAACCAGCCGGGTTTTGCTCCTTCATATCCTCGATCACCACTTTGCAATCCGATGCAATGTGTATTCTCTGCAAATTCAGATCTTCGGCCAGGGCTAGAGCCTCCCGAATTGCAAGGGCTTCTAGTGCAGCCTGTGCAGGTGGATCGTAAATACCCCTCACAAGTATGGCCAAAGCCCCTAGGAACTTTCCATCCTGGTCTCTGCATAATGTCGCTGCAGCTCCCCTCCTTCCGTTCTGTGAGACTGCACCATCTACGTTTTTGAGTCAACTTGGTGGGGATGCCGTGATGGCCCGCCAGTCGGCGGCGGACGAGACTTGCCTGTTCCCCCCGTGTGTGCCCATCCGTGCTTCCGCGTGTGTGGCTTGATTTGATTGGAAGAAAATAAGACCCGGCCCCACCCCCTTAAAATTAGGGAGAAAGATGATTAGATTAGAAATAGAAAAGAAAAAAGATAGCCGTAGGATGAAGTGGGAGCACGGATGGGAGTATACGAGGGAGCAGGCAAGCCCGATCGGTCGGCGGCAGCCCACAGACCGGCCTGGCCCGTGAAGTAACACGGCAACCCACCACCTACGTCGTCGTATGTGTCTCAAAAAAAAAAAAAACCTACGTCGACGTCTCCGCCTTGCTCTATCCATCCGTCGGCGATGCAGGCCGCCGTCGCCTTGAGCCAGAGCCAGGCGTCCCTTCTCGTCCGGCGGCTCCCAAGGCCTTACTGCTACGCGTACGTATCTGCCACTCGATTCCTCTCGCCTCAATTCCATGGCTCCATCTTTTGCCTTTCTGACCCCTGCATCTGCATGCGGTTGGTGGAGGAATTCCGCAGCGGCGGGCCGGAGCCGGATGATGGCGTGCTGCTGCTACGACGACGAGGCGTGTCGCTCCCGCTCCCGCGGCTGCGGCTGCGGCGCGCCTGTTGCTCCGCGAGCCTACCCGTCGGTACCGGCGCCGGCGCCGGCAGTGGTAACAATCCTCCCCCCCTTGCTCCACCTCATGCTGGTTTACCATGTTTGTGTTACTTTACCCGTGGCAAGGTAACAAGCCCCCCCTGTCCGATTGCTTTGGAAGCTAGGCTGGAGAGGGTACCTTTGCAGATTTACACCCTTCAGGCAAGGGCAAACTTTTCAGATCGGATTATAAAAGTTTTGGCAGTGCCAAGATAAGGGGAATCAGTTACTAGGCCAAGGCTAAAATTTGAGATAATACTATTAAGGAGCACCTGTATATGCGTCAGTTATTAACTGAAAACAAATTCAGTTTTACTGGAATCCCTCCCCCTCGTAGCCTTCTTCTTTCTCCCACCCGCCCTGCCTAACTGCCTTCTGAATGCGATAATAACATGGTTTGGCTGTACGATATTGTGATGTGTCAGAGGAATCACTTCTTATCACTGTTTCAGTTCATTCGCTAATGCTAGTTATCGGCTTACCGTGGTTAAAAAGAACAATTATGTGTGTTCATACTTCATAGTTCACGCGCGAAAGACATTTGCATTTTTGTGAATGATGGAAAATGATGTGGAAATCAGAATCCTGGCCTTCAGGATAGACGGTATATTGGAATACAGGACTGCGTGCAAGTTTGAATAATGGGACCTAATGGGCAGTCCTTCCCTTACAAATGGTGTTTGGCTCCCAAATACGGTGATTTCAGTACTAAAACAAGTAGTAGAAGCAATTCGTGCAAGCGGCAGTACCAAGGGCGGTTGATGCAATAGGAAGTCACTTCCATGTTTGCTGTATTAATTTACAGTACTGGTGAGTCTTGGCTTGGAAGTTGCCATGCTGCTCTTAATTGTTTGCGGTATGTGTTCTTGACCTGCGTATTTGGAATCAAATGTCATTAACCAGACGACTTTTCTTATTTGTAAGGAAGGTTTGGGAGAATCAAATAGTACCTTTTGCCATTTTGTTTGTGAGATAAATAAAAGTGTCATAGAAACAAGCAGTCCTGTCCGGTGAAATTAATCAACACATATTCCCTGTCTGTATTGGGCATAAACCAGCCATATCTGCTTAATTCGGTCCTTGCTATGTATCCAGAAACTGGTTGCGCAAAGCTATTGCCTAGCTTCGTTGACCTACCGAGATAAACATAGGTCGATTCTAGGTACGAAACCCGCCTTTCATATTGTGAGACTTTGAGAACAGAGCTGTCGCTCTGTTGATAAGCTGTGCAGGTGCATGTTTGAGTTATCGAGTATCGGACTCCACAGGGCGCTTAGGTTGTTTCTTCTATCAAAAAAAAGATGCCGCCAATGCCAAGGGCTCCTGGCTGGTCTTGTTTTTTTTAATTACTGTGACTTTGAATATAATTTCCTTTAATTTTGTAATCATTCTGCGTTTCAAGAACCACAGATCGTAAAGTGGATTTGTAAATTATTTTTGTCTTCTAGATTTGTTTATCATTAAAAGGCTGCATACTATAGACCCAAAGTGGTCGGACCCTTCCCCGGACCCTGCTCAAGCGGGAGCTACGTGCACCGGGCTGCCCTAGATTTGTTTATCATTACGTGTTATGTATTGCTGAACCAGTGGTTGAAACAAGAAATTAGATGGTCATTTCATTTATTTAGCTGCAACAGACTCTTGTTGAATTATTATTTGCAAATTTTGCAATTGAAGCCTGCCTTTTGGCCAATTGCTACTGGTAGAGATTGAATTGTCAAAGTATAGCGTAACTTGTCGTGAATGAACCTGGAACTCGTGCCTTTTATCATTTCCTTGGGTGCCGAATACTTTGCTTGCTCACTGCTCTTGTCACTTCATGATTTTTTCTTTGTAGAGCATGTCCCTGTATTCCCAAGACAAAAAACATGGGATCCTTACAAGCTTCTTGGTGTTGACCATGATGCATCTGAAGAAGAGATCAATAGTGCAAGAAACTTCCTCCTTCAACAATACGCTGGGTATGAAGAAAACGAAGAGGCAATTGAAGGTGCCTATGATAAGATAATGATGAAGAGCTACTCACACCGTAAGAAGTCCAAAATCAACCTGAAAAGGAAATTAATTAAGCAAGTTGAAGAATCCCCATCATGGGTTAAGTCACTGCTTGGACACTTTGAGGTGCCATCGATGGATGTTGTGTCAAAAAGATTTGCTCTTTTCGGATTTATTGCTGGGTGGAGCATCGCAACTTCTGCTGAGACTGGACCTACCTTCCAGGTATATATATGCATTTAATGATTCTCACAACTGATTCAATAATCCTTTTTTCCTAAGCATTGAATCTGTTAGAGATTACTTACAGCCTAAGACTGTTGTTTATTTCTCTTGCGGTTGGGGATTGGAACCATTAGGCAGAAAATATCCTTGGTTTGCTGCGTGGACTGTCTATGCATTTCCTACAGAGTGTAATGGAACCCAGCTCAGCTCCGCCGAGCCAAAAGAAAAACACAGAACAGCCGGAGGCGAAGAGTAGAGTATAGCCAAGGGGCTTTCGTCGTCCGTAAAGGACCTAACGGAAGACCGTGCTCCGAAGCGTGCACTTCGAGTTTTGTTTTAAGAACACCTGGCCTACCTATAATAAGATAGATTAAGCCTCCTATTATACCAATTATAGGTCTTGCTGGTTCTAACAATCTTTCTAACATTGATGGTTTTCTCTTGCAGCTTGCACTGGCACTCGTGTCATGCATATACTTTCTCAACGACAAGATGAAAAACCTTGCCAGGGCGTCTGCTACAGGGTTAGTTAGCACCTGCATAGCAACATACGAGTACTCCCTTGGTCGTTATCAGTCGCACACGTATAGGGCTTTTAATCCTCCTCCGTGCTTGCAGGCTTGGACTCTTTGCGGGTGGCTGGATAGTAGGTTCGCTGGTAGTCCCAGTGATCCTTCCGGCATTTATTTTCCCGCGTACTTGGTGTCTGGAGCTCCTTACTTCGCTGGTCGCTTATGTATTTCTATTCTTGGGTTGCACTCTCGTCAAGTGAAATCTGCGACACTTGAAACCGTTGTTGTTTCTGCGAGATTTTCTGTTGCTGACGTCGCAACTCCCTCAGTTCACCCTTTTGACCCGTGGGTATAGAAGATGACCTTTTGACAAACCGAAACTTGGCCCACTGTTGTTCAGATCCCATGAGGTGGTGTTGTTATCTCTAGTCTAAGCGAGCTTATATTGATTAGTATTGTATTGTATTGTTTTGTGGGCAGTTTCTGCAAGCTGCTGCTAGTTCTAGAGTGCTTGGGCATGCTACCGTTGTAATAACTATAATAAACAGTTGCAGATGTGCTTATCGCTTGTTTGTGCTTGTGATTTCACGGGCGGGCATCCACCGTGTGTTTGTTGTGAGATTTGTTCACCTGTGTTGCAGTGCAGTTGCATCAAAATGTTTTTACTCCTGAAGGCGGGCCTTGTCTGGAGGATCGGAAACGGGAGAAAGGTTAATATCCAGCGGGACCGGTGGATTCCTCGTGAGAGTGGTCTGAAACCTGCTAACTTCATTCGTCGGTCCAGATTGCGTTGGGTGAATCAATTGATGCTTGCAGATGGAAGTGGATGGAATTCTGAACTGATTCATCAGCTTTTTTATGGTTTTGATGCGGATGCGATATGTAGCATCAGGATCCCGAATTCGGCTGCGGAGGATACTTTGGCGTGGAATTATGAGAAGTCTGGAGTTTTCACTGTCCGGAGTGCGTATAAGCCGGCGGCCTCACTTCAAGATCAGGCCGAGGGTGCGGCATCGAGTTCTACGAACGCATCCCACAACCGTAGCCAATACCAGAAAAGATCAAAATCTTCGGGTGGAGGACGGCCACCAATACGCTGCCGACCAAGCTGAACAAATGGAAGCGTACTTTGGATATGGATAGTACCTGCAACATTTGTGGTATGGGAGAGGAAAACGAGCACCATGCTATAGTCTCTTGCACCAAGAGCAGAACCCTAAGAACGGAGATGAGAAAGGTCTGAAACATCCCCAGCGAAACGCTCTTTCAGTTTACTGGGGAGGACTGGTTACAAAATTTATTAGGGCTATGCAATATGGAAACAAGAACAAAAGTATTGTTGCTGCTGTGGCGTTGTTGGTTTCTTCGGGACGATAATTTTCATAGTACAGGGAAAGAGTTGGTTAGTAGATCGGCTTTATTCCTGCAGCAATACGTAGAGGAGATAAACGACAACAGCTATGTATCTAATTCAGATATGAAAGACAAGCAAGGTCTGGGGCAGCTCAGGAATGCTTCTGTTGGAAAGGAGTCAGCGGGAGGAGCTAAGGAGATGTTGAGATCGGGCTGCAACTTGGCGTCCTCTGGTGCTTGGTGCCCCCCAAGGAATGGCCTGGTGAAACTGAATACTGATGCCTCTTTTTTGGCTGACAGTGGGCAGACATGTATTGGTGCAGTAGCTCGTGACCACAGGGGCCTGGTGCTCTTCTCACAGTCTAAAAGCATCGAGTGTTGCTCGTCGGTTGAGGAAGCGAAGGTCCGAGCTTTGTTGCCGGGGCTCCAATCTTTAGCGGCACTATTCAGAGGGCCCATCATCGCGGAAACTGACTGCTCCTTCTTAGCAAAAGAAATCCAATCTGATGCCAGTAACCGCTCTGCCTGTTGCCAAGACTGAACTATCAAAATTCAGAAATGCTCGGGTGGACTTTTTTTTTTTTGCGGGTAAAAAAAAAAAGGGAGACGGGCGATAAATTTGGCTCACTGCTTGGCGGCCCGGGCGAGAAAAAAGGGAGACGCGTACAAAGTTGCAGGTGTCCCGGATGATTTAGTGGAAGAGATGAGAGCTGACTTGGAAGCGGCCCAAGAGTAATGGAGTGTTACTCTTTTTCCTCAAAAAAAAAAAGTTTTTACTTTGCTACTAATCACATCTCCGCTCCGCGGATAACGCGGTGATTTCCATCAGCTGCTGTTTGGAGCCGCCGTTTTGGTTTCTCATGTACTATGAATATGTGATGCTTGTCGGATCTTTGCTGTGCCACAGTAGAGAAAAAAAGTTTCACAACAAAACGTCAAGGAGCCTGCCCAAACTTATGCAGCCCAAAAGCAACAGCGTAAAACACTGGCTGATTCACGCTCTGAAGCTCGGCCCTGATATTGTTCAGATCCCATGAGGTATTATTGTTGTCTATAGTCTACTGTAGCTTATACTACTGATCAGTGTTGTAGGCAGCTTGGGCATGCTCTTGTACCTACAGTAAAATACTGTACATGACTATTACAGTTGCAGGTGTGCAATCAATCGCCATCCTAGCCGTCCAGAACAAACAGGGATTCATTATATGATGAAACTGTTGCCTTGTACTACAATGAGGAGCTCACCCAAAAGCAACTGCATAAACACTCTAAATTCAAAGGTTATCGTCACTCCCAAAGTCAGCCAGAACAAACAGGATCATATGTTGCCATCTACAATGAGAAAGCTCAACCAAAAGCAGCAGCATAAAAACTAGCTGGTTCAGCAATTTAACTTCTAATAACTAGGTAAGAGGGACTAGAGGATTGCAAGCTGAAACAAGGCATCAAGTAGTACAACAGAGCTTGAGAAGTGCATTGCTGCATGCAGTGGCATCTGCACGCAGCGCATCTACGGCACGCACAGCCTCGCGATTCGCAGCAGCCAAATGTGCTACTTTGAGTATAGAGCTCCGCTGGTGAGCCAAATGCTGCGTATTGATGTAGTATTTGAAGTACCGCGCACTGACAGACAGGCTGACACGCCGCTGCAGAGCAGTGTACGTGCGCATGCGTGCAGGACAAAATAGTACTACCGTCGCTTGGAACACTGTATAATGTAAAGACTTTTCAACCTGGATGTATTTAAAGAGCATGCAACCGGAGGACAGTACCGATCGCTTGCAACGGCCTCATTCAAACACGCACAAGCATCTCATTCAAACAGAACACGCACAACCTTCTGATCAAGTCGGCCGGAGGTGGGAGCAACGTCATGCTTGGGATGGGCCGCTCCATGGACGACATACGCATCGTAGCTAGGAACACCATGGTGATCTGCTCATTCATGCTCATGCTGGAGTACTGTACTGACGAGGATAGTTGTGTTCGCCGGCGCCAGAGGACCGGGGCGCACACTCTGAAGCGCGCTGCAGGTGTCGACGGTGTGCATCGCGATGCAGGCCTCCATGGCACATGGCACGCTGTAGGCGTTGATGGTACGCGGCCCGACTGCGGCGTATGAATGTACGCCAGCCCCGCCGTCTACCGCCGACCAGCCCGTCTCCGGAGCTGAATGTCGTGCAGGACACACCCGACAGCTCAACGTCGGGCGATGGGGCGAGCTCCTCCTGCCCAGATGGCCGCCTCTCCAGAGTCCTCCCTAAGCCCGGAACTTCATGCCTCTGGCAGATGCCGCCGCCCCCGTGTATACTATCCCGCCGCCCCCTTCCATAACGGACGCCGTGGCTCCTGATCTGCAAAATTAAGGACGGGAGAAGTTGGAGAAAGGAGAAAGCATGGACCGGCGCTCGCAACCGGCAGGAACAAAAGACGCGCAGAGTTTCACTCACCGCTCGCCCAACGCCGCTGTCCTCGCTCCGGTATCGCCATGGCTACATACAGCGGACATGGGGCGCCGAGGCGAGCTCCTCCTGCCCAAACGCTTTACGTTTCCTTACCTGCTGTCCTACCTGACCTACTGTCCTTGTGTCAGCGGATGCACCACACGGGCCGAGCCTGCATGGTAAAAAAAGTCCCCCTGGCCTGCTGTCCTTGTGTCAGCCATGCACCGCACGGGCCGAGCCCACCGAGCCAACTTGTCCACCGTATTCGTCTGGACATAATGATGTATGCTGCCTTTCTCCCTTCTATCGTTTTTTAATGCGCGCGTCACCTCGCCCCGATGTGCGGCTGGATAATTGCGTCCAGATGTCGCTGCGTCCAGGACGTCCACTCTCAACAGAGCTTCACATATATAGGATTGGCACTCTAGTACAGCAGGCACCTGAACACATGGGGCTCCATGTCGTCACTGATCTCAATGAGGCCGTCGGTTTTCTCCTTCATGGCGCCGAGGAGCTCTCGAGGAGACTGCCGAAATGCAGATGCATGTCGGTTGGAGGGACCAACATCCTTGAGAGTGAGGCCAACTCCACCGCGCGACCCCATCCTGTCCGGACCCGTCCATTTGGGATAAAACAGACAAACCGGGCGGCCCAGCGCACGGGAGCAAACGGACTTTTGTCCGTTTTGTGTCCGCTTTTAGAGTGAAACGGACACTACGCGGACGCGCCGGCCATCTGCGCGTGTCCTCCCCTCGCCCTCCCCTGGCCCGTCCGTCGGTGGCACAGGACGGGCCTTTTTCTATCCGCCCCCTCCCTCCCTCCGGCCGCATCCCACTCCACTCTTCCCCACTCTTCCCCTCGCCGCCCGCCGCCGCCGCCGTGCAACACGGATGCGCGCTCGCCCAACCCCTTTCCCTCGTTGCCGCCGAGCTACCCAACCACAACCACCTGGTTTGCGCACCCGCCGGCCGGATTTGGGGCGGATCCGGTCGGTCTTGAGCTCGCCCGGCTGTGGGAGGCCTGGCTGCGCCATGGACTGGTCGGGCACCTTGCCGGAAGGCCCTGGCAGGGCCGCAAGGCCACATGCAGGCAGTGGCTCGTCCTCTAGCCGCTCGGATCTGCACCGTCGGTGATCCGCCGACAGATACACAAATGGCGGCCGGCCGGGCTCGGTGCTTGCCCAAAAGCTCGTCGGTGCACCGTTGCCCCTCATCAAGTGCGAACACTGCCCAAGGATGGTCGTGCGCCGCGTGTCTACAACGCCAGAGCATCCCGGATGGGTGTTCATCAAGTGCTTAAACGATGGGGTACGTGCTCTTTTTAGCTTCGGTTTGTGCTCTCGGATTAGATTAGTTGCGCTAACTTTAAGTTTTATTGTGTAGAATGGATGCAAGTTTTGGTATTGGGAAGAAGAGTACATCGATATATTGATAGAGCGAAATCTAGTACATGTTCGTGCACTTTTAGCTAGCCTAGAGGCTGTAGATGAGACAAGTGCACTTGTTGCTAGATTAGAGGCTAGGCACAATACTACGTGTGAGGAAGCAACGTCGACTTCTGGCTTCAAGAAGAAAGTAGGATGCAACGTCGAGCCTCCTCCACAGATCAACAATGAGTGCATCGAGAAGGCCCTAACCCAACTCAAGTGCACGCGGCAAGATGCGGCCGGGATGCATCCGCGCGCTGGGCGCACGGCCACCGCATCCCGGAAACTGCCCGGACACGACCCCATCCCCCTACCCAAACGGACAGAATCCGGACAAAACGGCCGTCCGTTTGGGGTCGCGCGGTGGAGTTGGCCTGAGGTCGCATCTGATGCTGAAAGAGTCCTCTATTATGTCCCCTGAGTGCTCCAAGCCTGCCTTCCTGATGAGGACCCAGTCGTGGTCTTGGACGGTGAAAGGGGGCGAGGCCACGCACTCGCCGCACCTGAGCAGCTGCTTGGCCCTTGAGTATACACGCACCACCTTGAACACAAACGATCTGTCCTCGGATTCAGCCACAATGGCAATGGCCAAAGAAAGCTGGCACTGATATGCCGCCATTCTGAACTAGCTAGGTTGGCTAGGTCGCTTGGCAGGGGAATGGATAATAGCGGTCGGGATCATGGGCTAGGAAGCGGATCTGGGATCAGGGGGAAGTCCGGAACAAGCGGATCGACGGCTAGCCGGTGTCGTGGTTCTAAGTCTGACAGTAGTGTAGGGGGGTAGGAATGGAGAGGCAAGATCCTAGATATGGAGCAGTTGTATACGCAAGAGATTTACGAGTTCAGGCCCTTCACGGAGGAAGTAACAACCCTGCGTCTTGGAGCCCGGAGGCAGTCGACTGGATTATGTGTGTATGAGTTACAGGGGTGCGAACCCTTCACACCGAGGAGGGGGGTGGCTTATATAGAGTTCGCCAGACCCCTCCGGCCCTCAGTTATGTAGGGTTTAAGGTACATTAAGATCGGGCATTACTGGTAATGCCACAAATAAAGTGCTATGATGACCATAAAGGCTACTTAATGACCGACCGATTGTGTGTAGAGCGACTTTAGATCTCCTGGCTGTCGAGTGGTTGGCTTCATGGTCGAGTGTCTTCGAGTCCGTCAAGTGGAACACTTCTGAGTCAATTGAAAGGTGGTTTCTTCTAGAGATGTCCTTGGAGAGGGTAGTGTGGACAGGTCCATGACCCTACCCTAGGTACATAGCTTCATCATTAGCCCCCGAATGGATCGAGGTTTGAGTGGGGAAGGATTTGAGAACTTTTCCGACCCATTTTTCGTGCTATGAGTGTATCTTGTTCTGGATCCATGAACTTAAGTAACGACACCAACTTCTTTTTCGGTCGCCTTGATCCATTCTTGGTTTCAGTCAAGTGAATTTCTTTACTTGAAAAGCTCTGAGTGACAGTGTGGAGGAGATCCTCCGTCTGACAAGTTGTTCTGCTGCTCGCGGATTTCGTGGGATTCGAATTTTGGGAAGCGCACGGGGCGGAGGAGGCCGCACTAATCGGACGGGATAGGGCGGAGACGCCTCGATCTCCGCGCCACCTTTTTCACCATGTATCACGCGCGCGACTGTTGCGGGATTTGACAGGATCGTCTGGGCCTACAGGTCAGTCACTCGGAAGCAACTCCATATAAGCCGCTGGCCCAGGGCTTTTGAACAGTGCGCCTTCATTTTTCCTCTTTCTTCTCGAATTCCTCCGCCACCTCTGCTCTCGTCCCGGTGCCGTCGGTCCGTTCGAGCTTTGTCTGCAACGATGGTGAAGGAGAAGACGGCGGCCCTGGAGCGCGCGAAGAAGGCGACGGCGCATGCGAAGGCGAAGAAGTCCGGTCGGGGCGGATCTTCGTCGAGGTCTGCCTTGCCGCGGGGCTGGATCCAGGCCGATTGGATTCCCTCGGCGATTCGTGAGGAAGACATTGATGACCTGGTCGAGGGGGGATTCATTCCTCACGAATCTGCGCGCCTCCCAGGGAACTAGATCGAGCCGCAGCCTCTCGAGGGTGAGTGTGTCCTTATCGCCACTCACGTCGACCGCGGATTCTCCCTGCCCCCTCATCCTTTTTTCCGGAGTTTCTTGAACTTTTTCGGAGCGCAACTCCATCACTTTACTCCAAATTCCATCGTGTATCTTGCTGCCTTCGTGTCTTTGTGCGAGAATTTCTTGGGTTGCCGTCCTCATTGGGGCCTCTTCAAGCACATTTTCACTTGTCATTCTCAGTCGGTTAAGAAAGCCAAGTCGAGTGACGATAAGACGCAAGTGATTCAGATGTGCGGGGGTCTTGAGATCCAGATGAGAAGCAAAAGTTCTTTTACAGCTATGACTCTTCCTGACTCAGTCCGCGAGTGGCAGTCGACCTGGTTCTACTGCAGAGACCAGCCGACCCCAGGACAGGCGACGGGTCTTCCCCCTTTCTCCCTGAACCAAGCAAAAAAACCTTCTTCTCTGAAAGTGACACTGGAAGAGAAGGCGCAAGTCAAAGTGTTGGTTGGTCGAGTGGTTCAGCTTGTCCGCAAAGGGGTGACTGGTATGGATTTGCTAGAGGTCTTCCTCCGGAGACGTATCCAACCGCTCCAAGCTCATGACCATCCGATGTGTATGTATTCGGGTCTCGATGACACCACTCGGATTCACCCGGAGGAGGTCGACGAGGCAACGTTGGGGGGGTGGTTGTCAAGTATCGCAGGGAACAAAGACAACCCCCGAGGAGCCAGGAGGATTCCTCCACTCGACCAATCGTATGAAGTAGATCAGGTACAATTCTGCATCTCTGACTGTGGCCTTGCTTTCTTCATTCTGTTTGCTTAAAATCAATCGACTGACTTTTGTCTTGTTTGTTGTCTTCTAGACCATTACTTAGATGTACTAGATGCCCAACGGGGCGCAAGAACAGACCGAGGAGGAGGAGGCGAGCGGAGGTGAAAGTGAGGAGGAGTGGCAATCTGATGGTGAGGGGGAAGAGGATGACGACGGCTCCAGTGGAGAGGAGGAGGAGGAAGTCGATCCTCCTCGCAAGGAAAGGCGATCCAAGCTTACCCACGATCCCACGAGCGAGCGTGGCAAAGCGGCTACACCTGTTGGGCAGTCGTCAAAACACCCTCGGACAGCTCCTCCGGCGCCGACTGAAAAAGCGTCGAAGCATCCGCGGGCGGCGTCATCAAAGCCGCCGAAGGCCTTGCCCAAGATGAGAATGACCATTCGTACCATTTCCGGGTAACAGCAGAACTTGTGTTTTCTCGTTTAGCATGGACAGACTCTTGGTCGACTCATTGACTAACCGACTGGTTTCTGAAATCTGCAGTGCTGCTACCTCCGAGACCTACGCCAGGAACGAAGACCAGGAAATGGAAGACGCTGTCACCTCCAACCTTGGTACGATTTCTGTAGTTTCACTTTTGGTCAATTGGATTTTCGTTTTTAACTTTGGATTTTTCCTGTAGCTCCTCCTCATGTCATTGATCTCCCTGATGATGACGACGAGGCGCCACTGAGGCCGAGGAGGAATAGAAAGGCGCCGGCTGGCAAGACTACTCAGATTGCATCAGTGCCTGAGACATCGGTTCAAGAGGGTGGCAATATCATTCGGAATTCCGTGTCCTTCGCTGTGCCGCTGACGAGTGTTCGGCCTTCGTCGTCGACTGTTGACCCGCCCTCCCTTTTCGCCACAAACCACGTCCCAGAGGACCAAGTGGATGTTGCTAAGGAGGCTATACGCCAGGCAGGGATCATGATGGAGCAGGTGAAGGCGATCCGGGAAGCCAGCCAAGCGGCCTATGATGCTAGCTCAGCCCTTCAGGGCAACGTCCAGGTTAGTTGGTCACCACTTGTTCTGTTAGGATATGCTATCTGAAGACTTTCTTTCCGAAGATCTTTGTATCTGTACACCCACTGGGTGTGTCGATTGAATTTTTGGATCGGTGGGGGCACGCTGAGTGCACCCACTGGGTGTAGTCCCCGAGACTATGGTGGACTGCTGGCAGTCGACTGTAGTCTTTGTATTTTGAATTTCCTCACTCTAACTTCTTCACTCGGTCTGGTCGGACCATGTCGAATGGAATCTTGGAGCCAGTGGGGGCACGCTGAGTGCACCCACTGGGTGTGGTCCCCGAGACCATGGTCGACTGCTGGCAGTCGACTAAGGTCTGAAGAACCTGTGTTTTTTTGATAGATCATGATGAGACCATGGCTGACTGTTGGCAGTTAGCTATGGTTTTAGGATCATAACCTCTTTGTCTCTTTCGGTTGACTGATTGGACCAACTCGGTAGAACCAGTGGGGGCACGCTGAGTGCACCCACTGGGTGTAGTCCCCGAGACTACTGTTGAATATTTTGATTCGGCTGTAGTCTTAGAAATGTTACGATTTTTCTCTTAGTCACTCGGAAGCAACCTATCTTTGATGTCTGTCGACTGACCCTTCGCTGAAATCTTGCGAGCTTGTGGCTCGCTATACTGAATTAGAAAACAAACAGATCCAGCTCGACCTTGACTTGCAGCTTGTTCAGGAGAACTTTCAGAAGGCGAAAGACGAAGCAAAAGGTATGGCTGGTGAGAACTTGACGACTGTCTTTATATTTGTGCCCATTCCTGATTCTGATCTCATTTTCATTTTGCAGATAAAATGAAGGAGGCTCTGAAGAAGAAGGACCATGACCTTGCCGAGGCGCAGAAGGCGGCTTTGGACAAAACGAAGCTTGCGGAAGAAAAACTGGCTACAGTCGGTAAACTTGAAGAGGAGAACGCTAATCTGAAAGCTGCTCTCGACGCGGCCAACAAGGAGGTCAGCTGTCTGAAGAATGGTAAGATAGCTCTGAGTGACAAGGCTAGTGAAC
>NC_041393.1:7922668-7924077 GCF_002162155.2 Triticum dicoccoides
AAGAAGTTATTCATCATGCTTGAGGGTAATCTCTCCTACCCGACTGACTTGTTATCATCGACTTATCGTAGAACTGCTGGTTTATCTTTGAATTGTGTTTACAGAATTCTGCCAAAACTTCGAGGAGGAGACCAGTCGAGTGGAGACAAGCTTGGACCCCATTAACTCTCCCGTGAAGGATGAAACTGCTATGAACGTGCTCCGACTGGAGTCTCGTGTTGCTGGTGTGGTTGACTACCTTGCTTGACTGAAGGTTGCGGCGTCGCGAATCGACACGACACTCTAGCCAGGAGCGACGCTTCAAAATGACCCCGAGTCTCTAATGACCCGACTGAATGAAGTTCCAGGTCGAGTGCAAGAATGGAAGAAGTCTTCTGCCAGGTGCAGCGCTGACATTGCCATGTCCCTGGTCCGTGTTCACTGCAAGGATGCGCGAGAGGAAAAGCTGGCGTCCATCAAAGTTGCCAATACCAAGAAGCACGACTTCCAATCTTTCATGGAGACCTTCATTGCTGCTGCCACTCGGATTGTTGACGGAATTGACTTGGACCAGTTTGTTGCGCCCTCCAGTCCTCCACCTGAGAAGTAAGAAAAACTTCTATGCTTCGCCTTAAATTTGCCTCGGAATGCCTAGTGGTTTTGTAACCGATAAACTTTTACAGGCTTGACGCCTGAGCACTTCTGAATTCGTAGGATGTTATCTGAACTTGGCTTATCGTTGAATATGCTTGCATTTGCCTTCGAGCGAACTTTGTTCTTCACTCGGAATATATTTTAGTGCTTGAGACGCAGCTCTGAGGTGGAAAATCCAGTCGACCTGCACTTCATCGCTCTTGCAGGTAGGGATGGAGCACAGATTGCAGTCGACCTACGTCCTTGCTGATCAGGATGGAGCGCACGTTGTATTTGTGGCATAGCTCCGAAGGAGAAGGTAGAAGTCGACCTGCACCTCGTAGTCCTTGCAGAGCGCACGTTGTATTTGTGGCGTAGCTCCGAAGGAGAAGGTAGCAGTCGGCCTGCACCTCGTCGTCCTTGCATAGCGCATGTTGTATTTTTGGCGTAGCTCCAAAGGAGAAGGTAGCAGTCGACCTGCACCTCGTCGTCCTGGTGGATCGGAATGGATTTCATACTTAGGCGAGTACTTGGATTGCAACTAAGCCCCCGAGTGGGAGGGTTGCTCTCCACTCGCTAGGATTTTTAAATACTTAGGCGAGTACTGGACTGCAGCTAAGCCCCCGATTGGGAGGGTTCCTCTCCACTCGGAAGGATTTTCAAATACTTAGGCGAGTACTGGACTGCAGCTAAGCCCCCGAGTGGGAGAGTTACTCCCCACTCGATAGGATTTTCAAATACTTAGGCGAGTACTGGACTGCAGCTAAGCCCCCGAGTGGGAGAGTTGCTCTCCACTC
>NC_041393.1:7924943-7961809 GCF_002162155.2 Triticum dicoccoides
CACTCGGTAGGATTTTCAAATGCTTAGGCGAGTACTGGACTGCAGCTAAGCCCCCGAGTGGGAGAGTTGCTCTCCACTCGGTAGAATTTTCAAATACTTAGGCAAGTACTGGACTGCAGCTAAGCCCCCGAGTGGCAGAGTTGCTCTCCACTCGGTAGGATTTTCAAATACTTAGGCGAGTACTGGACTGCAGCTAAGCCCCCGAGTGGGAGGGTTGCTCTCCGCTCGGTAGGATTTTCAAATACTTAGGCGAGTACTGGACTGCAGCTAAGCCCCCGAGTGGGAGGTTTGCTCTCCACTCGGTAGGATTTTTAAATACTTAGGCGAGTACTGGATTGTAGCTAAGCCCCCGAGTGGGAGGGTTGCTCTCCAATCGGTAGGATTTTCAAATACTTAGGCGAGTACTTGACTGCAGCTAAGCCCCCGAGTGAGAGGCTTTCTCGTCACTCGGTAGGATTTTAAAATACTTAGGCGAAACGGATTCGTAGCTAAGCCCCCGAGTGAGAGGCTTGCTCGTCACTCGGTAGGATTTTTCTTTTTACAAACTTAGGCAAAACGGATTCGCAGCTAAGCTACCCACTGAGGGATTTCTCACGTAAACAAAATCAACAACAATCACTGGGAAAATTATAACACTCTTGTCTTTGATAAACAAACTACAGAGGTACTTTTTATTACATCTCATCCGAGTGAGTACTTAAGTATAAAAGGGGCGGAGCAGCTCCAGATTCCAAGCTCGTGGCTCATCAATCTGGCGATCGACATTGTAAAGATGGTACACTCCATTGTGGAGAACTTTGGTGACGATGAAGGGGCCTTCCCAAGTAGGGGCGAGTTTGTGTGGCTTCTGTTGATCCACTCGGAGGACCAAGTCTCCTTCTTGGAAGGCTCGACTCTTCACGTTTCTGGCATGGAATCGACGCAAGTCTTGCTGATAGATAGTCGATCAGATCATGGCCATCTCTCTTTCTTCTTCTAGAAGGTCGACTACGTCCTACCGGGCTTGTTCTGCTTCATCTTCAGAGTAGAGCTCGACTCGGGGTGCATTGTGAAGCAGGTCACTCGGCAGAACTGCTTCAACTCCATAGACCAGAAAGAATGGAGTTCACCCAGTTAATCGATTAGGAGTAGTCCTCAATCCCCAAAGAATTGATGGAAGTTCGTCGACCCACGCGCCTGCTGCGTGTTTGAGATCACGCATCAACCGGGGTTTCAGTCCTTTGAGAATTAGGCCATTTGCTCTTTCTGCTTGTCCATTTGACTGGGGGTGAGCGACGGAAGCGTAGTCGACTCGCGTGCCTTGAGAAGCGCAAAAGGCTCTGAATTTGTCGGAATCGAAGTTTGACCCATTATCGGTGATGATGCTGTGCGGAACTCCACATCTGAATAACAACTCTCTGTTGAAGCTGATAGCAGTGCAGGTATCAAGATTCTTGATAGGCTTGGCTTCAATCCACTTAGTGAACTTGTCGACTGCCACCAGTACATGGGTGAAGCCGCTCCTTCCAGTTCTCAGTGGTCCAACCATATCCAATCCCCAAATGGCGAAGGGCCAGATGAGTGGAATGGTCTTCAAGGCTGAGGCGGGTTTGTGTGACATATTGGAATAGAACTGACATCCTTCACACTTGTCGACTATCTCCTTCGCCATTTCATTTGCTCTTGGCCAGTAAAACCCCGCTCAGTATGCTTTAGCCACAATGGTCCGAGAGGACGCATGATGACCACAGGTCCCCGAGTGGATATCGTCAAGAATTATCTGACCTTCTTCTGGTGTTATACATTTCTGACTGACTCCAGTCGCGCTTTCCCTGTACAATAGTCCCTTTATCACAGTAAAGGCCTTGGATCGACGGACGATCTGTCGAGCCTCTTGTTCATTCTCTGGGAGCTCTTTCCTTAGGATATACGCGATGTACGACACTGTCCAGTCGGGTGTGATGACCAAAACTTCCATGATCAGGTCGACCACAGCTGGGACCTCAACTTCAGTCAGATCCGCGACACTTTTTGGCTGCGGGGTTTCTTCGGTGAAAGGATCCTCTTGAACTGATGGTGTGTGGATGTGTTCCAAAAACACATTACTGGGAATGGCTTCTCTCTTGGAACCTATTTTTGCCAAATCATCAGCCGCTTGATTTTCAGTCGGGGTATATGATGAAGCTCTAACCCCTCGAATTTCTTCTCTAGCTTTCTCACTGCATTGCAGTAACCAGTCATGGCCGGACTTCTGACGTCCCACTCCTTCATCACTTGGTTAACCACCAAATCTGAGTCGCCATAGATCATGAGGCGACGGACGCCGAGTGAAATGGCCATACGCAACCCATACAAAAGTGCTTCGTATTTTGCTTCGTTATTGGAGGAATCACAGTGAATCTGGAGCACATATCTGAGCTTATCTCCTCGGGGGGAAATCAACACTACCCCAGCACTAGAACCATTCAACATCTTAGAACCATCAAAGAACATGGTCCAGTGCTCCGAGTGAACTTGAGTCGGCAGTTGCTGTTCAATCCACTCGGCGATGAAATCTGCTATTGCTTGGGACTTGATGGATTTCTTTGCCTCAAACTTGATATCTAGGGGAAGGAGTTCAATCGCCCATTTTGCCACTCGACCAGTTGCATCTCTGTTGTGCAGAATCTCTGACAATGGAGCGTCGCTGACGACTGTAATGGAATGGTCAGAGAAGTAATGAGCAACCTTCTTCGTGGTCATATAAATCCCATATACAAGCTTCTGATAATGAGGGTATCCTTGCTTTGATGGGGTCAAAACTTCAGAAACATAATATACTGGGCACTGAACTTTAAAGGCTTTTCCTTCTTCTTCCCGCTCGACCGTAAGTACTGTATTGACGACTTGTCCCGTGGCTGCAATGTAAAGCAACAAAGGCTCGTTGCTGATCGGGGCAGCAAGCACCGACTGGGTGGAGAGCAGGTCTTTTAGCTCCGCAAACGCTGCATCAGCTTCAGGAGTCCACTCGAACTTGTGTGACTTCTTCATCAGTCGGTAAGGAGGCAATGCCTTTTCACCGAGATGAGAGATGAATCGACTTAAAGCGGCCAAGCAACCAGTAAGCTTCTGGACATCGTGCACACGCACAGGACATTTCATTCGGAGTATAGTACCAACTTTTTCTGGATTGGCGTTGATTCCTCGTTCGGAAACAAGAAAACCGAGTAACTTTCCGCCAGAAACTCCGAATGTGCACTTTGATGGATTAAGCTTGATATCATACCTCCTGAGGTTGGCAAATGTCTCAGCAAGGTCAGTCAGCAGGTCGGAACCTTTCCGTGACTTGACCACAATATCATCCATGTATGCTTCCACATACCGACTGATTTGAGTGAGCAAACACTTCTGAATCATCCTCATGAACGTGGCTCCGGCATTCTTGAGGCCGAATGGCATGGTGACATAACATTAGCACCCGAATGAAGTGATGAAAGCTGTTTTGATCTCATCGGGTCCATACAGACGGATCTGATGGTAACCGGAATAGGCGTCTAAAAAAGACAGGCGCTCACATCCCGCAGTCGAGTCGACTATTTGGTCGATGCGGGGGAGAGGAAAATGATCTTTCGGGCAGGCCCGATTGATATGTTTGAAGTCGATGCACATGCGAAGCGACTTGTCCTTCTTGGGGACCATGACAACATTGGCGAGCCACTCGGAGTGATAAATCTCTCGGATAAACTCCGCTGCCAAGAGCCGAGACACCTCCTCGCCAATGGCCTTTCTTTTCTGGACGGCGGACCATCGAAGATGTTCTTTGACAAGTTTCACTTTTGAGTCGACTCGTAGACGGTGCTCAGCCAGCCCCCTGGGAACACCCGGCATGTCAGAAGGCTTCCATGCGAAGATGTCCTAGTTCTCACAGAGGAACTGGATGAGCGCTTCTTCCTATTTGGAGTCGAGTGTTGTAGAGATATGAGTCGGAGCAGCACTGGGGTCGGTCGGGTGAATGTGAACCGGTTTTGTCTCACCGGACGACTGAAACGTTGATTCCGTAGCGGGCTTCTTGGCTCGCAACAAATCACTCGGGTCTGTAGTTTTCTGGTATTCCTGCAGCTCTACCACTGCCATCTGAGCATCGGCAATCTTTGAGCCTTTCTGAAAGCACTCTTCCGCCTTCTTCCGATTGCCAGTAATAGTGATCACACCTTTGGGACCAGGCATCTTCAATTTGAGGTACACATAACATGGTCGAGCCATGAAACGTGCATAAGCTGGCCTGCCCAAAATAGCATGATAAGCACTCTGGAAATCCACAACTTCAAACGTCAATTTTCTTTGCGGTAATTCTTGGAATCACCGAAAACCACATCAAGAGCAATTTGGCCGAGTGACTCATCCTTCTTTCCAGGAATGACTCCATGGAAACTCATGTTGCTGGTACTGAGTCTGGACATCGGAATACCCATCCCCTTCAACATCTCTGCGTATAGTATATTCAGGCCACTGCCACCATCCATCAAAACTTTAGTCAGTCGAGTGCCTTAGACGACTGGGTCGACCACCAAAGCTTGCCTCCCAGGGGTGGCTATGTGTGTCGGATGATCGGACTGGTCGAATGTGATGGCAGTCTGAGACCATTTCAGATAACTGGGTGTCGCCGGAGCAACCATATTCACTTCTCGGTTGATAACTTTCAATTGACTTTGCCTTTCAACGTCAGCAAAAATCATCAGGGTGGAATTGACCTGGGGATATCCATCATCACTATCTTCGTTGTCCTCAACTTTGTCCGACTCCTTTTCCTTATCTTTGGGCTATTTCCCCTGGAATTGCTGGATCAAGAGCCGACACTGTCGAGTGGTATGTTTCGGGTAAATGAGTTTACCCTCCTCATCTTTCTTCGTGTGGATGTGGCACGCCAAATCCATCACGTCATTCCCTTCCTTATCCTTCACCTTCTTAGGGTTCCAAGACCCTTTGGGATTCCCTTTAAACTTTCCTTGAGTCACGGCCAAGGCTTCTCCAGGAGCAGCTGGTTCGGCTTTCCGCTTCTGCTTCCGACTAGAGTTCCCTCCTCCGGTTTCGTGGGCGACTGACTTGTGCTTGCCACTCTGGAGCTGATCCTCTTATTCACCATTGGCATACTTGGTGGAAATCTCCATCATTCGACTCAGAGACATGTCTCCGGTTCGACCGAATTTTAGGTTTAACTCTCTGTACTTAATGCCTTCCTTGAAGGCACAGACTGCCTGGTGATCAGATACATTCTCTACCGTGTGATGCAATGTGATCCATCTCTGGATGTAATCCCTCAAAGTTTCATTCGACTTCTGCACACAAGATTGCAGCTCTATCAACCCTACTGGTCGCTTGCAAGTTCCTTCAAAAGTTCTGACAAACACTCGAGCAAGATCTTCCCAAGTGTAAATGCTGCTGGGTGCTAACTGATTCAACCATGCTCTGGCCGAGCCCTCCAACATAAGAGGCAGGTGTTTCATGGCTACTTCATCGTTGCTGCCGCCAATCTGAACAGCCACTCGGTAGTCTTCAGGCCAAGTATCAGGCTTGGACTCACCAGTGAACTTACTGACTCCAGTCGTCAACCTGAAGTTGGGAGGAATCACCGCGGCCCTGATGGCTCTGCTGAAACACTCTGGTCCTGAGACGTGTACTCTGCTACTGGTGGGTACATCTCTGTCATGACCTTCTCGGTGAGCTCTGTTCCTGTCGACCAAACCTTGAACGATAATGGATCTCTCATCAAAGCCTGGTTCCCTGGTGTCGACTGGAATCCTTCGCCCAACACTGTGATGGCGTCTGTCATCCTGTTGTCGAGGCGCGTATGATCCACTCCTTGGGGGAGGGGTGGGCACTCGACGCCAATCATCACGATCGAGTCGGCGATCATACTGCTCACGGTTCTTGTACTGATCACGCCGGTCTCCACGTCCCTCACGCCTCGGGGGCGATCTTGGGCTATGGGCCGACTGGACTGTATTTGCAGCGACGGATCTGCTGAGAATCCTATTCCGCGACTGTGATACAATTGAATTTTGATCTCCTGCCGCCCGGAGTAATGCTCTGATCTGTAACAAGCCTCTGCCAGCCTCTAACTGGGAAGGCTGAATCGACTCTGCTATATGGGCTGCAGCTGCTAAATTCTGAATCAGAGTTTGATATACCTGAGTCGGTGGTGGAAAGAGTTGACGTCGACTGGATTCTGGAACCCGTTGCCGCGCACGCTCGTCGAGTGCTCGCTGGAGGTTCTCCAGTCGAGTGCGCTTAGCCAAGTTGGCCAAGCGCGCGTCCTCTAAGGCATGAGCCTCGGGGGTTTCTCCAACGATAGGAGTGTGCAGCGCATCCATGTTCCGGCGGCGAAGTTCTTCCTTCTGCAGTGAAGTGAGGGGCTCAGGGAGATACTCTTCATGGGCATGCGACGGATCGCCTCCGCCGTCGCCTCCGTCGGTGCGGGGAAAACCGGGAGGACTGCGTGGTCCATCGACCATCAGAACCTCCGCCGCTGGATCACTGTTGTCGCACTCGGATGCAGTCTTTGCGGAGCCAGTCGACAGGTCGAACAGGCCGTAGAGAGATTCGTCGGGCTCGATCGCCGCGACTTGGGGGGTGGCCGACTGGCAAGCCACCGCGTGCCTCACCCACCGCTGAAGCCTCGACCAACCGGAGCGCTTGCGCCGGCGAGAAACGGGGAGGGAGGACGACACAGGAGCCGACCGATACTGGGTCGACGTTTGCCGCAGGAGGACGCCGCAGACGCACGCACGAAAGTGCGTCGCCCCGCGGACAGGGAGCACGTCGATGTCGAGCGGAGCCTCCTGAAGCCAAGCGGAGTCGTCGGCGATGAACGTGAGCGCGCCGAGACGGATCTCGCGGCCCTCAACCAGAGCTCCGCTTGAAACCATGATGAAGGAGATCGGAAAAATCGCAACTTCTCCAATAAGTCGCTAAGACACCTGCCCCACGGTGGGCACCAACTGTCATGGTTCTAAGTCTGACAGTAGTGTAGGGGGGTAGGAATGGAGAGGCAAGATCCTACCTATGGAGCAGTTGTATATGCAAGAGATTTATGAGTTCAGGCCCTTCTCGGAGGAAGTAACAGCCCTACGTCTCGGAGCCCGGAGGCGGTCGACTGGATTATGTGTGTATGAGTTACAGGGGTGCGAACCCTTTACACTGAGGAGGGGGTGGCTTATATAGAGTTTGCCAGACCCCTCCGGCCCTCAGTTATGTAGGGTTTAAGGTACATTAAGATCGGGCGTTACTGGTAACGCCGCAAATAAAGTGCTATGATAACCATAAAGTCTACTTAATGACCGACCGATTGTGTGTAGAGCGACTTTAGATCTCCTGGCTGCCGAGTGGTTGGCTTCATGGTCAAGTGTCTTCGAGTCCATCGAGTGGAACACTTCTGAGTCGATTGAAAGGTGGTTTCTTCTAGAGATGTCCTTGGAGAGGGTAGTGTGGACAGGTCCATGACCCTACCCTAGGTACATAGCTTCATCAGCCGGCGGAGGCCATGGGGAGCGGTGAGTCGGTGAGGAGCCTACCTGGGAGGGGGATGAGAGGTGTGGAAGAGGGCGGATGGGGGAGGAAGGACACCACTTGCCGTCGTCCGGCGGTGCGGTTGGTTCTTGGTCGGCGGCGGAGTAATATACGACACTGTAGCAGAGCAGGGGCGTGAGTGAGAGCAGAGCAAAGCAGGTAGAAGCAAAACAAGTGGTGGCGTGAGGTAGGCGATGGTCCACCTAAGAGCATCTCCAGCCGTTGAGCACTGATACGTCCATTTTGCATCATGCTTTTATATCAATATTTATTGCATTATGGGCTGTTATTACACATTATATATCAATACTTATGGCTATTCTCTCTTAATTTATAAGGTTTACCATGAAGAGGGGGATGCCGGCAACTGGAATTCTGGCTGGAAAAGGAGCAAACATTGGAAACCTATTCTGCACTGCTCCAAAAGACCTGAAACTCCACGAAACTTATTTTTGGATTTAATAAGAATTATTGAGCGAAAGAAACACATCAGGGGGCCCACACCCTGGCCAGGAGGGTGGGGGGCGCGCCCACCCCTACTGGGCGCGCCCCCTGTCTCCTGGGCCCCCTGATGGCCCCCCGATGTCCATCTTCTGCTATATGAAGGATTTTACCCTGGAAAAAATCATGGGCAAGCTTACGGGACGAAACTCCGCCTCCACAAGGTGGAACCTTGGCGGAACCAATCTAGAGCTCCGGCAAAGCTGTTCTGCCGGGGACACTTCCCTCCGGGAGGGGGAAATCATCACCATCGTCATCACCAACGATCCTCTCATCGGGAGGGGGTCAATCTCCATCAACATCTTCACCAGCACCATCTCCTCTCAAACCCTAGTTCATCTCTTGTATCCAATCTTGTATCAAAACCACAAATTGGTACCTGTGGGTTGCTAGTAGTGTTGATTACTCCTTGTAGTTGATGCTAATTGGTTTACTTGGTGGAAGATTATATGTTTAGATCCTTAATGCATATTATTACTCCTCTGATTATGAACATGAATATGCTTTGTGAGTAGTTACATTTGTTCCTGAGAACATGGGTGAAGTCTTGCTATTAGTAGTCATGTGAATTTGGTATTTGTTCGATATTTTGATGAGATGTATGTTGTCTTTTCCTCTAGTGGTGTTATGTGAACGTCGACTACATGACACTTCACCATTATTTGGGCCTAGAGGAAGGCATTGGGAAGTAATAAGTAGATGATGGGTTGCTAGAGTGACAGAAGCTTAAACCCTAGTTTATGCGTTGCTTCGTTAGGGGCTGATTTGGATCCATATGTTTAATGCTGTGGTTAGGTTTACCTTAATACTTCTTTTGTAGTTGCGGACGCTTGCAATAGGGTGTGACGCCCGGATAATTAAGCTACAGTGATCCCCCGCTAATGATGCCACATCACCTCGGTTACTCTTGCTAAACTCTAGATAATTCAAAACCGAAGCAAATTCAAAATTTAATTAAAGGAAAACAATAAAAGTTTTCAAACATTAAAATAAAAATGTTCGATTTGTACTAAATATTACATAGATTATTATGGTGTAGAGGACACAGCTTTATAAAATGCATAAATATTTTAAATTGAATTAAAATAGTAGAGAAAATAAAGAAAAAGGAAAAGAATAAAAACAGAAAACCAAACTACAAAATACAAATAAAAAGAGTAGAGGCCCCTGGCCAACTGGGCCAGACGGCCCAGCTGGCCGACCCGCTGGCCCACTCGGCCGACCCAGTCGCCCTGACCTATATGGCCTCGTACCCCAAACCCTAACCCCCCGTCGCCCACTCACCCCACTCCTCTCGCTCCCCTCACCATCCCTCGCGCCGCCACACGCACAGAGGCCAGACGCCTCGTGCCCGAACCCCTCTCACACCCTCTCCTCCCTCCGTACGCTCCTGCCTCCGCCGAGCCACGCCGCTGCCATGCCCCGACGCTAGCCTTTCCCATCCCCTTGGCCCCGGTGTCGGCATCTGCCTTCGCCGACCTCGCGTCACTCCCTCTCCCCGCAACCGCCCGACCGTGCCCGACGCTGCGCTGCCGTGAACCCCATGGCCACCGGCCTCCCTGAGCAAGCCGACACTTCGGGGGGCTGCCCCTCGACTCCACGAAGAACGCCAGCGAGCAGGAGCTTCACCAAGTCGTCGCTTCGTCCCCGAGCACCGCTGCCTAGACCCCACGGCCCCGTGGTGAGGCCCCGGCAACTCCTCCTCCTCCCCTTCTCCGGCCACTTTGGCGATGGCCTCGCTCACCGGCGCTCGCACGCACGCCGGCCGCCCCAGCCGCGTCCCGCTCCCTGGCTCTACTACTGCTGCTAACTGCCTCTGTTGCTGCTGCTAACCGCTCTGGTGTCGCCGCCGCTGCTTCGCTCTACTGCTGCTGGTGCCGTTGCTTGCTGTCGCCCTGCTCGACCCCGCTCGCCACCGCTGTGAGTCCTGCTGGCCTCAACCGCCTGCAACGCGCGCCGTCCTGTGGTGGCCTCGCCACTGCCGCCTCAGGCGGGCGGCCTCGCCGTGCCCGTGGTCGCCCCCCTTTCGATCTGGGCGAATGCCCAATCGGGCTGGCGCCCGTCGCCCAGCAACGCCCGCTGCCCGCCCCGTAACCGCTAGCTCATGCGCCCGTTAAGGCCATGGGCCTATGACAAACGGGCCCCAGCGCTCCAGAACGTTTAAAAAATAGTAATAAAAATAAATTTAATTAATTAATTAACTAAATTAATTAATTTAATTGATCCTATTTAATTAATCAAATTAACCTGTTAGTTTATTTAAATAGTAATTAGTTTAACCTAAACCCTATTTAACCTAATAGTGTATGACAGGTGGGTCCCACTGGACCCACACGCCAGTTTGGCCAGTCAACACCTCTGTTGACTGCTGACGTCATGCTGACATCATGATGACGTTAGCAAACACTGTTTTGGATAATGTTGAATTACATTAATAAAATAAATTCTAAAAATGATTTAAAACTTTAGAAAATCATATAAAATAAACCATAGCCCAGATGAAAATACTTTGTACATGAAAGTTGCTGAGAACGACGAGACGAATCCGGATACGCAGCCTGTCCGTCCGCCACGCGTCCCTAGCATAGTGAACCTGCAATATTTCACCTCCGGTTCATCTGTCCGAAAACGTGAAACACCGGGGATACTTTCCCGGATGTTTTCCCCCCTTCGCCGGTATCACCTCCTACCGCGTTAAGGCACACTTGGCACCACTACTTGTTATGTCGTGCATCGATATGCATCTGTTTGCATTGTATTCATTGTTTCTTCCCCCTCTTTTCTCCGGTAGACTACGAGACTGACGCTGCTGCTGGTACCCCGATCGACTACGGTGTTGACGACCCCTCCTTCTTGCCAGAGCAACCAGGCAAGCCCCCCCTTGATCACCAGATATCGCCTATTCTTCTCTATACTCCTTGCATTAGAGTAGTGTAGCATGTTACTACTCGGTTACTTCTATTCTGTTGCATAGCCTGTCATTGTTGCTACAGTCATTGATACCTTACCCGCAATCCTAATTGCTTAGTATAGGATGCTAGTTTATCATCATTGGCCCTACATTCTTGTCAGTCTGCCTTGCTATACTATCGGGCCGTGATCACTCGGGAGGTGATCACGGGTATATATACTATACATATACATATACTATACAGATGGTGACTAAAGTCGGGTCAGCTCGTTGAGTACCCGCAAGTGATTCGGATATGGGGGCTGGAAGGACAGGTGGCTCCATCCCGGTAGAGGTGGGCCTGGGTTCCCGACGGCCCCCGACTGTTACTTTGAGGCGGAGTGACATGGCGGGTTGAGACCACCTAGGAGAGAGGTGGGCCTGGCCCTGGTCGGCGTCCGCGGTTGCTTCATAATAACACGCTTAACGAGATCTTGGTATTTGATCTGAGTCTGGCCACTGGCCTATACGCACTAACCAACTACGCGGGAAAGATATGGGCACTCGACGTCGTGGTATCAGCCGAAGCCTTCGTGACGTCAGCGACTGAGCGGCGCGCGCCGGGTTGGACTGCGTTAACGCAACTTCCTTTGTAATGGAGGTTGCTAGGTCTGCTTCCGGCCGCGTACGCAACGTGCAGGTGTGCAATGGGTGATGGGCCCAGACCCCTGCGAGCAAAGGATTTAGACCGGCGTGCTGACCTCTCTGTTGTGCCTAGGTGGGGCTGCGACGTGTTGATCTTCCGAGGCCGGGCATGACCCAGGAAAGTGTGTCCGGCCAAATGGGATCGAGCGTGTTGGGTTATGTGGTGCACCCCTACAGGGAAGTTTATCTATTCGAATAGTCGTGTCCCTCGGTAAAAGGATGACCCGGAGTTGTACCTTGACCTTATGACAACTAGAACCGAATACTTAATAAAACACACCCAGACAAGTTCCACAGACAACCCGGTGATCGCTTTTCCACAGGGCAACGAGGGGAGGATCGCCGGGTAGGATTATGCTATGCGATGCTACTTGGAGGACTTCAATCTACTCTCTTCTACATGCTGCAAGATGGAGGTGGCCAGAAGCGTAGTCTTCGACAGGATTAGCTATCCCCCTCTTATTCTGGCATTCTGCAGTTCAGTCCACCGATATGGCCCTTTACACATATACCCATGTATATGTAGTGTAGCTCCTTGCTTGCGAGTACTTTGGATGAGTACTCACGGTTGCTTTTCTCCCTCTTTTCCCCCTTTCCCTTCTACCTGGTTCTCGCAACCAGATGCTGGAGCCCTGGAGCCAGACGCCACCGTCGACGATGATTCCTACTACACTGGAGGTGCCTTCTTCTACGTGCAGGCTGCTGACGACGACCAGAAGTAGTTTAGGAGGATCCCAGGCAGGAGGCCTGCGCCTCTTTCGATCTGTATCCCAGTTTGTGCTAGCCATCTTATGGCAACTTGTTTAACTTATGTCTGTACTCAGATATTGTTGCTTCCGCTGACTCGTCTATGATCGAGCACTTGTATACGAGCCCTCGAGGCCCCTGGCTTGTATTATGATGCTTGAATGATTTATTTATGTTTTAGAGTTGTGTTGTGATATCTTCCCGTGAGTCCCTGATCTTGATCATACACGTTTGCGTGCACGATTAGTGTATGATTGAATCGGGGGCGTCACAAGTTGGTATCAGAGCCGACTGCCTGTAGGAATCTCCCTTCCACACTCCTTGGCCGAAGTCGAGTCTAGACATTGCAAAACTTTGACTAACATGGCTGTGTGGCTTATGGGCCCACGTCGCCATTGGGTCGTATTAGGATCTTTTACTCCTCGTCTATACTCTGGGACTCTGATCTCTCTTCTATTCGGGTTAAATGATTTTACTAACGCCAACTCTAGGTTCTTGTAAGTACTTCCACCCGGAGAGCCCCTTACTCCAGATAATTACTTGGTGCACCGAATGATTTTGAAGATACTCTTTGATGTTCTGTCGAGACTTTGTGCCCGTTGCCTTTTCAATTCCCTACCATCAAAATATCTCTATGGATAATTACATGCACTTGTTGGTCCTACTTTTATTCCCAGTTGATCTTGTTGTTACAAGATACCCTGAAATTCTCTCCATTGTTCCAAAAATACTTTGAGCCTACTGCCTTGCAGTTCCTTGCCACATGAATACCCCTACGGATAATTCCTCGCATTTACCGAGTATCTGCTCATTCCCAGTTGTTCATGTGCTTCACTAAAGTCTTCGAAATACTATTTGATTTTTTGAAAATTCTCAGCACCCTGTTACTCTTGAAACTCTTGCCTGCTTGCATTATGGTTAATTCCATATGACTAGTAGTCCTCGTTAACATCCCTTGACTTAGTCATTTGGAGCCTATTGATTCCATGTGTGCGTACGCACACAATCATTAGGTTATTCTTTTTAAGATTATCTTTCCGGCTCAGGCGTCCGTACATGAGTTGGTTCTCGGCAATTCAAACCTTTATTGATTGTCCAACTAAGTGTTTTCAACTTATCCATCCTTGATCAGAGCGTCTGCTTCTGATCCTTCGTTTTGGAAACCATAATTTCTTTCTATTTAAGCATGAGACTAATCAGGTGATTCTTGAATCTGATGCCTTTGCAATCTTTATTCCTCTGTGTGAGTACCGATACTCACATCAGCTCCGTTGTGGATCGCCCAATCCATTGTTGGATTTTATCCGACAGTGTCCTTCATATTCAATCACCTTGTGAGATCTTCCCTTGATACATAATGCCTTTGGTAAATTGTATCCTTTGCTTGGCCAACCATGCTCTGCTTTCAAGCTTGTGTACTTACTTTTGAAACTTATAGTATATGTTACTAAGATGCCCGATGGGTTGAACCTATGCCTTCCCCTAATCCATGAGAACCCGAAAGTTTTCCAATTCATACTCTTTCGGTGTTCCACCAAATAAAATTCCAACACTACATTTTTATCAAAGCGGGAGGTGAATGAAATGATATGCATTAAAGAAGTGGGAGTCGACCTTGAACTTTGTGTTCATGCCCATGAAAATGATGTAGACCGTCTCGAAAGCTTCTTGCAAAATGATTATCTAGCTGATATAATATCATCTGGTATCTGTGAATTGAACCTTTGCAATCGTGGTTCTGACCATAATTTGTTCTTTTGATTTCGTTTCTCAGACAGGTAAAAGCGCTTGTCTTCTATAGATCAATACACCCCACTTCAACCTTTAATTTGATATGCCATTGAGTATTATCTCCCTGGTATCTCGAGGATATCATGCCATTGCACTACATTTTATGAATTTTCTGCCGGAGTAATACCTTTCCCTATCATAGTCACTCCATGAGTTTTGGGTTGTCGTCAACCGAGAACACCGAATAGTGAATCGAGTCCGCACTGCGATTCGTCAACTCTTAGTAATCTTCATTGCTTATGAGTTTAATACTCCATCATGTCATTCCTAGCCTTATCGGCTACATCATTATCGTGCTAAATTTAACTGTGCTATCTGGTTCTTCCCGGAGCACAAATTTCGACGGTGAGCTATCTTACGTCGATCTTCCTCGTCATATCATTTCTGCTTGAACAACAAAATTGATTTCGAGTTTGTGTGGTACCCATGGTTCCAATAACCTTTCGCTTCATCATTCCTTCAACTTGATGTCATCGCCGATCGATTACAGCTTCATGAGATCTCTCGACAAATGTGTCGTGATCATCATCAGCATTCTGAGCTCTTCCAAGATATCTATCGAATTCTTGATGAGAAATACCACCCTTCGCTCTTGGTGATTTGTGTTATCATCGACCACTTTATTGCCTTTCGTTCAACACAAACTTGTTCGTGTTTTGTGTTATACCTTGAGCTCCTCACTATCTAGCTCATGTTCTATTTTTTCCTTGGAGTATTACCATCTCTTTTGTCAAGAATGTGGTGGGAATTTCACCACCTATCAAGAATTCTTGATATAATAACACTTCTCGCCATCTCCGTTCATTCTTTGGTCCCCGTGTTGTTTTTAACCGGAATAACGACAATTGAGCTATGACGCATGAATTCAAAACTTCTAGCAACCCTATTGCTTTGAAGTGAATGGGCGATAATTTCATTCTAAGTCTTTCGATAATTGAATCACCATTCTAAACATTGATCATGCTACCTAAGCCCATATTATGGGTGCACCTTTCAACCAATGTTTAATTGTGTAGGTTTTCCTCGAGCATGCATCATTATACCATTTGATCTGACAAATGTTATCTCCTTGTTCACATAACTGTGGAAATCCATCCTTTGGAAATCTCAATGATTTGTCGATGAGTCCATCAGCCACCTCATCATCCTCTCCTTGGTTTACTGATGAACTCTTGTTTCGGAACTCGCTTCCATAGTTCATTTCCCGAGAATCTTATGATGTCTTCTCATTAATTCGTGTCGCACCTTTTTATCTCAGGATCCTGAGTCAGAGGTATCCTGACACCAATCAGATCTGAATGTCGGTCAGATATGATGGTTGGGACAACTTTCCAGGAGTTATGATGTTGGTCCTTTGATGACCCGGTAAGATGACGTCATGCCTAGAACACCTGACCGGAGGACCTATTGTTATAGTTTCCTTTCTGCGAGTTTATCCATTCTTCCATGAGGAAATTGTAAGACTTATTCTATAAGTCGTCCTGATGGATCCTTTGTGTATCCAAAGTCTGACCTTTGCTTGAAGACCATGTCAATGCTATCTCGAAGCATGTCTAGGGTACTCCGAATTTGAATAAGAACATCTGAAGCACAATGCTAAATTTTCATTATCAATTATTCAAACACCATTGTATGGGTAATGTCATGAAATTTCTCTCCCCTTACCTAAAGGGTTTTCTACATTATATCCTATCAAGGATATCATGATTTTCTTGTCCTTGGGAAGGATATACCCCTGAAATATGTGTTTAAACACATTTTCCTTTCCATTTTTATGTTTAATCTGATACATATGTTTTCCTTTCCATTGTTTGGCTTAATCTTTCTTGTGATCTATATGATCAAAGCAGTAATATTCTCCTGCTTTTGTAAGCACCTCGGTGTACAACTCTGTTAGTAAGAACCTGTTACTATTGTTGATGACATTCCGGTAACCACCGTTGGACGAGAACTTTGCCTATTGGTCCGCCTCGTTCAACAAGCAGGAAAATGGTTCTCTTCGTCCCTCGCCCTTGGTATCGCTGTTGTTGCCGACATAACTGGCAGGCTACCCTCTGACATACCTTGCTTGCTTGATCACGCAAGACGTCTCCGCCCTTCCTACTTTTAACCCACCTGGTGGGCCCATAACCCACAGTTCCACAAGATCGAAACCTGACTCTCCTGTACACCCATGTTCCCAAGGTTGTTCCTCGCGTGTGGCCTCGTATGTAATTCACGAGCCACCTTCAAGTCTGATATCGGACACAATGCTTATTCCCGTTGCTTTGACCCTCTCACGCCCTATAACAGGCATCGAACGATTGCCTGCCCGCTCGAAACTTCCCAGGATACCTCCTTACTTTGCTCTCAATATTTTCTTAAGTTTCGATTCGAGAGTTACTTTCTGCCACCTTCCTCGATGTTGTCGACCCGATAGTCAACCTTGCCAAGGTCCGTTCTCCTAGAATGCCCACCCTTTATTCTTTCGTAAGTACGATGGAGTTCCTGAAGAAAGGACGCCGACTTCATCATGATGACCTAAAGCAGAGAAATGAAGACATCAATATATTGGACCGGCCTCTTCGAGAAGAGCAAACCAGGATGAGAAGACCCGCTAGATTCATTACCAAACCTTCCCCCCTTTCACTACCTCTTAAATCTCGGGACGAGATTTCTTGTAGTGGAGGAGAATTGTGACGCCCGGATAATTAAGCTACAGTGACCCCCCGCTAATGATGCCACGTCACCTCGGTTACTGTTGATAAACTCTAGATAATTCAAAACCGAAGCAAATTCAAAATTTAATTAAATGAAAACGATAAAAGTTTTCAAACATTAAAATAAAAATGTTCGATTTGTACTAAATATTACATAGATAATTATGGTGTAGAGGACATAGCTTTATAAAATGCATAAATATTTTAAATTGAATTAAAATAGTAGAGAAAATAAAGAAAAAGGAAAAGAATAAAAACAGAAAACCAAACTACAAAATACAAATAAAAAGAGTAGAGGCCCCTGGCCAACTGGGCCAGACGGCCCAACTGGCCGACCCGCTGGCCCACTCGGCCGGCCGAGTCGCCCTGGCCTATATGGCCTCGTACCCCAAACCCTAACCCCCCCGTCGCCCACTCACCCCACTCCTCTCGCTCCCCTCACCATCCCTCGCGCGGCCGCACGCACAGAGGCCAGACGCCTCGTGCCCGAACCCCTCTCACACCCTCTCCTCCCTCCGTACGCTCCTGCCTCCGCCGAGCCACGCCGCTGCCATGCCCCGACGCTAGCCTTTCCCATCCCCTTGGCCCCGGTGTTGGCATCTGCCTCCGCCGACCTCGTGTCGCTCCCTCTCCCCGCAACCGCCCGACCGTGCCCGACGCTGTGCCGCCATGAACCCCATGGCCACCGGCCTCCCTGAGCAGGCCGACGCTTCGGGGGGCTGCCCCTCGACTCCACGAAGAACGCCAGCGAGCAGGAGCTTCACCAAGTCGTCGCTTCGTCCCCGTCTTCCTCCCCGAGCACCGCTGCCTAGACCCCACGGCCCCGTGGTGAGGCCCCGGCAACTCCTCCTCCTCCCCTTCGCCGGCCACTTCGGCCATGGCCTCGCTCACCGGCGCCCGCACTCACGCCGGCCGCCCCGGCCGCATCCCGCTCCCCGGCTCTATTGCTGCTGCTAACTGCCTCTGTTGCCGCTGCTAACTGCTCCGGTGTCGCCGCCGCTGCTTCGCTGTACTGCTGCTGGTGTCGTTGCTTGCTATCGCCCTGCTCGACCCCGCTCTCCACCGCTGCGAGTCCTGCTGGCCTCAACCGCCTGCAACGCGCGCCGTCCTGTGGTGGCCTCGCGACTGCCGCCTCAGGCGAGCGGCCTCGCCGTGCCCGTGGTCGCCCCCCTTTCGATCTGGGCGAATGCCCAATCGGGCCGGCGTCCGTCGCCCAGCAATGCCCACTGCCCGCCCCGTAACCGCTAGCTCATGCGCCCGTTAAGGCCATGGGCCTATGACAAACGGGCCCCAGCGCCCCAGAACGTTTAAAAAATAGTAATAAAAATAAATTTAATTAATTAATTAACTAAATTAATTAAGTTAATTAATCCTATTTAATTAATCAAATTAACCTGTTAGTTTATTTAAACAGTAATTAGTTTAACCTAAACCCTATTTAACCTAATAGTGTATGACAGGTGGGTCCCACTGGACCCACACGCCAGTTTGGCCAGTCAACACCTCTGTTTACCGCTGACGTCATGCTGACATCATGATGACGTCAGCAAACACTGTTTTGCATCATGTTGAATTACATTAATTAAATAAAATCTAAAAATGATTTAAATCTTTAGAAAATCATATAGAATAAATCGTAGCTCAGATGAAAATACTTTGTACATGAAAGTTTCTCAGACTACGGGACAAATCCGGATACGCAGCCCGTCCGTCCGCCACGAGTCCCTAGCATAGTGAACCTGCAACATTTCACCTCCGGTTCATCTGTCCGAAAATGTGAAACACCGGGGATACTTTCACGGATGTTTCCCCCCTTCGCCGGTATCACCTCCTACCGCGTTAAGGCACACTTGGCACCGCTACTTGTTATGTCGTGCATCGAAATGCATCTGTTTGCATTGTATTCATTGTTTCTTCCCCCTCTTCTCTCTGGTAGACTACGAGACTGACACTGCTGCTGGTACCCCGATCGACTACGGTGTTGACGACCCCTCCTTCTTGCCAGAGCAACCAGGCAAGGCCCCCCTTGATCACCAGATATCGCCTATTCTTCTCTATACTGCTTGCATTAGAGTAGTGTAGCATGTTACTGCTCGGTTACTCCTATTCTATTGCATAGCCTGTCATTGTTGCTACAGTCATTGATACCTTACCCGCAATCCTAATTGCTTAGTATAGGATGCTAGTTTATCATCATTGGCCCTACATTCTTGTCAGTTTGCCTTGCTATACTATCGGGCTGTGATCACTCGGGAGGTGATCACAGGTATATATACTATACATATACATATACTATACAGATGGTGACTAAAGTCGGGTCAGCTCGTTGAGTACCCGCAAGTGATTCAGATATGGGGGCTGGAAGGATAGGTGGCTCCATCCCGGTAGAGGTGGGCCTGGGTTCCCGACGGCCCCCGACTGTTACTTTGAGGCAGAGCGACAGGGCGGGTTGAGACCACCTAGGAGAGAGGTGGGCCTGGCCCTGGTCGGCGTCCGTGGTTGCTTCATAATAACACGCTTAACGAGATCTTGGTATTTGATCTGAGTCTGGCCGCTGGCCTATACGCATTAACCAACTACGCGGGAAAGATATGGGCACTCGATGTCGTGGTATCAGCCGAAGCCTTCGTGACGTCAGTGACTGAGCAGCGCGCGCCGGGTTGGACTGTGTTAACACAACTTCCTTTGTAATGGAGGTTGCTAGGTCTGCTTCCGGCCACGTACGCAACGTGCAGGTGTGCAATGGGCGATGGGCCCAGACCCCTGCGCGCATAGGATTTAGACCGGCGTGCTGACCTCTCTGTTGTGCCTAGGTGGGGCTGCGACGTGTTGATCTTCCGAGGCCGGGCATGACCCAGGAAAGTGTGTCCGGCCAAATGGGAACGAGCGTGTTGGGTTATGTGGTGCACCCCTGCAGGGAAGTTTATCTATTCGAATAGCCGTGTCCCTTGGTAAAAGGACGACCCGGAGTTGTACCTTGACCTTATGACAACTAGAACCGGATACTTAATAAAACACACCCAGACAAGTTCCACAGACAACCCGGTGATCGCTTTTCCACAAGGAGACGAGGGGAGGATTGCCGGGTAGGATTATGCTACGCGATGCTACTTGGAGGACTTCAATCTACTCTCTTCTACATGCTGCAAGATGGAGGTGGCCAGAAGCGTAGTCTTCGACAGGATTAGCTATCCCCCTCTTATTCTGGCATTCTGCAGTTCAGTCCACCGATATGGCCCTTTACACATATACCCATGTATATGTAGTGTAGCTCCTTGCTTGCGAGTACTTTGGATGAGTACTCACGGTTGCTTTTCTCCCTCTTTTCCCCCTTTCCCTTCTACCTGGTTCTCGCAACCAGATGCTGGAGCCCTGGAGCCAGACGCCACCGTCGACGATGATTCCTACTACACTGGAGGTGCCTTCTTCTACGTGCAGGCTGCTGACGACGACCAGGAGTAGTTTAGGAGGATCCCAGGCAGGAGGCCTGTGCCTCTTTCGATCTGTATCCCAGTTTGTGCTAGCCATCTTATGGCAACTTGTTTAACTTATGTCTGTACTCAGATATTGTTGCTTCCGCTGACTCGTCTATGATCGGGCACTTGTATATGAGCCCTCGAGGCCCCTGGCTTGTATTATGATGCTTGAATGACTTATTTATGTTTTAGAGTTGTGTTGTGATATCTTCCCGTGAGTCCCTGATCTTGATCGTACACGTTTGCGTGCATGATTAGTGTACGATTGAATCGGGGGCGTCACATAGGGTTTAATCATATGTGGATGCTTGTACAAGTAAGGGCAGTACCCAAGCACTGGTCCACCCACATATCAAATTATCAAAGTACCGAACGCGAATCATATGAACATGATGAAAACTAGCTTGACGATAATTCCCATGTGTCCACGGGAGCTCTTTCCTCACTATAAGAAATTGTCCAGGCTTATCCTTTGCTACATAAAGGATTGGGCCACCTTGCTGCACTTTATTTACTTTCATTGCTTGTTACTCGTTACAATTTATCTTGTCACAAAACTATATATTACCTACAATTTCAGTACCTGCAGAGAAAACCTTACTGAAAACCGCTTATCATTTCCTTCTGCTCCTCGTTGGGTTCGACACTCTTACTTATCGAAAGGACTACGATAGATCCCCTACACTTGTGGGTCATCAAGACTCTTTTCTGGCGCCGTTGCCGGGGAGTGTAGCGCTTTTGGTGAGTGGAACTTGGTAAGGAAACATTTATATAGTGTGCTGAAATTTTCTGTTACTTGTTACTATGGAAACTAATCCTTTGAGGGGCTTGTTCGGGGTATCTTCACCCCGACCAGAAGAGCAAAGAGTTGCCCCCCAACCTACTGAACTTTTTTAAAACATTTACTTTGAGATTCCTTCGGGTATGATAGAGAAACTGCTAGCTAATCCATTTACAGGAGATGGAACATTGCATCCCGATTTACACCTTATCTTTGTGGATGAAGTTTGTGGATTATTTAAGTTTGCAGGTATTCCCGATGATGTTGTCAAAAGGAAGATCTTCCCTTTATCTTTGAAGGGAGATGCATTGACATGGCATAGGCTATGTGATGATACGAGATCTTGGAATTATAAACGATTGAAGTTGGAATTTCACCAGAAGTTTTATCCTATGCATCTTGTTCATCGTGATCGTAATTACATATACAATTTCTGGCCTCGCGAAGGAGAAAGCATCGCTCAAGCTTGGGGAGGCTTAAGTCAATGTTATATTCATGCCCCAATCATGAGCTCTCCCGGGAAATGATTATTCAAAAAATTTATGCTCGGCTTTCTCTAAATGATCGAGACCTGCTCGATACTTCCTGTGCTGGTTCTTACATGCTGAAGACTATTGATTTTAAATGGGACTTATTGGAAAGAATTAAACGCAACTCTAAAGATTGGGGTTCCGACGATGGTAAGGAGTCAGGTATGACACCTAAGTTTGATTGTGTTAAATCTTTTATGGATACCGATGCTTTTCATGGATTCAGCGCCAAGTATGGACTTGACTCTGAGATAGTAGCTTCTTTCTGTGAATCTTTTGCTACTCACGTTGATCTCCCTAAAGAGAAATGGTTTAAATATAATCCTCCCGTGGAAGTGAAAGTAGTTGCACCTATTACAGTTGAAGAAAAGACTATCACCTATAGTGATCCTATTGTTCCTACTACTTATGTTGAGAAACCTCCTTTCCCTGTTAGGATAAAGGATCATGCTAAAACTTCAACTGTTGTTGTAAGAGTAATACTAGGACTTATACACCTCCTGAGCAAGTCAAAGTTGAACCTAGTATTGCTATGTTTAAAGATCTCTTGGATGATGATTTAGATGGGCATGTTATTTTTTATGGTGAGACTGCTAATATTGCTAGACCATATACTAAGATACATAGACCTGTCGTAGGCATGCCTGTTATTTCTGTTAAAATAGGAGATCATTGTTATCATGGCTTATGTGATATGGGTGCTAGTGCTAGTGCAATACCCTATGATTATATAAAGAAATTATGCATGACATTGCACCCATTGAATTGGAAGATATTGATGTTACAATTAAGCTTGCCAATAGAGATACTATTAAACCTTTTGCGATTGTTAGAGATGTCGAAGTCTTGTGTGGGAAGGTGAAATACCGTGTTGATTTTCTCGTTCTTGGTTCTCCACAAGATGACTTTTGTCCCATTATATTTGGTAGACCCTTCTTGAACACTGTTAAAGCTAAGATTGATTGCGAAAAGGATGTTGTTACGATTGGCTTGGATGATATGACTCATGAGTTTAACTTTGCTAAATTTTGTAGACAACCTCGTGATAAAGAATTACCTAGCAAGGATGAAATAATTGGTCTTGCTTCTATTGCCGTACCTCCTACTGATCCGTTAGAACAATATTTGCTAGACCATGAAAACAAAATGTTTATGAAGGAAAGAAGGGAAATAGATGAAGTGTTCCTTAAACAAGAACCTATGCTGAAATTCTTGGGGATCCCCCTCCACCCAAGGGTGATCCCGTGTTTGAACTCAAACCATTACCTGATAATCTTAAGTATGCTTATCTTGATGAGAAGAAAATATATCCTGTTATTATTAGTGCTAACCTTTGAGAGCAAGAAGAAGAAAGATTATTGAAAAATCTGAAGAAGCACCGAGCTGCTATTGGATATACTCTGGATGATCTTAAGGGCATTAGTCCCACGTTATGCCAACACAAAATTACAGTGGAGAAAGATGCCAAACCAATTAGAGATCCTCAATGACGACTGAATCCCAAGATGAAAGAAGTGGTAAGAAAGGAGATACTAATGCTCCTTGAAGCAGGTATAATTTATCCCGTTGTTGATAGTGAATGGGTAAGTCATGTCCATTGTGTTCCTAAAAAGGGAGGTATTACCGTTATTCCTAATGATAAAGATGAATTGATCCCGCAAAGAATTATTACAGGTTATAGGATGGTAATTGATTTTCGTAAATTAAATAAAGCTACTAAGAAAGATCATTACCGTTTACCTTTTATTGATCAAATGCTAGAAAGACTATCCAAACACACACATTTCTGCTTTCTAGATGGTTATTCTGGCTTCTCTCAAATACCTGTGTCAGCGGGGGATCAATCTAAAACTACTTTTACTTGCCCTTTCGGTACTTTTGCTTATAGACGTATGCCTTTTGGTTTATGTAATGCACCTGCTACCTTTCAAAGATGCATGATGGCTATATTCTCTAATTTTTGTGAAAAGATTTGTGAGGTATTCATGGATGATTTCTCTGTTTATGGATCCTCTTTTGATGATTGTTTGAGCAACCTTGATCGAGTTTTGCAGAGATGCGAAGACACTAGTCTCGTCTTGAATTGGGAAAAGTTCCACTTTATGGTGAATGAAGGCATTGTTTTGGGGCACAAGATCTCTGAGAGAGGTATTGAAGTTGATAAAGCTAAAGTTGATGCTATTGAAAAGATGCCATGTCCCAAGGACATAAAAGGTATAAGAAGTTTCCTTGGTCATGCCGGTTTTTATAGGAGGTTCATTAAGGAATTTTCTAAAATCACTAGGCCTCTGACTAATTTATTGCAAAAAGATATTCCTTTTGTCTTTGATGATGATTGTGTAGAAGCATTTGAAATACTTAAGAAAGCTTTGATCACTGCACCTATTGTCCAGCCACCTGATTGGAATTTACCTTTTGAAATTATGTGTGACGCTAGTGATTATGCTGTAGGTGTTGTTCTAGGGCAAAGAGTTGATAAGAAATTGAATGTTATCCAGTATGATAGTAAGACTCTTGATACTGCCCAGAGAAATTATGCTACTACTGAAAAAGAATTCTTAGCAGTTGTGTTTGCATGTGATAAGTTTAGACCTTATATTGTTGATTCCAAAGTTACTATTCACAGTGATCATGCTGCTATTAAATATCTTAATGAAAAGAAAGATGCTGAACCTAGACTCATTAGATGGGTCCTCTTGCTCCAAGAATTTGATTTGCATATTATTGATAGAAAGGGAGCTGAGAACCCCGTTGCAGACAACTTGTCTAGGTTAGAGAATGTTCTTGATGACCCACTGCCTATTGATGATAGCTTTCCTGATGAACAATTAGAGGTCATTAATGCTTCTCGTACTGCTCCGTGGTATGCTGATTATGCTAATTACATTGTTGCTAAATTTATACCTCCTAGTTTCACATACCAGCAAAAGAAAAAGTTCTTTGATGATTTAAGACATTACTTTTGGGATGACCCACACCTTTATAAAGAAGGACTAGATGGTGTTATTAGACGTTGTGTGCCTGAGCATGAACAGGAACAGATCCTATGCAAGTGTCACTCTGAATCATATGGAGGGCACCATGCTGGAGATAGAACTGCACACAAGGTACTGCAAACTGGTTTTTATTGGCCTACTCTCTTCAAAGATGCTCGTAAGTTTGTCTTATCTTGTGATGAATGTCAAAGAACTGGTAATATTAGTAGACGTCAAGAAATGCCTATGAATTATTCTCTTGTTATTGAACCGTTTGATGTTTGGGGCTTTGATTATATGGGACCTTTTCCTGCCTCCAATGGTCACACACATATTTTAGTTGTTGTTGATTACGTTACTAAGTGGGTAGAAGCTATTCCAACTAGTAGTGCTGATCATAACACCTCTATTAAAATGCTTAAAGAAGTTATTTTTCCAAGGTTTGGAGTCCTTAGATATCTTATGACTGATGGTGGTTCACATTTTATTCATGGTGATTTTCGTAAGATGCTTGCTAAGTATGATGTCAATCATAGAAGCGCATCTCCTTATCACCCACAGTCTAGTGGTCAAGTAGAGTTGAGCAATAGAGAGCTCAAATTAATTTTGCAAAAGATTGTTAATAGATCTAGAAAGAACTGGTCCAAAAAACTTGATGATGCATTATGGGCCTATAGAACTGCATACAAAAATCCTATGGGCATGTCTCCTTATAAGATGGTTTATGGAAAAGCATGTCATTTACCTCTTGAACTTGAACATAAAGCGTGTTGGGCTATTAAAGAGCTCAACTATGACTTCAAACTTGCCGGTGAGAAGAGGTTGTTTGACATTAGCTCACTTGATGAATGGAGAACCCAAGCCTATGAGAATGCCAAGCTATTCAAAGAAAAAGTCAAACACTGGCATGCCAAAAGGATACAAAAGCGTGAGTTTAACGTAGGAGATTATGTGTTATTATTCAACTCTCGTTTAAGATTTTTTGCAGGAAAACTTCTCTCTAAATGGGAAGGTCCTTATGTTATCGAAGAGGTCTATCGTTCTGGTGCTATAAAAATCAACAACTTCGAAGGCACAAGTCCGAGGGTGGTGAACGGTCAAAGAATTAAACATTATATTTTAGGTAATCCTATCAACGTTGAAACTAATATCCTTGAAACCGTAACCCCGGAGGAGTACATAAGGGACAATTTCCAGAATGTTCTAGACTCCAAAAAGAAATAGGTATGTGGTTCGGTAAGTAAACTGACTCCAAAACAATTCTAAAGGCATTTTTTATCAGTTTTGGAATATTTAAGAATTTTAGGAAGAAAAAAGTAGTCCGGGGAGGACACGAGGTCTCCACAAGAGGGGAGGGCGTGCCCCCCTGTCTCGTGGACACCTCGTGTGTCTCCCGGACTCCGTTTTCTTGCACATTACATATTTTGGTCGGTAAAAATTCATTATATAAACTCCCGAAGGTTTTGACCACCGTATCACGCAATTATCCTCTGTTTTTGTTTTGAGCTGCTTCTATTTCAGATCTAGAGCATCATGACATCTCCAAGCGCTCCCAAGGACAAGTTTTTCGAGAGGGTCATCAACCCCTATCTCGCGGAGGTGCTACAACACCCTCAAACCATTGAGATGCGTGAGGGGGTGCTGCACATCCGCGATGTGGAGGGACCAAAGCGTACCGGAAGCGTGGAGACAAATCTCGAAGCCGTGGAGCAGCAAGTTTTCAAGTGCCAAGGGATGGTGGAGCGTGGACTCAACGCCAACCAGATGATGATCATGGAGTTCGCCAACAACCACAAGCTAGATGCCAAAGTCATTGGGGAAACCATCTTCAAGCTTCAAGAGAAACTCGAGCACCTCCAAGCCCAGATCCATGACCTGCAAAACCAGAACTGTGAGTATGAATATAGATTCAAGAGGATGAGTTTGGCTGCAAATTTAAGGATCCCGGAGACTCGATCATCCTTCTATGATGGTGAGCCTATGCCTTGGAAGATGGACGACAGGCCTACATCATCAACAACTCCTACTTCACCACCTCCGAAGACATAATCACATTGGTATGGGCACTCCCCTTGACACTGCCAAGCTTGGGGGAGGTGCCTAGGTATCGTATCACCATCACACTCCTATCTTTACTGTTTTATTTAGTTCGATCCTTTTAGTAGTATCTTGATCTAGTAGATTGAAGTTTTGATATCAAGTAGTTTTGAGTTTGCTTTGTGATCTCTTTATGTAATCGAGTCCGTGAGTTCCTATAATGAAGATTAGTGTTGAGTCAAGAGCTTTGCTATCTTGTTATGATCATGATAAAAATAGAAAGAATAAAAAGAATAGAAGAGTTTGTATTGATCTTATGGATAGTAATGACTTCACACACAGGAAGTATGAGGCTTAAAAGTTGTTGAGAGTTGATAAGCATAGTTTTGGTCATCCTTGCAATTAATAGGAAGTAAAAAGGAAAGAGAGGTTTCACATATAAATATACTATCTTGGACATCTTTTATGATTGTGAGCACTCATTAGGTATGACATGCTAAAAGAGTCGACGTTGGACAAGGAAGACTATATAATGGTTTATGTTTTCTCACATCTCAGTTAAAGTATATTGTCATTGACCTTCCGAACATGTTGAGCTTGCTTTCCCCCTCATGCTAGCCAAATTCCTAGCACCAAGTAGAGATACTACTTGTGCTTCCAAATACCCTTAAACCCAGTTTTGCCATGAGAGTCCACCATACCTACCTATGGATTGAGTAAGATCCTTCAAGTAAGTTGTCATCGGTGCAAGCAATAAAAATTGCTCTCTAAATATGCATGACTTATTAGTATGGAGAAAATAAGCTTTATACGATCTTGTTATGGAAGCAATAAAAGCAACGGACTGCATAATAAAGGTCCATACACAAGTGGCAATATGAAGTGACGTTCTTTCGTACTAAGATTTTGTGTATCCAACCCTAAAAGCGCATGACAACCTCTGCTTCCCTCTGCGAAGGGCCTATCTTTTACTTTATGTTCTTACTTTATGTTTTTTACTTTTTGCTTGAGTCAAGGTGATCTTCACCTTTCCCTTTTTCATTTTATCCTTTGGCAAAGCTCCTCGTGTTTGAAAGATCATGATATATATATCCAATTGGATGTTCGTTAGCATGGACTATTATTGTTGACATCACCTAAAGGTGAATACGTTGGGAGGCAACACAATAAGCCCCTATCTTTCTCAGTGTCCGGCTGAAACTCCATAACCACAAGTATTGCGTGAGTGTTGGCAATTGTAGAAGATTATATGATAGTTGAGTATGTGGACTTGCTGAAAAGCTCTATTCTTGACTCTTTGTGATGTTACGATAAATTGCAATTGCTTCAATGACTGATATTATAGTTTGTTAGCTTTTAATGAAGTTTCTAGACAGTATTTGACTTTGTGAATAGATTGTTACTTGAGCACAAGAATTCTTATGACAAAATCTATATGTTGTTGTTATAATAATGATCATGATGCCCTCATGTCCATATTTTATTTTTATCGACACCTCTATCTCTAAACATGTGGACATCTTTTTCGATTTTGGCTTCCGCTTGAGGACAAGCGAGGTCTAAGCTTGGGGGAGTTGATACGTCCATTTTGCATCATGCTTTTTGATGACCCACAAATGTAGGGGATCTATCGTAGTCCTTTCGATAAGTAAGAGTGTCGAACCCAACAAGGAGCAGAAGGAAATGATAAGCGGTTTTCAGTAAGGTTTTCTGCAAGCACTGAAATTGTAGGTGATAAATAGTTTTATGATAAGATAAATAGTAATGAGTAACAAGTAAGTAAAGTAAATAAGGTGTATCAAGGTGGCCCAATCCTTTATGTAGGAAAGGAAAAGCCTGGACAATTTCTAATAATGATAAAGGAGCTCCTGAGGACACATGGCAATTATCGTCAAGCTAGTTTTCATCACGCTCATATGATTCGCGTTCGGTACTTTGATAATTTGATATGTGGGTGGACCGGTGCTCGGGTACTGCCTGTACTTGGACAAGCATCCCACTTATGATTAACCCCTATTGCAAGCATCCGCAACTACAACAAAAGTATTAAGGTAAACCTAACCATAGCATGAAACATGTGGATCCAAATCAGCCCCTAACGAAGCAATGCATAAACTAGGGTTTAAGCTTTTGTCACTCTAGCAACTCATCATCTACTTATTACTTCCCTATGCCCTCCTCTAGGCCCAATAATGGTGAAGTGTCATGTAGTCGACGTTCACATGACACCACTAGAGGAGAAGACAACATACATCTCATCAAAATATCGAACGAATACCAAATTCACATGACTACTAATAGCAAGACTTCACCAATGTCCTCAGGGACAAATGTAACTACTCACAAAGCATATTCATGTTCATAATCAGAGGTGTAATAATATGCATTAAGGATCTGAACATATGATCTTACACCAAGTAAACCAATAAGTATCAACTACAAGGAGTAATCAACACTACTAGCAAACCACAGGTACCAATTTGTGGTTTTGGATACAAGATTGGATACAAGAGATGAACTAGGGTTTGAGAGGAGATGGTGCTGGTGAAGATGTTGATGGAGATTGACCCCCTCCCGATGAGAGGATCGTTGGTGATGACGTTGGTGATGATTTCCCCCTCCCGGAGGTAAGTGTCCCCGGCAGAATAGCTCTGCCAGAGCCCTAGATTGGTTCCGCCAAGGTTCCGCCTCGTGGCGGCGGAGTTTCGTCCCGTAAGCTTGCCCACGATTTTTTTCCAGGGTAAAAGTGATGATATAGCAGAAGATGGACGCCGGAGGCTCACAAGGGGGCCCAGGAGATAAAGGGCGCGCCCTATAGGGGGGGGGGGGGGCGCCCCCTGTCTCCTGGACAGGGTGTGGGCCCCCTGGCCTATTTGTTTCGCTCAGAAATTCTTATAAATCCCAAAAAGTTGTTTCGTGGAGTTTCAGGACTTTTGGAGATGTGCAGAATAGGTTTCCAATGTTTGCTCCTTTTCCAGCCAGAATTCCAGCTGCTGGCATTCCCCCTCTTCATGGTAAACCTTATAAAATAAGAGAGAATAGCCATAAGTAATGAGATATAATGTGTAATGACAGCCCATAATGCAATAAATATTGATATAAAAGCATGATGCAAAATGGACGTATCAACTCCCCCAAGCTTAGACCTCGCTTGTCCTCAAGTGGAAGCCGAAATCGAAAAATATGTTTACATGTTTAGAGATAGAGGTGTCGATAAAAATAAAATACGGACATGAGGGCATCATGATCATTCTAATAACAGCAACATATATAGATTTTGTCATATGATTTCCTATGCTCAAGTAACAAGCAATTCACAATGTCAAGTATGGTTCAAAAACTTCATTGGGAACTAACAAACTATAATCTCAGTCATTGAAGCAATTGCAATTTATCGTAACATCAGAAAGAGTCAATAAAAGAGCTTTTCAGCAAGCTCACATACCCAACTGTCTTGTAGTCCTCTACAATTGCTTACACTCACGCAATACTTGTGGTTATGGAGTTTTAGACGGACACTAAGAAAGATAGGGGCTTATTCACTACAAAAAAAATACACTTCCGTGATGATACGTGTTTGTCACAGTAGGTCGCGTTTTTTGTCATGCATGTACATCCATCACAAATTTATGACAGAATCAAGATAGTCATACCTGTGCTGTCGTAGAAGTGTTCCATGACATTACCAAAATTGTCATCACGGAAGTGTCCACTTCCATGACGATAAATCATGCGTCATAGAAGTGCTTTCGTCAAGGGTGACCGACACGTGGCATCCACCGTAATGGAACGCCGTTAAGCTATCGGGTCGGGTTTTGGATCCGATAAGCCGTTAACAGCCCCGGCCAATGGGGATTTTCCACGTGTAAAATCATCATTGGTTGGAGGAAACACGTGTCGGCTCATCGTTGGGACAGATGTCATCCACTCACTGGACAGAAGGCGCCTATGATACGTCGACACATGGCATGGACCAACAAGTTTAAATGGGCTGGCCCAACTAAAGGCCCACAAGATTTTGCGGCCCTTAATGGGCCGGCCTAGTTAAAGGCCCATGAGATTTTGCGGACTATAATGGGCTGGCCCAGCTAAAGGCCCACAAGATTTCACGGGCCATAATAGGCCGGCCCAGGCAAAGGCCCACAAGATTTTTGTGTGCCATAATGGGCCGGCCCAGGTAAAGGCCCACAAAATTCTTGCGGATCATAATGGGCCAGCCCAGCTAAAGGCCCACGAGATTGCGCCGACATTAATGGGCCGGCCCAGCTATAGGCCCACAAGATTTTGAGGACCCTAGTAGGCCGGCCCATTAACTAGCTGCCATGTTTTGGGCCAAATGCCGGCCCATAATTGATCCGGTTCATTAATGGCCTGCCACGTTCCGGGCCTAATAATGGCCCATATAAGATCCGGCCCGTTAAAAGCCTCCCACTTTCTAGGCCAAATCACGGCCCAGATCAGGTCTGGCCCTTTAAGAGGCTTTGGGCTCAATTATGGCCCATATCAGATTCGGCCCGTTGACTGGACGCTATGCTTTTGGGCCCACTTGCTAAAGGCCCATTTAGTAATTCGGCCTGATATTAGTTTCGGCCTGTTAAGGGCCCATTTAACATTTCGGCCCTATATTAATTTCGGCCTGTTAAAAGCCCGTCATATAGTTGGGCCTAACTACGGCCCGGTTTGCATCCGGCCTGCTCGCAGCCGATATCTGATTGGGCCAAACAAGGACCGAGACAACTTTGGCCTGTTAAAAGCCCGTGAATTGATTCGTGCAATCATGGGCCGGGGTCCATTTCGGGCTGCCGCCGGCCCGTGAGCTATTCGGCACGTTGCAGGCCCAACCTACTTCTCAGCCTCCTAAAAGCCCATTGAGTTTTCTTGCGAAAAGAGGGTCAGGGGTTACTCGTCTTATTAAAGGCCCGAATCTACTAGTGGGCCATTTTGACGGGGCCCATGATGCGGATCATACATCGTGATTGCATGACGGCCCGATTATGTACCGTAATTTTACGGTTTGGCCGGTTTACTGTGAAGACAGGACATATATACAGTAAAATAACTGCAGCATCATGAATAAGAAAAAACCTAGACTATACAATAAAGAAATTACGGCATATTACATCCACTGGGCATCAAAGTTCGCCAGTACGATAATAAAGCACAAGCAGAAAACAGATTACATACACTGGGCATCAAAGATCGCCACCAGTGCAAATAAACATGTCGACACAATAATATACAAAACCAACAACACTTCAATAGAGTTCAAGAAAGGTTAGCCTTGCTGGGGAGCTGCAGCGCAAGCAGCTGAGCAAGATGATGAGACTGTGCTTATTCAACACTTATATCTTCCTCACTCTGAAAGATAAACAAGCAGACAGATGACAGGTTTCACACATAAAAGTATCAGTGCTGACAATTCATCACATTTCTTACTGACGAATAAAGTGACATAGTTTAAAATTGCATTAACACAATATGGTATTGTTCAGGTCAAGACATGGCAGGAAATGACATTGTGAAGGAGTTGACAGCTTCACGACACCACTGGATTACAGATCAAGAACTCATAAGTATCAATGGTTAGTGTGCTGTCAATTTATCCCATTTCAGATTGGCAAATAAAGAGACGGTTTAAATAATAGTAGAATGATATGACATTGTTCATAGTTAAGACATTGCAGAATATGACATTGTGCTGTAGTGGGTAGGTTCACCACACCACTGGATTACGGATGAAGAACAGAAGCATACATGCAGTGCAAAAGAAGATCACTTGCTCTGAATAGTTTAATTTACATGGTATGAAGAAACAACTTGGTTGTACAACTGAAAACTTAAATTGAGAAGGACAAACTTTTGTATATGAACTACATAATAAACTTTAAACATGCAATTTGATGCAAACACCAAAAATAAACAGCTGTTGCAGTCATGCCTAACCAAATATGCACAACAAAGTTTGAAGGCTTGAGAAGGACAAACTTACATTACTGGTGAAGACAGGCTCTATAAAGCCCTTGTCCATGCTGATGGGGGGGGGGACAATTCAAGAAGTTTAGCACATAATCTTCTTCATAAGCATTGCCTTTATTCTACATTTTTTAAGAGTAAATATAGATGTGATAATATACGAAAAAATGGAGAATATTTAAGATAAGATGAAGAGTGATGCTACATAACCAAGTTGTTATAAATGTATGTGCAGTGATACAGGCAAAAGGGACAGCCAAGAGCAATGCACAGCTAAACTTCTTCAGTACCAACCTTATGGTAAGAGTAAATATAGATCTGATGTGTAGAAAATGGAACGCAAATGAAAATAAGCTGCAGAGTGACGGTACATGAACAACTACCTGTCAATATAAGTACACTGATAAAGAGCAGCATGTACTTACAAGAACAATGCAGAGCTAAAAAATTCATTGGCATTGGATATATTCTACACTAATATAACCATTCATACAGATCAGATAATTTGGAGCGAACAATTGATAAGCAAGCTATCATGTATACTGCTGTCACATAATGAACCAGGTATGTATGCAAGTACAGTGATACAGGACAACAGGTACTAACAAGAGAAAAGCAACGGGCAGCATATTTGCTATATCATGTCGTTCTTTTCAAACCGGAATTCTTCTTCGAGCTGATTTCCTGCAAAAAAAGAACCGTAAGGCACATGCAGAAAAGTAGAAGTTCAAATTGTCATATGATTTCATAGACAGTACCTCATCCTGGGAACGAGACCAGTGCATAACAAGGTTTTTCCATTCAATGTCTTCTAAATTTAGCACAGCAGACTTCACCGGAAATTCGTTTATAGACTTGCCATCAAAGTGTGATTTCCTCAGGTAACACTGATACTGCTGCAATGCTTCCTTGAAAAGCACAAGCAAGCTTTGCTCGTCATGACTATCCAGATTGACCCTCACCTAGTTACAACAATGTAATGTAAATCATTGATGTGTTCGATCAGCATAAAACAGAAAAATAATAACCATGAATAATAGCACTTACACGTAAGTTGGACAGGAAGATGTGAAAATGGTGTTTGTCTTCACTATAATCTTCCCATGATGGGAATATATGCACGTAGTCCCTAACAACATTGAAAGCATTGTCTTTTAAACTGGGAATAAATGGAATGGGGTTCCAATCTGCAGGAATTGGCCGTCTCTGCAGTTGGGATAGGTCTTCGGCTGGTGGACTTGCTGTACTTTTTGCTGGAGTGGGATTTTTCTATGGTACGGCTGGTGCTATGGCAAATGAAATCGGTATACCTTTTGCTGGTGCAGGTCCTGTGTGGTGGGGCTAGTGGTGTGGCCAGTGAAGTATGGGTATAGTTTGCTGGAGTCGGTCCTATGTTTTGTGTCACTGGTTGTACAGCCAATGGGTCCTATCATAGGTCCTATGGGTATAAGTGGGGCGCTGTCTGATTTCTCCGGCACCACCACATTTTTCAAGGACTTTGCTGGTGCTCCTTCAGGTTCGGCAATCACCCTCTTCCTTTTTGATGTCTGATGCACAAGAACAACATTTGAGTAGAAAAACATGGTATGACGACAGATGGAATATGTATGGATAATGGATGGGCATGGCATCTCGAGTTATATGATGAGTAAACTAAGCAGATGGTGGTGCAACAAAGTAGAAGAAATGCAAGACAACATATGCAAGATACCCGCAATCAATAAAACCTTGCCAAATTAGAACAGGCACCTTGATGGGTGAACAGGACATGCCATCTGCCTTTGACTCCTCGAGGTTAGAATAGTCATTAGGATGATATTCTGAACAAGAATCAACAGGTGGGGAGCGTACGAGTTTCATTGCTTCCAGAATGGCACTCAATGCCTTGGTGCCAATTTTGTAAGTCATTGCAGTGTTCCACAATATTCTTCTGATGCGGGGACTCTGATATTCACTGTAATTGCGTATAATATCTGAGAACCATGAAAACATAAATAGTTGTGAGATTATCTTTGTAATGCAGATGATATTCTAATATAGGGGCGCCCCTGTAAACACTTATGTGCTATCACTGGATTCTGATGAGAGAGCTCATGTGTGTTGTAATATCGTGCGTGCATTTATATAATCTGGCACAAGTACACAAAAAATAGGCTCCAGAAGTAAGGATAGCTGACAGATGATATGTTCATAATATACAGTATAGAGAGTTTATTGCCAAACCATGATAACAAGAGCACACAGCAACTAGGCAGATCATAGTGTACGTAACAGGGGTACACCATAACCACGATATATAAATCGGGAAAGTGGAACTGGCTTGAAAATACGGTGTTGTATTGCCTCTAGTAATTGAAAGCCTATCGATCACGTACATGCCAGCACTATCGAACATGGTAAAGAAGAGCAAGCAGATTTTGGATAATAAAATGTTGGTTGCACAGTGCCCACACATGATGAGCCAGAGCGCATTAAGAATGCAACTCCCAGCTGTCTCTTGACCATTTCAGGCGGTTGGATGAAGATCCTACGTCTCCTAACCCTTCTTCTTCCTCGTCTCTGATTCTTCCCATACAGAACACCACACGGGCCGCCGGCCGGACCACGGGCCCCCACCGCCTGTGTTCCTCCGCCACCCCACCCCCCACCCGCGTCGAGTTTTCTTCATTCGGCGAGGCCCCACAACCACCCGAGCCCCTTGGATCGCACCGGCGAACTCCGGCGAGCTCTGAAAAATCGACTGACCCAATTTTGAAATTTAGTCTACTGTGATTTAACTAGTGTGGAATATAAAAGGGGAAAACCATAAGCATTGGGAGTATAGTGTTGAGTGTGCCATGGAGGATCTGAAGGTGCAAACCGGACAAAGGCAACTTCACAACCAAGACAAGAAATCAGAGTAAAGCAGTGGCGATCTATTTTCTTGCTGCGATAAATAAGTTGAGAAGATACGAAAGAGTGCCGCCTCTGGTGCGGCGCCGTGTACGCATCTGCTAAGAATTTGATGGTGCTGCGGTAGCGATGGCTGTCGGCGGCGTGGAAGCAGATCTAGGAGGGCAGACAGTGGCGGCAGGGCGCGGTGGACAAGACAGTCGTAGGAGCGGCGCCGACAAGGTGGACGACGACGGGGATGAAGCGAGAGGACAGGATGCAAGGATCCCAGTCCGAAGGCGTGGATGAGAGAGGTCGATCTCTTGTAATGGACGGCAGCATCGGGGTATCATCTCCGACATGGTGGAGGAGGACGGCGGTGGATGGTGTGGCGGATGGCGGCGGACGGAGGAGGGTGGGGTGGAGAGGGTGTTTTGGCGCCCACGGAGTACGAATGGAGAAAAGAGAGGTAGAGAGGAAGGGGGGAAACCATGTATTCAGGGCGCGCTTGTCTCAAATGCGAGTAAATTTACAAACTTAGCCCCCGTTTCAAATTTCTACTACATCACAGCAACATTAGTCAGTTGGGGATAGGACGGTAATCTCGCATACACCGAATATTTGCCGACGAGAGTTTGTTTTTGGCGCCCACCGTGTATGAATATGAATCGCGGAGGGAGTTGATTTCGGCCGAGGGCACACTGTGTTTTGGCGCCCACCGTGTATGAATCCGGGTGAGAGGCGGTTACGTCATGTTTGGGTGAAATTACAAACCTACCCCTATCGAAACCTATAGATATCCAGCAGATAGGCTTGGCGTGACAGGGATAGGCAGTAGTCATTTCCATCTCGCAGATTTTGGTTTCGGGCGGTTACTACGACTTTCCCCGCTTCGTTCAAATTTTGCACAGTGCACGTTTACCGTGCCAACTCAATTTGAATCCCGTTTGTATTCTACTATTTTTTTTGGGCGGGATCCATTTTCAATTGGAATTACATTCTATATACATCATTTTTTATATACTTTCAAAAGCACAACACCATTTATACATAAATATGGTTTACAAATGGCATGATCTCAGATTCATAAGGTTGTATCCATCAATTTGGATTTTCAAATATTTGTAACCACTTTATGTTGAAATCCAATGTATGCATTCCTCGCTAACTGTCTCCAATTAACGTGTGTTTCATGCGGGTTTTTTTAACTTCTCGAACATGCATGATGTGTTTCACACACGCAACATATAGTCAGCGGCGAAGCTATGTTGTGGTCTGCAGGGGCCATGCCCCCCGGCCTGGGTAAATTATGTGAAGGAAAAAAATTTGGAGAGGAAGATTAGAAGAAATATAGACTTTTGCCCCC
>NC_041393.1:7961907-7963568 GCF_002162155.2 Triticum dicoccoides
CCCAAACAATTTTACCTAGATCCGCTAGTGCATATAGTGTAATCCCGTTTAGACATTAGTTGCATATAAACCATGCATTGTTTGTAATTGAAGAATCTATGGATCACCAATATTGATAAACTATATAACATTACACGTGTGCCCAAATTCAAATGAATATGCATGTTTGATACACCAATTTGCGTTATGATATTATCGATGTCGTGATCTCCACTTTAAATATTTGAATCCCCTTTAATCCAGATATTCGTCTCATATAGCTATCACTCATGCTTATATAGGACTATCTCTCAGGACCTATACGCGTTCATCGTCTCTCACGCATCTCTCGTGCTACCTGTATGTCGACAATGATCTTTTATCTTCGTAACACACTAACGGTACTCTCTCCCTCGACCTTCATCACTCTATCTCTCTCTAAGTATATCTCGCTCCCTGCTATGTGTCTCTAGCTATGATTCTCCATGTGGAATCTCTTTCTCTCACACAAACACAAAACTTTGTCTCCCGGGGTCTCATTTCTCTCAACTATTCCCATGTGTGCCACTCACACACCCCTCATACAGAGATGTCTTTCGCTCCTTAGATATGAGAACCTACGACTCTTCCTCTTCAATATCTCTTTCTCACACACAAACACAAACTCTGTCTTCCAGGGTCTCATATTTTTCCATTGTTCTCTTGTATGTCGCTCAAACACACCCTCTCTCCCTAGAGATATCTTGTGTTCCCTCATATGTCTTTCTAGCTATCACTCTCATTGTGAAATATCTTTCTCTCTCGTAGACACAAAACTCCGTCTCTCTGGATCTCATTTCTCTCTAATATCTGTTTGTATGTGACTCACATGCACCCTCTCTCTATCTCTCTCACACCCACACACATAACCCAGCCTTCTGATCCACTCGACTCCTATCTCCAGCGCACACTAGCTAGCATCTTTATCTTTCTATTTATCTGTTTCTCCATCAACCTTCTTTCTCGCCCTCACTCTTGATTCCTATCACGCACACTACATATGTTTCTCTCTACATGCAGTCAAGTGCCCTCTCACACACATATATAACTTCACCCTTTGAACCACCCGACGGTCATCTCCGACACCCAAACTAACGGATGTCTCTCTAGCTAGCATCTCCATCTCTGTATCTATCTGTAGTTTCTCCGTCAACATTTCTTTCTCGCACGGAGTCTTGCTTCCTATCACCCACACTATTATATGTCTATCCATACATATGCATTTATAGGTTGATCTATTTTTCACAATCATTGCACCTCATCCCCTCTGCTCGCCATAGATGCATGATCCAGCCCACGCCATTATCTCTTAAAGACAAAAACACATGCTCAATTGTCGGGCCTTCTTCCCTGCATTCTCACATGCATGCATATTGTCATACCGATCCGTCTCTCCCATGTCGTTGATCTTAGGACTTATGTCTTATTTCTTTTATCTCGATCATGGGCGCGCGCACACACACACATCCCACGTATACATGTATACCTCTCACACATGCACGTTCAAGGTCTCTATGTCTCCATACATAGTTAATTACCCTCAATCCTAACGCCACATTGAATCGTTCTCCTCTTTTGTGCACATAACTTCCGCCTGGATGGGCAAAACACACACTCACACTTAACAATCTCCTTCTAACTAC
>NC_041393.1:7964115-7984211 GCF_002162155.2 Triticum dicoccoides
GCACGCACGCCCCCCCACACACACTTAGACTCCATCTCTCTCTCTCTCACACACACACAAACTAAGACTCCATCTCTCTCTCTCTCTCTCTGTCTGTCTCTCACTCACACACACACACACCACACACACACTAAGACTCCATCTCACACACACATGCTCTAGGCGGAGCATTTGTTCCTACCACCCTTCATCCAACCTTACCCGTATGATAAACAATCACCTTTATTTACTTGCATAACATGGACAGATTCCACTTTACTTTAGTAGTCAGCAAACTTATCATCTGTACCCTTATAAAAAAACGAGTTGGCGATGATGGTGTGCCTGCCATCTTGTAATACAGACCGTATGATCTATATCTGACGGATAGGAAGCAAACTATGATAATTTTACAAAAGATACCCGCACCTCTCTCCACATCATTATCTCCCGCAACCTCATTGCTCAGCAATTAAAAAAGGAATAAGTCTCTGGAACAATCTAGCATGCATGGTGGCCACTGCCGCCTGCCGGCGCCGTCCATCCCCATGCCGCCGCCCATTCCAACCACCAGTCACCACCATGCTCCACTCCTCCTCGCGTTATCTCTCATCTTTCATTTTTTCGATGACATTCTCGAGATACCAGTTTTCCGATAAAATTCTCGAGATATCATTAGTTTTTACACATGGGATTACTCCTGCATGGGTCAATCACAACAGGTGTTTTGTAAAAAAAATGCATATTGATGTTCCGTGCAATGCACGAGAATCTTGCTTGTAATTATATAACGCAAATCACGAGAAGGAAGTGACATTTTTTTGACACAACCACGTTAACATGGCCACGTAAATCACGAGCAGGAAGGAGAAGGGAAGCGGGCTGTGGAGTAACATTTTTTACCACAATTTCTTAGGAAACTGAGTGCAATGATTGAGTAGTTTTGCAAACTACCATTCTTACTACACCTGAAACGGTTCAAAACATGTACTCCGTTGCCAGCGCGCGCTTCCTGCGTGAAACGGTCAGCGTTGCCCTGGAGCATCAGTGCCGCATTAATGCCCGGCCAGAGCGGAGGCGACCTCTCACTGGCGCTGGCTTTGAAGTGGCGCGACGGTCGAGAGAGCGTCGCTTCCCGGTGCACGCGACTGCTCCGCGTCGAGACTGGCCATAGGCCCTGTTTGGATTCATGGGTTAGAGTTAGTTTGAGCTAGTTGGGGCTCAAATATCCCTAAAGTATCCAAGCATGAGGGTTTAAATTGGAGCAACTTGCACCGAACCCACCAAAAAAAATATCCCACCCAAGAGGTGCTAACTGGAGATAGTTCTCATTGGGACCACTGAAAAATCACTTTTCTCTCTCCATGAAGTGCATTTATTCTCAATCTAACCCTATCACCCAAACACCTCTTTGGCTATAGTTAGTTCAGGGTTAGTCATGAGTTAGTCTAACCTCTAGCTAAGTTAGAATATCAAACATGAGCAGTATAGGACATGCAAGTTGCTCAAAGCATACAGGAAAATTCGTACGTGAAAGGATTTTTTTCTTTTTGAAAACGGAACGTGAAAGGAATTTTTTTTAGAATGCTCTTGGCATGTCGCTAACATGTGATAGTTAACCGACCTCAATAGACGGCAGAAACGCTAGCCCACCACACTTTGATAGAGACGAGGAGGGAGAAGCGATACAGGCTGCTGGATTACTAGAGATAGGTGTCGCACGGAAGCCAAGAAATATGGTGATAGCGTGGGTTAGCCATGTACTAGTATGATGTAACTACACTGGGCTGCCGTGTTTTGTACTCTTCCAGTCCACTGTGGAGATAATTGGTTAATTTTATATCGCTGAATATTAAATATTATGAGTGCAGACGCTCCACCACGAGGTTCCTTGCTCCTTCTCGGTTGTCCGGAATCTATGTTCTTCCACTCTATTTTTTTTACGTGAGCTTTGTTCATCCTTTTGCCAACACGCGAGACATCTAGCATCAAGGCGCACGTGTTATGCAACGATCGTTCCATCTATATGAAGAACATGTGGCACTAGAACTACGAGACGAACATGGACCCAGGAGTGGACGTACAAACCTGAGTAATGTAGCGCAGTAAGTGAAGTAGAAAGGCACAAATGGTATGAACATGCGTGGCATACAGGGTGTGTTTGGTTGCGTTCTCGTCTCAGCATAGTTGTTCCCTCTTCATGCATGCTCAACTCAACACCCCTCTTCATGCATGCTCTCTTCATACATGCTTCTAGTGTATTTGTGCTAAACTAGTGTGGACTCATGCACCCTCCATACACTCTACCAAACACCCAAAAGTAGGTCGAGAAGGGAACTCTTGGGCGGCATTTGTCTCTTACTACGTACTACCACTAAATTTTGTACGTGCAATGCACGGTGATGTTATGGAGTACGTGCCTAACTACTCTACTACTACTATATTAGTTGGAGGCGCATATTATCTTTTATATTTGTTTACGTGTATGCCCCGAGACCTTCCAACTAGACGTGTCTTTCTCTCCAGGTCGCACTTTGTATCGTTCATACCACTAAGTACTACTACGTGTGGTCTCCGATCCAGAAGTGGAAGAAGTGGAGAAGCTCTACCACGCTGTTTTTTTACGCTGGGCTCTACCACGTTGTTCATATCCCACTCCTTTCGTTGACGTGTGGGACATCCAGCACGTGCCGTGTTTGGCACCCTTCGTCGTAAGAGTTGAAACGCTAGCATTCATCAGAAATAAAAAATAATTATAAATTGGCAGTAATACTATTTTTATTGCGAACCAATCAGCCGTGATACTATACCACGCGGTTTCCTTGCTCCTCGATATCGGAAAGAATACTTCCGTTTGCCAACACGTGGGACGTCGACCATCCTGGTCCACATGCCATGCACGTAGAACTCCAAGGGAGAGTCACCCAGGTCATCGCGCCGCAGTAACAATGACTAATGAGCCGTCAAATCACAGGCCCACTTCCCACTTTGAAGTTGCTCGGATGAAGGAACCATCATGACTTCGTTGAATTCCGCTTCTTGAAGAAAACTACTGTACCAGCAGTACTGCTAGCTACAGTATTTACTCCAACAGAGGCCTCCTGTCGTTCATAGGATAGGAATATGAAAATCATAGGAAGTGAGATAACATGCATCTCAATTCCTATAGAGAAAGAGATGCCATTTGATGCATAGGATAGGAATTTTTCCATTTAGTCTAGGCTAATGTACTGGTAATTTGCTCTAAAAACTACAGTAGTAACTAGTAGTACTGGTACATGCTCGTACTCAGACACAGACACACACACTAACTACTAGTACTACTACTTCTCACATGCTGGCCAGACGCTGTCGTTCTCCTTCCCGGCTTTGTCGGCGACACCCCGCCGTGCTTGGATCTCCGCCGACCTCTCCGCAGCAGCGCATGCATCCTTTTCTTTCTTGCGGCGGCGGGCCTCTCTTTTCTTGAGTGCTTTCTGACTTTCCGCTCCCTCTGTGCGGCTTTGGCCGCCTCTTGCTCTACCGCCATTCGGCCTTGGCATCTTCAAATTCCTCCCACATAGTTGTGAGGTCGCGAGCGGCGATGAACTCGACACGGCGGGATGCCATCGCTTCCCTACCATTTTGTGTGCGTTCGTGGGCGGCGAGGAACTCGGCGCGGCGGGATGCCACCGCTGCCTTACCGGTTAGTGTGCGACACGTGGCATGAACAACGCTTGGTGAGAGCTCTGGGGTGGAGTGGCCGGACAACCGTATAGTGCATTGGTTTGTCAAGAGCTCAAGGATAGAAGACGAAGCAAATTAGGATTCCCCTTCAATCCTGGTCATTTATTACCGAGTAAAATGCATTGGCGGCCATCGAACTTGTCTTGATAGCTCACTTTGATCATTGTATACGAGATATGGTGATTATACGGTCGCGGGCTCAGCGTATAGCTCCGTATTTGTATGGTTGACCAGTCAAACAGTCCGCATGCGCCTCATCAGCTCGTGTTCTTTATCTATCTACGCGGGCCTACCTATGAATGGAGAAAGAAATACTGTAAAAACCAAAATTATGCGTATGTGGGGAATCAAACCACGGACTCGTCGCTGCAACACACCCTCGTCAGCCAAATGAAAATGAAATACTTTGCATCAGACACTCACGCTCATGCTGTCAAAGCATGCTAATGCATGCACGTCACCCTCTAAATCAAACTCCTACTCATGGCACAACGCAAACGGCGAGCCCATCACCTGCGCGCCCTGGCGGTGCCTAACATTACTGTTTAGACGTTTGATGGAGGCATACGCGAACGCCGAGCATGTATTCACCTGGCTCAACACCAACAGTCATACTCAGACCGCCTTGCTCATGTATATCGTCCATCACAACGACAATCTATAAAACAGCCTAAGCTAGACAGGGTACTATGGTAGTATGGTACGGAGTATGTACTATCGTGAGCGACCAATCTTAGTGCCACTGCACACCAAAACCCCTTCCATCGCTAGCGCGCGCTTCCCGCCTGAAACGGTCATCGTCGCTCCAGAATGTCAATGTCGCATTCACCGGACTTAACTGCAGGTGCAATTGGTGTGTCACTGACATGCGGGCCAGACGCCCGTTGGGCCCACATGTCAGTAACCCAAACGCATCTGCAGTTAAGTCACTGAAGCAGCATCCGCATTCACGCCCGACGAACCTACTCTGTCGCCAGTTGTCCATCCGTCTACCGCAGCTCATTGCCATTCGCCCGCTATATTAACTTGAGCCCCAGCTCCCAGCCATAGCCAAAGACCCACACTTATTCTCCTCCGGATCCTTCCTTCTATCGGCACCACTTCAACCATGGCCTCCTGGCGCTCCGAAGCTCTCTTGGACGTACTGTCGCAGGAGCAGACGAGGGACATCAGCGGCTTCGCTCCGGGCGTTCTCCAAAGCTCTCTTCGACGTACTGTCGCAGGAGAAAACGAAGGAGATCGCCGGTACCCCCCGGGCCGCCCTCTGCCACCACGACCAAGAAGCCGGCGCGCATGCGCGGGCGCAGCCGGCAGAGAGGAAGAGTAGTACATGGTAGGTCGCCGCCGCTCTGGTCCCGGGAAGGCCACCGCTACTCCACTCAGTCGATGCCAAGCTTGGTGGGGTAAACATCGGCGGCCGATTAGCCGCTTGACGACAATGTGGAGGCGGAAATATTCATAACCTTATTCTCCGGCCGGAGGAGGAGGTTATCGAGGCGGATGAGGAGGAGGCAAAGGCAATGACCGGCTTTCTCGGGTTCATGGCCGGACATGGTGGTTGGGCGCCGGTGATCGTTTAGATTAGGTTTACAGTAGATTTAGTATGGTTTGTGCGAAATATGTAATGAATTTCCTCTAGTTTGCAGGAAAAGTTTTGAAAATGTAATGAATTTCATCCGGTTAATTTGAAATTTGCTTTGTTTGCACGAATTTCGTCCGGTTAGTTCATATAGTTGTCGAAAGGTATGAGGGCAGCATCAGATGGCATCCATCAGTGTCCTTGGATAGATGCCGGTGTAAATTTGTGGGCCAGCGCTGGAGATGCCCTAACTATCATGCTATAATCGCTAACAATCCTCCATTATTTGGCAGGGAACAGTTATCCCTCGATCAAAATCAGGGCCTGTTTGGTTTGCAGCCTAAGGTTGCCACGCCTAAGCTTAGGTAGGCCACAATATCTTAGGCATGTGTTTGGTTCATTGTCACACTTGTGGCTTGCCATACTTTTCTAGTTACATGGTCCACATGTCATAGACTCAACTTCTTGCCAAATTTTGCCACACTTGTGGTGGCAATTTTCTTAGCCACACTTTTTGTGGCAGCCACACTTTGCCTAAGCTTAGTTGTGGCAAAGTTAGTCATGAACCAAACAGACCCTCAGATCCGCGGTGTTTCGCACTCCTCCCGCGTAAGAGTGTAAACTCTTTCTTACATAAAAATGGAGCAAGTGGATGGCACTGTAGCACGTCATATCACTCGAACTAGCCCGCCTAACGAGCGGGAAAGCACCGCCCTCGTCATTTTGTTCTGGATTTCTATCGATCGATCGCACGAAAACGTTACTCTTCGCAAGTTCTAAAGGAAAAGGCGGCACACTTACGACTCATACGCGTCGCAACCCCGACAGTCCGGCTCGCACGCCGCTCAGCAGAGGGGAGACATTTTGTCTTGCAATTTCATAGACATGTGGGACCGTCATTGAATAAACCGTTGATTTCTCAAAAAAGAATAAACCGTCTATAGCCGAAATCTAATCGCTCGGCTGGCGTCGGCTGAGAAGAGAGAAACTGGGGAGGGAGAAGAGATCGCTCGCCCGCCGCGCACGGACTCCAAGAAATATATGGTGATAATGTGAGGTGGGCCATCCTGGAGTCCGGACCGCTTCCGGAGCCCGCTCTCACCGCCCTGGCCCCTCAAGACGCCAGCTGCCGCTGCATGCACAGCAAGTAGTCCCCGCTTATGTGGAGGAGAGAGAGGCATTGAGAAAGTCAAGGAGTAATAGTGGAGACAATAGCTTTCATCAAAAATAAACAATGAATACTCGTTGCTCGTCCTCTATATCGGAAAGAATACTTTCATTCGCTGACATGTGGGACGTCGACCATCCTGGTCCACCTGCCATGCACAAAATTATCCTGGTCTACCCCGGTCGTATCGCAGGCCCAACCTTTCCCACTGTAAGTTGTTCGGACGAAGGAACCATCATGACTTCGTTGAATTTCGCTTCTTCAAGAAAACTTACTGTACCCGCAATACTGCTACCACACGCGAAGACTGGACGGCACTATACCACGTCATATCACTAAAACCCACTAGGCCAAACTAGCCCGCCTAGGTCATCTATTTTGGAACGGTGGGAGTACGTCTCTGCACTACTATGATTTTGTGTTGCACGTTGTCTGTACTTTTGCTACGATTTTCCTACCCTATGAACCAAATGAGGCCTGAATGTATGTCGACTATTGTCTGATCAATCGCTAAGCCTACAATTTTAGGAGCTAGGGATATTGGTCGATCAACGAGGGATAAGTATAATTGTACCACGAGCTCATCAGCCCCAACGTTTCTCTTCGGTGAGTGTTTTGCAAGTACTATAGCTCGCACAGTAGCTAGCCTACTAACACCAAGAATCATCAAACAAGCCCTTCTGATATGATAAACAGTTCAAACTTACATCTAAGCATGCCATATACTACATCAAAAGCTCGCGAGGATACATCTGTTTCCATAACTCGGAGAGGGTTCGCATGATTCATCGCATGATTCATCGCATGATTCACTATCAAACAAAAGTAGCAAGATCCGCCCACACAAGATAGTGCACTAGCCCTAAGATGGTTTGATAACACGCATCGTTCTGGTAATTAAACACAGGGCAATGCAAACTACCCTGAAGGATTAGCGCGACCAACTATTTCTTGTCATCGATCTCTCGGGCAATGACCACAGCACGGACATCGGCATGGGAATCGATTTCTGGGGCGATGTCCACAGGACTGACCGCGACATCGGAATCGATCTCTGGGGCGATGTCCACAGGATGGACAGCGGCATCGGAATCAATCTCCGGGGCGATGCCAACAGGACGGGCCACGACATCGGAATCATCAAGGACAACCACCGACACCTGCACAACCCTAACATATTAGCAATCACATTGCAAATAATCAAAAAGCAAGCACATTGCAAATAATCAAAAATCACAACTATGGTAATAAGCCATTATTTTTTACCTTTTGCAGCTCACCGGGGGATCTCATCCCTCCGGGGGCCATCTCCTCGTCCTCGATGGGGGCCATCACCTTGGCAGGGGAATACTGCTTCTCAACGGCGACTATCTCCTCAAACTTGGTCTTGAGCCTCACATAGGTGGCAATCAGAGTTCCTGGGGTAGGCATGGCGGGGCCCTTGCTGTTCTTCCAACTTTCCTTGAGGAGTTCGTCCGCCAACGTCCTCAACTCTTTGGCCAGTGCTTGTTTCTTGGAGTTCTTCGTCTCCATGGGTTGGCCCGTCAACATGGTCAACTCGTTGGTCGGTGCTCGCTTCCTGGAGATCGCTGTCTCCAGTGGGTTGTCCACCGGCAACTCTTTGCCTAGTGCTCCAGGATCCATCAATGAACTGACAAACAAAAATCAATCGAAAGGAAACCACAATCGCAATGAAAAACGAAAAAATAATAGGATGTGAGAATCGGTCGGTGCTTCGCAAAAAGAAGATTATTGGAATGAAAATATAGCAGCATAACTGATTCGCCCACCTTTCCTTCGTCGGTAGAGAAGAAAAAGGGTAGAAGTGAGTAGCCTGGAGTGAGGTTTTCTTCAAGAAAGGGAAGAAAGGGCTTGAACGAGCGTTCCAATGAAATGATAGTTGCTTCGTCCAGTCCAACTTGGAGGCCACATTACCACTACTGGTAAAGGTGTGGGTTTTGTGATATGACGGGTCATGACGGCCACGCCGGGGTGACAGGTGAGTCTCGACTGTAGCACCTCGCTGTGATTTGGTGGATGGCACGTGGGCCCGGATGCTTTGAAATGTCCCGCATGTAGATAGAACGGCTAGTCATATAGGAGTGCTCAATATTGTGCACCACGACCAAGGCGGAGAGGAAAACGAGAGAACTACGTAATTAATGCATGAGTTTAATTAGGGTAGTTTTGTAAAGTACGAGATACATTCCTCCAATAGCAAAATGCCTTGGTTCATGAGATTTGAGATTTGAGCCCTATAAACCGGAAGGGAGGGGGTACTGCACACGGTGTAGTCTAGTCACTTGTTTTTTTTGAGCCGAAGTCTAGTCACTTGTTGAGATCTCTAGAAAGGCAAATACTCCTTTCCGGTTTACAGGTCTATACTACTCCCTCCGTCTAGGTGTGTAAGTCATCTTACGAAAACCAAATAGTCCCAAAACACTTAGGCGCGGTGCATTAACTTCTACCTTGTTTCTTGTTTCTTGACATACGTATCAACCAATAAGAGATGAGAGGTGTGCATGCTTTTAATGACTTTCAATGGCTAGTTCATTGCATGGAGTGCTATTAATTAGCAAATAAACATTGGTGACCCCAGGAGGAAACGGTGCTAAGCGCGTGGACCTATGCAGAATGAGTATCAACCAATGGATAATGGAGTTTAATTGTTAAACAATAGCAATTTTGTCTCATGCAAGAGCCTGGCTAGTACTCCAAGGAACCGCACCACGCGAGCGTTCGCAACTGCCACGTTCTGTTTGTGCTTGGCTCTTCGCCTCTTCGAGAAGAAGAACAATGATGTTACTCCTACTTCTACAGTATCGAATCCACTGCTGCATGTCCGTCCACTTCGTGCGGGAGGGATAGCGTGTAGAGAAAGCTTCTACTTACTGCTCCTGCCTTTGCGTCCATGACAGGTGGGCCCGACAGGTGGTTGGCCCACCTATCATGCAGCCAAAGGCAGGTGTAGTTAAGGCACCGGAGCTCAGTCCACGAGGGAGAGGGCGTCGTAGTAATCAAATTTCTCGGTCTTGTACGAGTTGCCGCGACACATCAAAGCACTGTACTCGATAAAAGTCTTTTTACACATTTCAAATGGGCTACTTCGTACTCCCTCCTTTCCGGTTTATAGGGCTTATCTCAAAATTTTAGTTTTTCCATTTTATAAGGCTCAATTTGGTTGTTTCCCATCACATGTTCAGATTCCAAGGTGCATTAAATCATTGCACGCAAGTATTAAGAGAAAATTGACCAATGCATGTAATTTATGCATGTATGCATTGCAATTAATGCATTGGTAAACATACTTTTTTGAGGAAAACAAGAGCATTAATTTGGGTGCTTTTGCAAACTCTAAAAGGTATTCCACCACTCACCATCTACCTTGATTGGTGAGATTTTTGAATTGAGCCTTATAAACCGGAAAGGAGGGAGTATGTAGGAGTAGACATATTCTGCTTCGTATGTACTCCCTCTGTTCCAAAATATAAGTCTTTTTAGAGATTTCACTATGAACTACATGCGAAAAAAAGAGTGAATCTACACTCTAAAATATGTCTATATACATCTGTATGTAGTTTGTAGTGTAATCCCTAAAAAGACTTACATTTAGGAATGGAGGGAGTAGTCAGTTGTTGCAATCTCTAAAAAGACTTATATTTGGAAACGGAGGGAGTACAACTCATGCATGCATGCCGTGACTTTCCTTTTGATACTTGCATGTGTTGATTTGATGCACCTTGCCAAATTTTGACTATAAATTTAACTAACCAAATTTTCATGCATGTCACAAAAAATCACGGGGCTGTTTGGATCGTGACTATGTTTGTCTTATGTTGCCACATTATTTTTCCCACACTTGCCACACTTGCCTAACCTGAGTTGCTCAAATTGTTAGACACACTTTGGCTTGCCTAAGGGAATCTTGCCACAATTTTTATGTCTATGACATGTGGGGTTCACTGCTAATAAAAAATTCTTGTCTTAGGTATGGCTAATAAAAAGACTTATATTTAGGAATGGAGGGAGTAGAAAATATAAATAATAATGCATGTTGGGGCAACCCACGTTTCCGCTAATTTTAGCCGTGGGCTTGTTCACAATTTTTACAAGGGGGGGGGGGGGTTGTTCATTTAATGGAGGGACTTGTAGTACCAGACTTGAACGATACAAAGTCCGACCTGGCACACCGTAACACCAGTTGGAACAAGCGGGTAGCTATCTCAAAAAACAATCAACAACTAAAAAAACCGTGACCTGGCATGTAGTAGTACACAATTTTAAACAATTGTTTTGATGGAGTGAAAAAGGAAAACTACCCCACTACTTATATATAGGCCGGAGCTTCCGCGCTTGCTTGCTAGGGCTACTCTATTCACACACTCTCATCCTCTCCAGATCTAAACAAGATAGGGGTAGTAACACTGTCTTTCTCCCTTCAAAAAACACTGGCTTTCTATCCTCACCGCTGGTTACAGATCCGGACGTATCCCCCTCCGCCGGTGAAGGGGAGGAGGGGCAGCGTTTAGGCCGTCGTCGACAGCAAGGGAGGAGACCCACTGCCGGCCACACCGTTATCTCTGGCCGAGCGCCGGCGCGGGAGGTCCTCCGATCCCTTCGTCATTGCCTGTGGGCGGATCCGGCCTCCCGCCGCCCACCTATCCACATCCCGACGACCTTCAGGTATATCTTTGTTCAAAACCGCCTTAGCTCTACTTCCCCAGCTCGCTACGTTGCTGCATGTGCATCATTTTCTACCTCTCAGCCCCTCTTGATCGGATGGTCCAACGTCACCTATTTTTTTCTTCTATTGTTAGAGGTAAAGCTACTTCATGGAGTCAAATCTTGTACTCCCTCAGTCCGAAAATACTTGTCATTGAAATAAAGTGGGGGTGGGGGAATTTAGTATGTACATCGGACTTGGTACAAACAGGAAGGAAAGGGGATGAAAGTAGTACAGACTAGTCATCCAACCGGTCTCTTGGTCGAAAAGGGAAATATAGGGGTAACGCTGTACACAGTGGTATGACCAGGACTAGATTTGCTATCCACACATAGGAGTAGGTGGCTAGAGTGAACCAAAATGGGACCAACCCAGATATGTTTCTTGGATGTTTGTTTCTTGGGGCAACAAACTATGAATCACCACTTTATGCCCCTATTTACGTACATGGTGTTGTACTGTTGGTGCACCCACTGTCCCATGCCCTTATACCAAATATTTAGGCTCCGGTCGGAATAAAGGGGCAGAAAACATAGGTCTTGATGAAAATAGAGAAATAGGAAAGGAATGTAGGTATAAAACTATGGAACAGCGAACCGGAGGAAACTCTCAAGAGAATGTGTTCGGATGGACTATGAAATGTACAGATTTGTTTTTTTAGAATAGCATGCTTGGCAGTATGAGATGCTATTTGTTTATTCAGCTGCACAGTGACTACTATTGTCCTCACCTCACGTACCACACATAGGTTGATTTTTTTATTCCGGCAAACACAACACAGCAACCTGTCTAACGCATGGCAGCGAGCGCCTGCCTCGGGCTTCCGCCCAAAAAATGATCAGCGCGTGGATGTTTCTAATCCGATGGAATCAGTACTACCAGACCAGCTTTCCTATGAAACACTATTCACCTTTCCCATGTTCCGAACGGTTGTAAGGGAAAGAATACCATAGGAATTGTGTTCCTATGAAAATCCTACACGAAAGCTGTGAACCGAACGCAGCCTTAGCTGTTCTTAATATAATGTCCCTGGTAAAAATGAAGCCATGCCACTGTTTTTGCCTGTAATTTTTTGAGATTCTGACAAGTTTATCCAAATGTTTTTGCCTGTAATTGTTTGACACTCTGATTGTTTCCTCTGTGCCTTTTTGTGCAAACAGGGATATCCAATTCACCTGGTTGCTGTTGTGACCTTTTGGTGCACTGCGCAAAACTCTTCTTAAAAGAAGTGACTTTTGTGCTGTTTAACTGGAATGTCAGATGGAACAGTTGGTTCATTTTGGTGGAACTGCACAAAGGGAGATCTGTGTTCCAATCCTCATCATCCATATTGGCACCATAACCTTCCTTTAGGTAAGAATGATATTTAATGCATGTGTTCATCTCTATTTTCCAACTGCCATGAGAAAATATTGTTGTTTTTTACTAGTACACTTGTACTCCCTCACTGACAAAACCAATTCTGAATTAGAAGGCCAATCATGTACTTGGTTTCACCAACTGGTGAGGAGAAAGAGAAACAGAGCATGAAGAGGAAGAAGAAGAAGAATAAACAGTGCCAAGGCGATCTTGCTGAAGCCAGAGGCCTCAGTCGAGGCTATTCACCGGCTCCGGCAACGACTACCTTACATGTGAGACAATCCTCCAGGGAGCCCTTCCACTTCTGTTGTCTCACTTAATTAATTAGGAGTACTTAAGTACCACTAATTTATTACTGCCTAATTTTGCTGTTGGAGTTAAACAAATCTTTAGTAGGACCCTATGCTGAATCATGTGCGTGTGAATGTTTGTCTATGGAGGTGAATCATGTGGTGGAGCAGGGAGGGAATATTATTTGTGTCATGACATAATAGTGCTATTGTTTTGCATGTCAATTTATTGCCATTGGTTCAATGAGGCAATGTTTTGCATATTGTCCATCATGAATTTGATGCTACTGTTTGAGTAATATGCTAATGTCTTCCTATCCTTTCTCACTAAGCTCATGAAGGTTTCACCTTGTTCCTACTTGTGCAAACAGGGATCATGTTGTGCCAATCATACATTTTAGTGGAACTACACAATACAATACAATGAACTGTATCCCAGCCAGTGCTTTAACTCTGCTGGAAGTTCTTGATAATCTTTCGATATAATCTCAGCACTGGTAAACAAGAGTGATTTCAACCATACATTTGAAGTGCACAAAATATATACTATTGTGTGATTCCAATGAGTGCTTTATCATCTCTTATGGGACTATATGAATAAGCTTTTTTTCTCAGGTTGGTACGGGCCTAAGGCCTTCATCCATATTAGTTTGCTGTCATCTCTATTTGTATCGTGCTACTATCATGAGAAACTCCTTTATCTTTGCACTTTTAATTTTTGCAACCTATGATAAATGGCAATGCTTTGAGTGTTGAGTTGAGATAATTGGCACTGATTAAATAAACTAATACCTCTCTTTAAGCAAGACTACTATGTTGCTAACTTTACCCATTAAAATAATGAGGGTGCTTCTATTTGTTAGTGTATGTTTCATCAACTAGTCCCACTATTACAGTAATCTCACTCTCTCAATATATGTGCCAACAGGGATGCTTGATTTTGGTGGAACTGCACAAAAACTTTGGGTGCTTCATTGCCTCAACAGCTTCCGTCCTTTCCTGTCAGTCGCTAATCTCCGCTTCCTTTCTTCCTTTGCTATCAGTCGCTTGGCTTATCTCGGCTTCTAGTCAAAGGAAATAGTAATTGATATGCTACCTCACACAGGTTGGTACTGGTCTTTATCCTGATTATTGTGCCTGTAATATGTATTGGTAATTTGGTATTGTGCTACTGTTTGCCGATTTCATAAAGGAGTAATTTGGAGCCTGAACTCGCAGGCACATCATTACATCGGGTGATTTCAGTAGAACTGCACAAAATGATCAGATGGATAGGTACTTATGCTGCTGCTATGTACTCCAAAGTTCACTCAGACAAGCATCGATGTTGACAAGAAGTGCCTATATTCATTTGAGTATCAACCGACGTCAACCAATTGTCAAACTCCAAGTATTAGGAGAGTGAACGCCAAAAATATTGCTTGGTGCATAGCCCAGAAAAACGCAGTCCAGTCTTTGAACCCAACTTGTGCCTTTTGGTTATCGGCACATATGGTAGCGAACTATATGGCATGGAGTCTAAAGATTCCAGACAAGTTGGTTGACGCGTATATTCATCTGGCACTTAATCAGTCTGCACGCCAAGGATGCTCCATTTCAGTTGAGCTGCACACAAAATTTGGGTGGTTCATTTTCTCAAGCGCCTCCTTTCTCGTCTGCAATGTAGAATTTTGGCGAGATACAGGACCAAGATGAGCCAGTAAAGTAGTTGGATGAAAGTAGTGGCCAAGTTGCTCAAACCTCCCTTGGCACGAGGCCACTATTTGAGGATCTACCTACAAGCAAAGTTCAGATTGTCTGTGCTGCCTCTTATGCACTCGAAAGTTTACTCGTACAAGAACTAAGCAAGAAGTACCTCTGATTGAACACCATTTACCAGTCTGTACCCTAGGTAATTAAAGTTTGTCCATAGATCATATTGGCTGTGATCTCAATCATTTGGATCCATAAACATACTGAACATGTGTATATCTGAATCTTTTTGTGAATTATGTATGAATATTGTCGTGTGATCTATCAATCATTTGGATGCATAGATATGCTGAGCTTGTGTATATATGAATCTTTTGAGTTGTTGGTAGTGAATGTTGGCTATGAATATGAAAGTGTCCTGTGAACCTGAGTTCGATATGAATTGCAACAGAACCAGTTATAACCCTTCTCCTCCTCTCAATCTGCGACTCCACTGCCGCGTTTTCCCATCTCCGAGTCGTTCCCGTCCGGGGCCTCGCCTTCGTCCACCGCCTCGCTGTGTTTGGTGCGGCGTGGTCAACAAACAAGAGTCATCGGAAGAGGACTGTACGTGGAGAGCCTGACGGCTAGGACCCACGAGGTCCATGGTCGCACGCAAGGAAAGTTCCTCCTTATTAAGCTGAAAAAAATGTTTCCTCCACCTGACAGCTGGGACCCACCGGCTGTATCTTCGCACAGAAGGAAGTGCCTCCTTGTTTTTCGAAATAAATTATTCATCCCGTTGACAGCTGGGACCCGTCAGATTTGGTGACTGACTTGTGGGCCTGCTAAGCGGACGTGTACACACGGCTTTGTCAACTTAATCAACAAATGATTCTAGCAGCTGGATCGTTGGATGTTAATCCAACAACCATGCTCCTTCTTCAACCTCTGTTCTTGCTCCTATCTCCCGTGGGCGGCACCGCGGCTGTGCTGCCGTGCACCCGAACCAGTGAAGTTTCCCACTACTCTCCATCTGCGACTCCACTTCCCCGTCTTCCCCATCTCCGGGCCGTTCCAGTCTGGGTGCGCTCGGCACGGTGTGGTCAACGTGGTCAACAACCGAGAGTCATCGGAAGATGATTGTACGTGAGAGGCTGAGAGTGGGGACGCACCATGCCCATGGACGCATGCAGGCAACGGAACGCGGCGAGGTCAACATGGTCAAGGAACGACTTCCATCGGAAGTATACTGTACGTGGAGAGTCTCAGCTGGGTCCACGACCGCAGCAAGTAAGTGCCTCCTTATTATGCTGAAAATAATGATTCCTCCAACTGACAGCAGGGACCCACTAGACGGGCCACCGTATTTTGCGGAAAAAAACGTTTGCCCCCTGACTGCTGGGACCCACCTGACGGGCCACCGTATTTCGTGAAAAAAACGTCCCCCCCCCGCGGTCAGCTCGGACCCACCGGAAGTGCCTCCTTATTACGCACAAAAAAATGAATACTCCCCTGCTAGCTGGGACCCACCTTGGTGGGATGCTGACTTGTGGGCCTACTAAGTTGATGGGGATGAAGGGCTTTGTCAACTTAGTCAATATGAACGATTCTAGCTCCAGTGACCATACGATGTCCATCCAACGGCCGTAGTGCTTCTTCAACCTCTGGTCTTCTTGCTCCAGCCGCCCAAACCAGCGCCGGTCATGCCTCATGCTCCTGCCTCCCGTGGTCGGCTGTGCTGCCGCGGAGGACTCACCGCCCCCTACTATTCTCACCGCTGCCCAGGCCCTGCGGCAACGGCAGCTTCACACCGCAGCTGAACCAGTGAACCCTCGTACTCCTCTCCGCACGGGCTTCCACTGCCGCGTCTTCCCCGGCTCCGCGTCGTCCCCTTCCTAGGCCTCGCCGTCGTCCACCGTCGTGGTGCTCTCTGCGCGGCGTGGTCGACGTGGTCAAGGAACGACTTCCATCGGAAGTATACTGTACGTGGAGAGTCTCAGCTGGGTCCACGGCCGCAGCAAGTAAGTGCCTCCTTATTTCGCTGAAAATAATGATTCCTCCAACTGACAGCAGGGACCCACTAGACGGGCCACCGTATTTTGTGAAAAAAAACGTTTGCCCCCTGACTGCTGGGACCCACCTGACGGGCCAGAATATTTCATGAAAAAAACGTCCCCCCCCCCCCGCTGTCAGCTCGGACCCACCGGAAGTGCCTCCTTATTACGCACAAAAAAATGAATACTCCCCCTCCTAGCTGGGACCCACCTTGGTGGGAGGCTGACTTGTGGGCCTACTAAGTTGACGGGGACGAAGGGCTTTGTCAACTTAGTCAATATGAACGATTCTAGCTCCAGTGACCATACTATGTGCATCCAACGGCCGTAGTGCTTCTTCAACCTCTGGTCTTCTTGCTCCAGCCGCCCAAACCAGCGCCGGTCGTGCCTCATGCTCCTGCCTCCTGTGGCCGGCTGTGCTGCCGCGGAGGACTCACCGCCCCCTACTATTCCCACCGCTGGCCAGGCCCTGCGGCAACGGCAGCCTCACACCGCAGCCGAACCAGTGAACCGTCGTACTCCTCTCCGCACGGGCTTCCACTGCCGCGTCTTCCCCGGCTCCGAGTCGTCCCCTTCCTAGGCCTCGCCATCGTCCATCGTCGTGGTGCTCTCCGCGTGGTGTGGTCAACGTGGTCAAGGAACGACTTCCATCGGAAGAGTACTGTACGTGGAGAGGCTGACAGCTGGGTCCACGGCCACAACCCAGTTTTTTTGTGATTTGCCAAGTAAGTCGCTTTGTCAGGCCTGTTGGGCTGCAAATCTTTCAAGACGAGGAGAGCTTTCATTCGGCTGGCCGAGAAAATGGCCCATCGGTAATGAGAAATGGGTTGTACATTTTTAAAACACATCAAACCGGCAATAAGTTTCAAATATCTTTTTTTTCATTTTGATATTTTAAATTACATTAATTTTTATGCGTGGAGAATTTGTTGGATTTTATATTGATATACATTTATTTTTAAAATCAGTTTCAATGTGAGTCGAAATTTCAGGATTAAAAACAGTTCGGACCGCACCGAAATATGCAAAATTTCGTATAATTTTTTAACCTTGGCCACCGTATGGGTTGTAATGCTAACAAAAAGAATATGGGCTCCAAAAAAACCTTAAGAATTAGCAAATGGGCTGTAAATTATTAGAAATAATGGCAGATGGGTTGTATGCTGTTTTCCACAGAGTTGAGGCTTTCCTAAAAAAAGGTTGACGCACAAGCAGTGACTGTTGGATTGCCATCCAACGGCCGTCGTGCTTCTTCAATCTCTGATCTTCCTGCTCCAGCCGCTCAAACAAGCGCCGGCGGGACTGCCTGCTCCCTCCTCCCCGCGGCTGGCTCTACTGCCGTGTAGGCCTCACCGCCCCACTGTACTCCCATCGCTGGCCTAGCCATCCCTCTACTCACCCACACCTGCTGTTATTCTCCGGTGACGGCAGACGAACCAGTAAACCCTCGTATAGTCGTACCCCCCTCCGCATGGGAAACAACCGCCGAGTCTTCCCTGCCTCCGTGTCGTTCCTTTCCTAGTCCTCGTCGTCGGCCACCGCCCTGGTGCTCTCAGCGTGGCCTGATCAACGTGGTCAACAACCGACATGCATCTGAAGTGGACTGTACGTGGAGAGGCCGACAGCTGGGTCCACGGCCGCACGCAAGGAAATGCCTCTTTATTACGCGCAAAATAATGATTCCTCCACCTGACATCAGGGACCCACCAAAAGGGCCTCTGTATTTCGTGAAAAAAACGTTACCGCCGCTGACAGCTCGGACCCACCAGCTATATCTTCGCATGCAAGGAAGTGCCTTCTTATTACGCACAAAAAAATGAATACTCCGCCTGTTAGCTGAGACCCAGTATAGTGGCAGGCTGACTTGTGGGCCTACTAAGTTGACGGGGACGGAGGGCTTTGTCAACTTAGTCAATAATATGCACGATTCTAGCTCGAGTGAATGTACGATGTCCATCCAACGACCGTAGTGCTTCTTGAACCTCTGGTCTTATTGCTCTAGGCGCCCAAACCAGCGCCAGTCGTGCCTCGTGCTCCTGCCTCCCGTGGCCGGCTGCGATGCGGCGGAGGCCTCACCGCCCCCTACTACTCCCACCGCTGGCCAGGCCATCCCTCTACTCATCCACACCCCCTGTTATTCTGCGGCAATGGCAGCATCACCCTCGTACTCCTCTTCGCATGGGCATCCACTGCTGCGTCTTCCCCGGCTCCGCGTCGTCCCCTTCCTAGGCCTCGCTGTCGTCCACCGCCGTGGTGCTCTCGGCGCGGCGTGGTCAATGTGGTCAACGACTGACTTCCATCGGAAGAGTACTGTGCATGCAGAGGCTGACAGCTGGGTCCACAGCGGCCGTAAGGAAGTGCCTCCTTATTACGCGCAAAATAATTATTCCTCCACCTGACAGCAGGGACCCACCGGACGGGCCACCAGTATTTCGCAAAAAACCGTTTCCCCCCCTGACTGCTGGGACCCACCAGCTACATCTTCGCACGAAACCCAAAACGATTCGCCCCCCTGACTGCTGGGACCCACCAGCTACATCTTCGTAGGCAAGGAAGTGCCTGACAGTCGGGACCCACCTGGTCGAAGCGTACGTAGCATTGTCATTCTGGTCGCGAAAGTGTACGTACATACTGGTCGATGTAGAGGCACGCACGTGTCGTAGCAGAGGCGCGCACGTGTCGATGTAGAGGTGCGCACGTAGCATGTACACGTACGTACAACGGTGAGGGTGCAAGAAATAAAATACGTCCACCTACGTGCATACGGGCAGGGTCTCGAACGCCTACTCGCGCATACGTACATGGCTGGGTCGGAACGGAGAAACAGCGTCATCGTCGTGTTCATGGGGAGCCAACCGGCTGGGTTGGAACGGAATGCGTGGTCGTGTTCATCGGGAGGGCTTGGATGGAACATGCAATGGAAACGAGGCCTGGCGTACCGCACAATAGAGGAAATGGACCTCCTACGTTCGGAACGGGGTCCTGTTGATCGGGAGGAGTGTGGCGTGCCGCAAAACAGAGGAAACGGACCACCTACGGTCGAAACAGGGGTCCTGTTGATCAGGAGGGTGTGGCGTACCGCAAAATGGATGAAACGGACTTGTGTTGGAGCACTACGGTCGAAACGGGGGTCCTGTTCATCAGGAGGGGTGTGGCGTACGGCAAAACGGACGAAACGGACTTGTGTTGGAGCGCTACGGTCGAAACGGGGGTCCTGTTCATCGGGGGGGTGGCGTACCGCAAAACGGGACTCCACGGGATACTGTTCATCTCCACCGTCGACCTCCTCCAGCCTCCACGGGCTACCATCGACCTCCTCCAGCCTCCACGGGCTCCTGTTCATCCAGCCTCCACCGTGCGCTACTCCACCGGCTACTGTTCAACCACCCCTCCACCGTCTACTGTTCATCCAACCCTCCACCGTCTACTATTCATCCAGCCCTCCACACCATGGGCTCCTGTTCAACCACCTCTCCACGGCCAACCCTCCACCGTCTACTGTTCATCCAACCCTCCACACCACGGGGTCTTGTTCATCCAGAGG
>NC_041393.1:7984657-8018601 GCF_002162155.2 Triticum dicoccoides
TAGCGAAGGAATCGCTCCATCGGGTTCAGTTAACAGCCATCGATCGACCGCTCGGGTTCAGTAACGCGTAGCCTGCAGTGCAATCGCTCGGGTTCAGTTAGAGCCCAACGCCTCGCTCGGGTTTAGTTAGAGCCAACGCCTCACACACACGCGCGTACGTGTACGAGAGAAACGCGCATCGCTCGGCCCCCGACCTCCCACCGTAACCGGCAACTCTCCAAAATCCCCCCCCCTCACTTCTACCACAGTTTTTTCCATCATGGACGGCCCAAAGAATGTCATGCAGCTGCGTCTCTGGCCCGCCCAGGACGAAAAGCCCATTTTCTATCATGATTTTTTGTCATAGAAGTAGGAGCCCACTACATCTATGATCATACCGGGTTTTGTCACAATTATCGTCATAGAAATGTCATATGTATGACAGAAAAAATTTGTTCGGCCCAAAATGTCACGGATGTGTCTTTTTTTGTAGTGATTGTGTTGCCTCCCAACGTATTCACCTTTATGTGATGTCAACAATAATAGCCCATGCTAACGAACATCCAATTGGATATGTATATCATGATCTTTCATACACGAAGAGCTTGCCAAAGGATAAAATGAAAAAGGGAAAGGTGGAGATCACCATGACTCAAGCGCAAAATAAAAGCATAAGGTAAAAACATGAAGTAAAAGATAGGCCCTTCGCAGAGGGAAGCAGAGGTTGTCATGCTCTTTTAGGGCTGATGCATGAAATCTTAATGCAAGAGAACGTCACTTTATATTGCCCCTTGTGTGTGGACCTTTATTATGCAGTCCGTCACTTTTATTACTTCCACAACAAGTTTGTACAAAGCTTATTTTCTCCGCACTAATAAGTCATACATAATTAGAGAGCATTTTTTATTGCTTGCACCGATGACAACTTACTTGAAGGATCTTACTCAATCCATAGGTAGATATGGTGGACTCTCATGGCAAGACTGGGTTTAACGGTATTTGGAAGCACAAGTAGTATTTCTACTTGATGCTAGGAATTTGGCTAGCATGATGGGGAAAGGCAAGCTCAACATGTTTGGAAGGTCAATGACAACATACTTTAACTGAGATGTGAGAAAACATAAACCATTACGTTGTCTTACTTGTCGATCGTCAACTCTTTTAGCATGTCATACTTAATGAGTGCTCACAATCATAAAAGATGTCCAAGATAGTATATTTATATGTGAACCTCTCTTTCCTTATCACTTCCTATTAATTGCAATGATGACCAAAACCATGTTTATCAACTCCCAACAATTTTTATGCCTCATACTTTCTATGTGTGAAGTTATCACTGTCCATAAGATCAATATGAACTCTTCTATTCTTTTTATTCTTTCTATTTTTATCATGATCATAACAAGATAGAAAAGCTCTTGACTCAACACTAATCTTCATTATAGGAACTCACGGACTCGATTACATAAAGAGATCACAAAGCAAACTCAAAACTACTTGATATCAAAACTTCAATCTACTAGATCAAGATACTACTAAAAGGATCGAACTAAATAAAGTGGTAAAGGTAGGAGTGTGATGATGATACGATACTGGGGCACCTCCCCCAAGATTGGCAGTTGCCAAAGGGGGAGTGCCCATACCCATGTGATTATTTCTCCTTCTTCACGGTTGGTGTTATGATCTTCTTGGCGATGATGCCCTTCAGGATACGGTTCTCCTCCTCGAGCTTATTGACTTGTTGTTTGAGATCCATAATCTCTTTACGGAGCTTACCCATAACGGCCAAAGCTCCTTTTACCCAAGGATGTTGCATAGCTTCTGGAGAACAAGTGAAACTCTTTTTCATATTTTCATAAGAAAGAAATTTAGAATTGGAAGGGATGATCGAAGTTGGAACAGCCACGCTCGGTAGTTCCCTGTCATGAATTCTGCTCGGAGACGAGAGGTGACTTCTTGATCTTCTTCCATGGCATCTATCCTTTTCAAATCAACCTCCATCTCATCCTCCATTGATGGTCCAAAGTGGTAGGCATCGCTATTCGCTCCTGGACCTGGCATTGGGTGAGACACCCGGCTCTACCCAACTGACTCCTGGGAAGACATCTTGCTTAATTCTGCAATAGGAACAGCTAGAAGTGAAAACAGAGGAAATTTGCGTGATACGGTGGTCAAAACCTTCAGGAGTATATATAATGAATTTTTACCGACCAAAATACGTAACATACAAGAAAACAGAGTCCGGGAGGCACACGAGGTGCCCATGAGACAGGGGGGCGCGCCCTACAGGGGGGCGCCCTCCACTCTCGTGGGAGCCTCGTGTCCCTTTCGGACAACTTCTTTCTTCCTAAAATTCTTAAATATTCCAAAACTGATAAAAATTGCCATTGGAGTTGTTTTGGAGTCGGTTTACTTACACTACCACATACCTATGCCTTTTCAGAGTCTGGAACGTTCTGGAAAGTGTCCCTTATGTATTCCCCAGGGGTTACGGTTTCAATAATATTAGTTTCAACATTGATAGGATTACCTGAAATATAGTGTTTAATTCTTTGACCGTTTACCACCCTTGGATTTGTGCCTTCGAAGTTGTTGATTTTTATGGCACCAGAACGATAGACCTCCTCGATAACATAGGGACCTTCCCATTTTGAGAGAATATTTCCTGCAAAAAATCTTAAACGAGAGTTGAATAATAAAACATAATCTCCTACGTTAAACTCACGCTTTTGTATCCTCTTATCATGCCAGCGTTTGACTTTTTCTTTAAAAAGCTTGGCATTCTCATAGGCTTGGGTTCTCCATTCATCAAGTGAGCTAATATCAAATAACCTCTTCTCACCGGAAAGTTTGAAGTCATAATTGAGCTCTTTAATAGCCCAATATGCTTTATGTTTAAGTTCAAGAGGTAAATGACATGCTTTTCCATAAACCATTTTATACGGAGACAAACCCATAGGATTTTTGTATCCGGTTCTATAGGCCCATAATGCATCATCAAGCTTTTTGGACCAATTCTTTCTAGATCTATTCACAGTCTTTTGCAAAATAATTTGAGCTCTCTATTGCTCAACTCTACTTGACCACTAGACTGCGGATGATAAGGAGATGCTATTCTATGATTGACATCATACTTAGCGAGCATCTTACGGAAAGCACCATGAATGAAATGTGAACCACCATCAGTCATAAGATATCTAGGGACTCCAAACCTTGGAAAAATAACTTCTTTAAGCATTTTAATAGAAGTGTTATGATCAGCACTACTAGTTGGAATAGCTTCTACCCACTTAGTAACGTAATCATCAGCAACTAAAATATGTGTATAACCATTAGAGGCAGGAAAAGGTCCCATATAGTCAAAGCCCCAAACATCAAATGGTTCAATAACAAGAGAATAATTCATAGGAATTTCTTGACGTCTACTAATGTTACCTATTCTTTGACATTCATCGCAAGATAAGACAAACTTACGAGCATCTTTGAAGAGAGTAGGCCAATAAAAACCAGATTGTAGTACCTTGTGTGCAGTTCTATCTCCAGCTTGGTGTCCTCCATAAGCTTCGGAGTGACACTTACGTAGGATCTGTTCCTGTTCATGCTCAGGCACACAACGTCTAATAACACCATCTACTCCTTCTTTATAAAGCTGTGGATCATCCCAGAAGTAATGTCTTAAATCATAAAAGAACTTTTTCTTTTGCTGGTATGTGAAACTAGGTGGTAAATATTTAGCAACAATGCAATTAGCATAATCAGCATACCAAGGAGCAGTACGAGAAGCATTGACGACCGCTAATTGTTCATCAGGAAAGCTATCATTAATAGGCAGTGGGTCATCAAGAACATTCTCTAACCTAGACAAGTTATCTGCAACGGGGTTCTCAGCTCCCTTTCTATCAATAATATGCAAGTCAAATTCTTGGAGCAAGAGAACCCATCTAATGAGTCTAGGCTTAGCATCTTTCTTTTCCATAAGATATTTAATAGCAGCATGATCAGTGTGAATAGTAACTTTGGAATCAACAATATAAGGTCTAAACTTATCACATGCAAAAACAAGTGCTAAGAACTCTTTTTCAGTAGTAGCATAATTTCTCTGGGCAGTATCAAGAGTCTTACTAGCATACTGGATAACATTCAATTTCTTATCAACTGTTTGCCCTAAAACATCACCTACAACATAATCACTAGCATCGCACATAATTTCAAAAAGTAAATTCCAATCAGGAGGCTGAACAATAGGTGCAGTGATCAAAGCTTTCTTAAGCACTTCAAACGCTTCTACACAATCATCATCAAAGACAAATGGAATATCTTTTTGCAATAAATTAGTCAGAGGCCTAGAGATTTTAGAAAAGTCCTTAATGAACCTCCTATAAAAACCGGCATGACCAAGGAAACTTCTTATACCTTTTATGTCCTTGGGACATGGCATCTTTTCAATAGCATCAACTTTGGCTTTATCAACTTCAATACCTCTCTCGGAGATCTTGTGCCCCAAGACAATGCCTTCATTAACCATAAAGTGACACTTCTCCCAATTTAGGACGAGACTAGTGTCTTCGCATCTCTACAAAACTTGATCAAGGTTGCTCAGACAATCATCAAAAGAGGATCCATAGACAGAGAAGTCATCCATGCATACCTCACAAATCTTTTCACAAAAATCAGAGAATATAGCCATCATGCATCTTTGAAAGGTAGCAGGTGCATTACATAAACCAAAAGGTGTACGTTTATAAGCAAAAGTACCAAAAGGGCAAGTAAAAGTAGTTTTAGATTGATCCTTCGCTGACACAGGTATCTGAGAGAAACCAGAATAACCATCTAGAAAGCAAAAATGTGTGTGTTTGGATAGCCTTTCTAGCATTTGATCAATAAAAGGTAAAGGGTAATGATCTTTTTTAGTAGCTTTATTTAACTTACGGAAATCAATTACCATCCAATAACCTGTAATAATTCTTTGCGGGGTCAATTCATCTTTATCATTAGGAATGACGGTAATACCTCCCTTTTTAGGGACACAATGGACAGGACTTACACATTCACTATCAGCAACGGGATAAATAATACCTGCCTCAAGGAGCTTTAGTATCTCCTTTCTTACCACTTCTTTCATCTTGGGATTTAATCGTCTTTGAGGATCCCTAACCGGTTTGGGAACATCCTCCAATGTAATTTTGTGTTGACATAACATGGGACTAACGCCCTTAAGATCATCCAGAGTATATCCAATATCTGCTCGGTGCTTCTTCAGAGTTTTCAATAATCTTTCTTCTTCTTTCTCTGAAAGGTTAGCACTAATAATAACAGGATATATTTTCTTTTCATCAAGATAAGCATACTTAAGATTATCAGGTAATGGTTTGAATTCAAACACGGGATCACCCTTGGGTGGAGGGGGTCCCCAAGAATTTCAACTGGAAGGTTATGTTGCAACATAGGTTCCTGTTTAAGGAACACTTCATCTATTTCTTCCCTTTCCTTCATAAACATATCGTTTTCATCGTCTAGCAAATATTGTTCTAACGGATCAGTTGGAGGAACAGCAATGGAAGCAAGACCAATAATCTCATCCTTGCTAGGTGGTTCCCTTTCACGAGGTTGTCTACTAAACTTAGCGAAATTAAACTCATGAGACATACCATCTATGCCAACAGTGACAATATTCTTTTCACAATTAATCTTAGCACTAGCAGTATTCAAGAAGGGTCTGCCAAAAATAATGGGACAAAAGGCATCTTGGGGGGAAGCAAGAACAAGAAAATCAGTAGGATATTTAACCTTTCCACACAAAACTTCAACATCTCTAACAATCCCAACAGGTTAAATGGTATCCCTATTAGCAAGCTTAATAGTAACACCAATGTCTTCTAATTCAACAGGTGCGATGTCGTGCATAATTTCTTTATATAAATCATAAGGGATAGCGCTGGCACTAGCACCCATATCACATAAACCATGATAACAATGATCTCCTATTTTAACCGAAATAACAGGCGTGCCTACGACAGGTCTACGTGTCTTAGTATCTGGCCTAGCAATATTAGCAGTCTCACCACAGATAGAAATAACATGCCCATCTAAGTCCTCATCCAAGAGATCTTTAACCATAGCAATACAGGGTTCAACATTAATTTGCTCAGGAGGTGTATAAGCCCTAGTATTACTCTTACGAACAACAGTTGAAGCTTTAGCATGATCCTTTATCCTAACAGGGAAAGGAGGTTTTTCAACATAAGCAGTAGGAACAATAGGATCACTATAGTTGGCGCTGAATCCACAAAAAGCATCGGTATCCATAAAAGATTTAACACAATCGAACTTAGGTGTCATACCTAACTCCTTACCATCGTTGGAACCCCAAACTTCAGAGTTGCATTTAATTCTTTCCAATAAGTCCCATTTGAAATCAATAGTCTTCAGCATATAAGAACCAACACAGGAAGTATCGAGCAGGTTGCAATTATCAAGAGAAAGCCGAGCATAAAAATTCTGAATAATCATTTCCCGAGAGAGCTCATGATTGCGGCATGAATATAACATTGACTTAAGCCTACCCCAAGCTTGAGCGATGCTTTCTCCTTCGCGAGGCCAGAATATATATATGTAATTATGATCACGATGAACAAGATGCATAGGATAGAACTTCTGGTGAAATTTCAACTTCAATCGCTTATAATTCCAAGATCCCGTATCATCATATAGCCTATACCATGTCGATGCATCTCCCTTCAAAGATAAAGGGAAGACCTTCCTTTTGACAACATCATCGGGAATACCTGCAAGCTTAAATAATCCACAAACTTCATCCACAAAGATAAGGTGTAAATCGGGATGCAATGTTCCATCTCCTGCAAATGGATTAGCTAGCAGTTTCCCTATCATACCCAAAGGAATCTCAAAGTGAATATTTTCATAAAGTTCAGTAGGTTGAGGAGCAACTCTTTGCTCTTCTGGCTGGGGTGAAGATACCCCAAACAAGCCCTCAAAGGATTAGTTTTCATAGTGACAAGTAACAGAAAATTTTAGCACACTATATAAATGTTTCCTTACCAAGTTCCACTCACCAAAAGCGCTACACTCCCCGGCAACGGTGCTAGAAAAGAGTCTTGATGACCCACAAGTGTAGGGGATCTATCGTAGTCCTTTCTATAAGTAAGAGTGTCGAACCCAACGAGGAGCAGAAGGAAATGATAAGCGGTTTTTAGTAAGGTTTTCTGCAAGCACTGAAATTGTAGGTGATAAATAGTTTTATGATAAGATAAATAGTAACGAGTAACAGGTAAGTAAAGTAATAAGGTGCAGCAAGGTGGCCCAATCCTTTATGTAGCAAAGTATAAGCCTGGACAATTTCCAAATAAAGGAGCTCCCGAGGACACATGGGAATTATCGTCAAGCTAGTTTTCATCACGCTCATATGATTCGCGTTCGGTACTTTGATAATTTAATATGTGGGTGGACCGGTGCTCGGGTACTGCACTTACTTGGACAAGCATCCCACTTATGATTAACCCCTATTGCAAGCATCCGCAACTACAACAAAAGTATTAAGGTAAACCTAACCATAGCATGAAACATGTGGATCCAAATCAGCCCCTAACGAAGCAACGCATAAACTAGGGTTTAAGCTTCTGTCACTCTAGCAACCCATCATCTACTTATTACTTCCCTATGCCCTCCTCTAGGCCCAATAATGGTGAAGTGTCATGTAGTCGACGTTCACATGACACCACTAGAGGAGAAGACAACATACATCTCATGAAAATTTCGAACGAATATCAAATTCACATGACTACTAATAGGAAGACTTCACCCATGTCCTCAGGAACAAACGTAACTACTCACAAAGCATATTCATGTTCATAATCAGAGGTTTAATAATATGCATTAAGGATCCGAACATATGACCTTCCACCAAGTAAACGAATAAGTATCAACTACAAGGAGTAATCAACACTACTAGCAACCCACAGGAACCAATTTGTGGTTTTGATACAAGATTGGATACAAGAGACTAACTAGGGTTTGAGAGGAGATGGTGATGGTGAAGATGTTGATGGAGATTGACCCCCTCCCGATGAGAGGATCATTGGTGATGACGTTGGTGATGATTTCCCCCTCCCGGAGGGAAGTGTCCCCGGCAGAACAGCTCTGCCAGAGCCCTAGATTGGTTCCGCCAAGGTTCCGCCTCGTGGTGGCGGAGTTTCGTCTCGTAAGCTTGCCCACGATTTTTTTCCAGGGTAAAAGTGATGATATAGTAGAAGCTGGACGCCGGAGGCCCACCAGGGGGCCCAGGAGATAGGGGGCGCCCTATAGGGGGGCGCCCCCTGTCTCCTGGACAGGGTGTGGGCCCCCTGGCCTATTTCTTTCGCTCAGAAATTCTTATAAATCCCAAAAAGATATTTCATGGAGTTTGAGGACTTTTGGAGATGTGCACAATAGGTTTCCAGCGTTTGCTCCATTTCCAGCCAGAATTCCAGCTGCCGGCATTCCCCCTCTTCATGGTAAACCTTATAAAATAAGAGAGAATAGCCATAATAATGAGATATAATGTGTAATGACAGCCCATAATGCAATAAATATTGATATAAAAGCATGATGAAAAATGGACGTATCACTTTTATATCAATATTTATTGCATTGGGCTGTTATTACACATTATATATCAATACTTATGGCTATTCTCTCTTATATTATAAGGTTTACCATGAAGAGGGGGAATGCCGGCAGCTGGAATTCTGGCTGGAAAAGGAGCAAACATTGGAAACCTATTCTGCACTACTCCAAAAGACCTAAAACTCCACGAAACTTTTTTTTGTATTTAATAAGAATTATTGAGCGAAAGAGACACCTCAGGGGGCCCACACCCTGGCCAGGAGGGTGGGGGCGCGCCCACCCCTACTAGGCGCGCCCCATGTCTCCTGGGCCCCCTGATGGCCCCCGGTGTCCATCTTCTGCTATATGAAGGCTTTTATCCTGGAAAAAAATCATGGGCAAGCTTACGGGATGAAACTCCGCCGCCACGAGGCGGAACCTTGGTGGAACCAATCTAGAGCTCCGGCAAAGCTGTTCTACCGGGGACACTTCCCTCCGGGAGAGGGAAATCATCACCATCGTCATCACCAACGATCCTCTCATCGGGAGGGGGTCAATCTCCATCAACATCTTCACCAGCACCATCTCCTCTCAAACCCTAGTTCATCTCTTGTATCCAATCTTGTATCAATACCACAAATTGGTACATGTGGGTTGCTAGTAGTGTTGATTACTCCTTGTAGTTGATGCTAATTGGTTTACTTGGTGGAAGATTATATGTTCAGATCCTTAATGCATATTATTACTCCTCTGATTATGAACATGAATATTCTTTTTGAGTAGTTACGTTTGTTCCTGAGAACATGGGTGAAGTCTTGCTATTAGTAGTCATGTGAATTTGGTATTCGTTCGATATTTTGATGAGATGTATGTTGTCTTTTCCTCTAGTGGTGTTATGTGAACGTCGACTACATGACACTTCACCATTATTTGGGCCTAGAGGAAGGCATTGGGAAGTAATAAGTAGATGATGGGTTGCTAGAGTGACAGAAGCTTAAACCCTAGTTTATGCGTTGCTTCGTTAGGGGCTGATTTGGATCCATATGTTTAATGTTGTGGTTAGGTTTACCTTAATACTTCTTTTGTAGTTGCGGACGCTTGCAATAGGGGTTAATCATCAGTGGGATTCTTGTCCAAGTAAGGGCAGTACCCAAGCACTGGTCCACCCAGATATCAAATTATCAAAGTACAGAACGCGAATCATATGAACGTGATGAAAACTAGCTTGACGATAATTCGCATGTGTCCTCTGGAGCTCTTTCCTCATTATAAGAAATTGTCCAGGCTTATCCTTTGCTACATAAAGGATTGGGCCACCTTGCTGCACTTTATTTACTTTCATTGCTTGTTACTCGTTACAATTTATCTTGTCACAAAACTATCTTTACCTACAATTTCAGTGCCTGCAGAGAAAACCTTACTGAAAACCGCTTATCATTTCCTTCTGCTCCTCGTTGGGTTCGACACTCTTACTTATCTAAAGGACTACGATAGATCCCCTACACTTGTGGGTCATCAAGACTCTTTTCTAGCGCTGTTGCCGGGGAGTGTAGCGCTTTTGGTGAGTGGAACTTGGTAAGGAAACATTTATATAGTGTGCTGAAATTTTCTGTTACTAGTTACTATGGAAACTAATCCTTTGAGGAGCTTGTTCGGGGTATCTTCACCCCGACCAGAAGAGCAAAGAGTTGCTCCTCAACCTACTGAACTTTTTGAAAACATTTACTTTGAGATTCCTTCGGGTATGATAGAGAAACTGCTAGCTAATACATTTGCAGGAGATGGAACATTGCATCCCGATTTACACCTTATCTTTGTGGATGAAGTTTGTGGATTATTTAAGCTTGCAGGTATTCCCGATGATGTTGTCAAAAGGAAGATCTTCCCTTTATATTTGAAGGGAGATGCATTGACATGGTATAGGCTATGTGATGATACGAGATCTTGGAATTAGAAATGATTGAAGTTGGAATTTCACCAGAAGTTTTATCCTATGCATCTTGTTCATCGTGATCGTAATTACATATATAATTTCTGGCCACGCGAAGGAGAAAGCATCGCTCAAGCTTGGGGAGGCTTAAATCAATGTTATATTCATGCCCCAACACTACTAGGGAAAACCCTATACACAAAATCTTAGCAGCAGCGTGGCTCAAAAAGGAGCACTGCTGCTAATTAGCAGTAGCGCGGGTGTGGAAAACCCGCTACTGACAAGTGTTTAGTAGTAGCGCGCTCTGTGTAACACGCGCTGCTACAAATATCGACCGACAGTGCCCCCAAACTCCATTTAGTAGCAGTGCGGTACCGCTAGCCGCGCTACTGCTAAAGCTGTAGTAGTAGCACGGTTTTTCTGAGGTCGATGCTGCTAATTTTCAAATTGGACACACTTTTTGTCCCGGTTAGCAGTAGCGCTTCTGCTGAAAGCACGCTGCTGCTACTTTCTTAGCAGCATGCGCGTTTTACGTCCCGCGCTACTGCTAATCCGCACCAACCCACCACCTTTTCCCCACCGTCCCCCCTCCCCCTCCTCTCTTCCCTTTCCCCTACCTCCCACATGCTCCCACTCTCACTCTTCTTCTTCCTCAATACTTCTCCCCCATTACTCTCTCTCTCTTCTATGTACCTTTCTCTCTCTTCATTACTCCTACCTAACTACACCACCTCCATTAATGCATCTCCTTTCTCTTTTTCCTTCCCCTCCACTAGTTGAAGTTGTCTCCTCCCAAATTAGGTAGCTAGGTAGATGTAGGATTTAGTTAAGTGACCTATTTGCCCCCTAACTAGATCTATCTTTGTCAAGAAGAGCTTTGTGCACTTTTGATCTCCCTACAACATCATCTCCATCGTGTGCTCGATCTCGAGATAGAGGTGATGAAAATTTCATGCTTTTGCAAAATGGAAATATGTTTATGTGTGTGTGATATGTTTGTGGAAATTGTGTGTGTGGCATGAGTTGACGCCAAATTGTGCTTTTGAGTTGCCTATGTTTTGCCGAAATGTCGATTTATTTCCGTTTCGGCGAATTCCGGGCAAACTCTAGATCCATATATGTCCTATTTTTAGGGAAGGTCATGCCGAATTTTTGTATGACTTTGATGCATGCACGCATTTTTATAATCAATTTTTTTATTATTACCGTGCAGAGTTGACAATGGTCAGTGGAACGATGGTGGACAGGTGGTTGCGGTCGGCGGTGCAGGACATGAAAGAAAATAACCGGACAGAGGTTTTATGTCCGTGTCGAAAATGCAAAGGAATAGTTTGGCTCGACCCCTATGACGATGGTCGTGTCGAAGCGCACCTGCTCATGACTGGTTTCATGGATGGCTATACTCAGTGGATAACTGAAGATGAGGATGACGATGTTGAGGATGCCGATGGGGCAGGCAATGATGACACGGGGCAAGACGAAGAGATGATCGATAATGGCGGCGGGGAATAGGCCGGACATGGCGGCAGAGAAGGGGCCGGACATGGCGGAGGAGAAGGGGTCGGACATGGCGGCGGAGAGAACGACATGGACTCCACACAGCAGAGTTCGTCGGTACTAAGTTCAATCATGTGGGACCCTCATGTTCAAGCATTGCTTCGCAAGGAGACGAGTATTGAGAGAGCTGCTTCTAGAGAGGAGGCTAAGCTGGAGCAACTGGTGGTAGACTCGAACACTCCATTGTATGATGGTTGCAATCCTGAGGTGACCCGCTTGAGTTTCACGCTCCAACTCCTGAAGACGAAGGCTAAAAACAAATGGACCGACACTAGCCTCGATGAGCATCTCAAGTACCTAAAGGATGTTCTTCCCGCGGGTAATCTATGTCCTACTAGTGTTGATGAGGCCAAGAAGATCGTGTGCCCTCTTGATCTGCCACACGTTAGATACCATGCATGCATCAACGTTTGCATAATTTATCGGAAGGAGCACGCGGAAAAAACAAGTTGTCCGGTGTGCAATGCTTCTCGTTACAAGAAGGCCGGGAAGAAATGTCCCCAGAAAGTTGTATGGTACTTAACGATCACTCCCCGTCTCCATAGGTATTTTGTAGATCCCAAGGAAGCAAAGATAATGTGCTGGCACGTGGAGAGGAAGAAGCCCGATGATGGAGATGATCCGAAGCTGAGACACGTGAAGGATGGAAGCCAGTGGAGAGCGTTGAACATATTCTATCGGTATTTTGAATGTGATGCAAGGAACATCGAGCTCGGCATGTGTACCGATGGCATGAATCCGTTTGGCAACCAGAACACCAACCATAGCACATGGCCCGTGTTTGTATGGATGTACAACCCCCCCCCCCCCTGGTTGTGCTTGAAATCGAAGTACATTCACATGAGCATGCTTATTCAAGGGACGAAACAACCAGGAAATAACATTTATTTGTATCTGGGGCTACTTCAAGAGGAGTTAGACACATTATGGAAAGCACCGGCCAAGACATGGGACGCCAGCAAAGGCGAGTATTTCAACATGAGAGCCGCGTTGATCACGACAGTGCAGGACTATCTTGGTTACGGATATGTGGCAGGCCAGGTGTGCCATGGATACTGTGGATGCACGTGGTGCATGGATGATACGACGTCTCAGCATCTAACATCAAGGAAAGATGGCGGGTGAGGGAGTCCTGGATTAGGGGGTGTCCGGATGGTCGGACTATGACCTTTGGCCGGACTCCCGGACTATGAAGATACAAGATTGAAGACTTCGTCCCGTGTCCGGATAGGACTTTCCTTGGCGTGGAAGGCAAGGATGGCGATTCTATATGAAGATCTCCTTCCATTGTAACCGACTTTGTGTAACCCTAGCCCTCTCCGGTGTCTATATAAATCGGAGAGTTTTAGTCCATAGGACGAACAACAATCATACCATAGGCTAGCTTCTAGGGTTTAGCCTCTCTGATCTCGTGGTAGATCTACTCTTGTACTACCCATATCATCAATATTAATCAAGCAGGAGTAGGGTTTTACCTCCATCGAGAGGGCCCGAACCTGGGTAAAAACATCATGTCCCTTGTCTCCTGTTACAATCCGCCTAGACGCACAGTTCGGGACCCCCTACCCGAGATCCGCCGGTTTTGACACCGACATTGGTGCTTTCATTGAGAGTTCCTCTGTGTCGTCACTTTTAGGCCCGATTGCTTCTTCGATCATCAACCATGACGTGGTCCAGGGTGAGACCTTTCTCCCCGGACAGATCTTCGTATTCGGCGGCTTCGCACTGTGGGCCAATTCGCTTGGCCATCTGGAGAAGATCGAAAGCTACGCCCCTGGCCATCAGGTCAGATTTGGAAGCTTAAACTACACGGCCAACATCCGAGGGGACTTGATCTTCGACGGATTCGAGGCACGGCCGAGCGCGCCGCACTGTCATGATGGGCATGATCTAGCTCTACCGACGGACAGCGCCCAGAGCACCGCTCAGCTGTCCGCTCCGACCCTTAGCTCGGAGCCGACCACGCCAGCCGGGGACGGATGGTTGGACGCTGTCCCAGGAGTCGCGATCTTTACGGTGATAGAGCCAAGTACCAGCCTAGTCCTTTGTGAGTCCTGTGACTCCAAGGTGCCGGACTCCGTTCCGGACTCCGGATCTTCCACACCCCTTCCGGTCGAACCCAATTGGGCTCCGATCATGGAGTTCACCGCCGCGGACGTCTTTCAGCACTCGCCCTTTGGCGACATCCTGAATTCACTAAAGTCTCTCTCCTTGTCAGGAGAGCCCTGGCCGGACTATGGTAAGCAGGGTTGGGATGCGGACGATGAAGAAATTCTAAACCCACCCACCACCCACTTCGTAGCCACTGTCGACGATCTAACCGACATGCTCGACTTCGAGTCCGAAGACATCGACGGTATGGACGCCGATGAAGGAGACGACCAAGAACCAGCACCTATAGGGCACTGGAAAGCCACCTCGTCATATGACATATACATAGTGGACACACCCAAATCAGGGGATGGCGATGAAAAAACGGAGGACGACCCCTCCAAGAAGCAACCTAAGCGCCGACGTCAGCAGCGCCGCTCTAAATCCCGCCAAAGCAAAAACGGCGAGTCTGGCACTGGAGACAACAACACCCCAGACAGTGCCGAGGACAACCCCCTCCAGCAGGATTCAGCACAGGAGGATGGAGAAGCCAGCCCTCATGAGAGAGAGGCAGACAGGGAGGTCGAGGACGACAATTATATGCCTCCCTCCGAAGACGAGGCAAGCCTCGACGATGATGAATTCGTCGTGCCAGAGGATCCCGTCGAACAAGAGCGTTTCAAACGCACGCTTATGGCCACGGCAAGTAGCCTCAAGAAAAACAGTAGCAGCTTAGAGCTGACCAAGATTTGCTAGCCGACAGATGGACTGAAATCCTGGCGGCCGAAGAGTATAAACTCGAACGCCCCTACAAGAGCTACCCAAAGCGCAGGCTGCTACCCAACTAGAGGAGGAAGCAACTAAACCTACATCACCAGCGTATGATGCGCCCGATCGGCCACCACGTGGCCGCGACAGAGAGGCCTTTCGGCCCTCAACCCAAGCCGCACCCCGGCGCCGCTCAAAAAATACCAGAGCACGGGGAAACGCAACGGACCTGCGAGACATATTGGAGGATAAGTCAAGGCAAACAAGATCGATCTACGGATCGCGTGGGCGCCCCACATCACGTGACGATAATCGTCATGCCGGATATGATAAATACAGCCAGGCCGAACACCATAGAAAAAGCTCATCCGAGCTGCGTCGCGACATAGCCCAGTACAGGGGCGCCGCACACCCACTATGCTTCACTGACGAAGTAATGGATCATCAAATCCCCAAGGGTTTCAAACCCGTAAATATTGAATCACACGATGGCACAACAGATCCTGCGGTATGGATCGAGGATTATCTCCTTCATATCCACATGGCCCGTGGTGACATTCTACACGCCATTAAATACCTCCCGCTCAAGCTTAAAGGACCACCTCAGCATTGGCTTAACAGCCTGCCAACAGAGTCAATAAGTTGCAGGGAGGACCTGGAATCTGCATTCCTTGACAACTTCCAGGGCACTTATGTGCGACCACCAGACGCCGATGACCTAAGCCACATAATCCAGCAGCCAGAGGAATCGGCCAGACAATTCTAGACACGGTTCCTAACCAAGAAAAATCAAATAGTCGACTGTCCGGACGCAGAGGCCCTTGCAGCCTTCAGGCACAACATCCGAGACGAATGGCTTGCCCGGCACCTGGGACAGGAAAAGCCTAAATCTATGGCAGCCCTCACGACACTCATGACCCGCTTTTGCGCAGGAGAAGACAGCTGGCTAGCTCGTAGCAATAACATAAACAAGAGCCCTGGCAATTCGGATACTAAGGACAACAATGGCAGGTCATGTCGCAACAAGCACAAGCGCCGCATTAACAGCGACAATACTGAGGATACGGCAGTTAATGCCGGATTCAGAGGCTCTAAACCCGGTCAGAGGAAGAAGCCATTCAAAAGAAACCCTCCGGGCCCATCCAGTTTAGACCGGATACTCGATCGCTCGTGCCAGATACACGGCACCCCCGAACAACCAGCCAATCACACCAACAGGGATTGTGGGGTGTTCAAGCAGGCAGGCAAGTTAAGTGCCGAAAACAGAGACAAGGGGCTGCATAGCGATGACGAGGAGGAGCCCCGGCCGCCGAACAATAGAGGACAGAAGGTTTTCCCCCCGCAAGTGCGGACGGTGAACATGATATACGCAACCCATATCCCCAAAAGGGAGCGGAAGCATGCTCTCAAGGACGTCTATGCGTTGGAGCCAGTCGCCCCAAAGTTCAACCCATGGTCCTCCTGCCCGATCACTTTTGATCGAAGGGACCACCCCACTAGCATTCATCACGGCGGATTCGCCGCATTGGTCCTAGACCCAATAATTGACGGATTTCACCTCACCAGAGTCCTCATGGACGGCGACAGCAGCCTGAACGTGCTTTATCAGGATACAGTGCGAAAAATGGGTATAGATCCCTCAAGGATTAAACCCACAAAGATGACCTTTAAAGGCGTCATACCAGGTGTAGAAGCCAGCTGTACAGGCTCAATTACACTCGAAGTGGTCTTCGGATCCCTGGATAATTTCCGAAGCAAAGAGTTAATCTTCGACATAGTCCCATTCCGCAGTGGCTATCACGCCCTGCTCGGACGAACCGCATTCGCAAAATTCAATGCGGTGCCGCACTACGCATATCTCAAGCTCAAGATGTCAGGCCCTCGCGGCGTCATTACGGTCAACACAAACACCGAACGCTCTCTCCGAACGGAGGAGCACACGGCGGCCCTGGCGGCGGAAGTACAAAGTAGCCTTTCAAGGCAACTCTCAATCCGGCTGTTAAACGTCCGGACAATGTCAAGCGCGCCCGAAGCAACCTGCAACAAAACCGGCTGGCATGTTCCGAGCAAGCATAGCGGTGCGGCCCCAACCCCAGCCCTCGCCATATGGCAATAGTAGTACCACGCGTACATAATTATGCTCTGGAAATACCATGGGCATAAGGGGAGGGGCACAACCACGGCACGCCTAGAGTGCGGCTCAACCGCACCAGGGGCTCCCTATCCTGCCGTTTCCTTTTTATATACTTTCAGGACCCAACTATTCGGAAGGCCTGTCCGGCAATTCACTCGCCGAACACACGATGCAACAGCCAGGGAGACAACAAGCCACGTCAAATGTCCAGGTGGTCTCTATAACGAGTTAAATACCTGTTTTACTTAAAGTCTCGTAGCTTGCCCCTGGAGGGGGACATGTTAAATAATCTCATCTCTTGCTTATCGCACTATTTGTATCGTTCTGCTTTCATAGCAGCCCCTTTTTAATAAACAATACATAGCTCTTATCTATTATTGTATTCATTTATTTTTATACAAATATGTTCAGTCATGACATCATGCAACCGTACACTTTGGTACGGCCAATACACCAGGGGCTTGAGTACCCCATAACACGGTGTGAGAAGACCGAACACTCTCATGAGTGCGGCACCCCGAACTTATAGCACTATATGCATCGGCTCCGAATCATGTCTTGGGTCAATAGTTGGGTTTGCCCGGCTCCCATGTTTTGGTACCTTACGTTCCACAATGTTGGCTAAGGTAGCACTGGGAGAACTACTTCGATTGTGCCCCAGTTGAGCTAGGTTAACACCTCAGTAGAGAAAGCTAAAACTGACCGTCATGATAGTGCGAGAGACCGGTCGCTGTTCGAGAGGTTTTTCGAGTCCTTAAAGACTTATGCCGCTTAGAGCGAGGAGCCGGACTTATCTGGCCTAGGGGTGGATAGCGCCCCGAACTCGGTCTTCCGAATACTAGGGGCTTCGCCGAAATTTAAAATTATAGAATTCTATGGCTAAGTGAGAGTGATAAAGCATTATAAGTCTGATGGCCTTGTTCGTTGTGCTGAGCGCCTCTCTAGATGGACCAATGAATGGGAACAAGAGCGCTCAGGTTTATCCCGAACACCCCAGCACTCGTGGCATGGGGGTAGAAGCCGACGACTTGCATCTCTCAGATTTCATAAACGGCCGCACAGAAGGTAATATTTTAAATTTAAAAAGCGTTGCTTAGCGCATATGAACAAGTTTTCAGCGCACAGGATAAACACGAGCGAGTTTACTCAAACATTACATCCATGGTACATTCCTCCGCCACAAGACGGGCACCCTTCAGAACGCCCTCATAATACATCTCGGGCTTGCGATGCTCCTTCCCCTCCGGTGGCCCACCCTCCACAAGCTTCTCAGCATCCAGCTTGCCCCAGTGCACTTTAGCATGGGCAAAAGCCCTGCGGGCGCCCTCAATGCACACGGAGCGCTTGATGACTTCAAGCTGTGGACGGGCATCCACCAGCCGCCGCACCAGCCCAAAGTAGCTCAACGGCATGACCCCCCCGGGCCACAGCCGGCCTATCAGGCCCTTCATGGCCTGTTCGGCTGCCTTATGAAGCTTGACCAGCTGCTTCAGCTGGTCGCTCAAGGGCACCGGGTGTCCGGCCTCAGCATACTGGGACCAGAACACTTTCTTCGTTAAGCTTCCATCCTCAGCCCGGTAGAATGCGGCGGCATCGGATACACTGCGGGGCAGATCTGCGAATGCTCCTGGAGAGCTCTAGATGCGGGTAAGTAACAGGTAATTTACTTTTACATGCTTGCTTTGCATAAAGAATGCCTTACCCGCCGCAATTCTTTTCATCGCCTCAATCTCCTGGAGGGCTTTTTGGGCTTCGGCCTTGGCAGATTTGGCGCTTTCAAGTGCCGAGGCAAGCTCGGACTCTCGAGTCTTCGAGTCACGCTCTAAACTCTCAAGTTTCTTTGCGAGAGCATCGAGCTCTTGCCGCACCTCCGCCGCCTTCGCCTCTTGCTTCTCTTGCTCTGTGCGCTCCATGGCCGCATTATCTTCGGCCTTGAAAAGTGCTTCCTTCAGGGTTGCCACCTGAGTTGTGGCCCCTGCAACATTCACGTTGGTCATGTCATTATTTGCAACCAGGTATTTCTATATACATTTACAACAGGTATTCCATACCTTCCTTGTCCTCGAGCTGCTTCTTGGCACGGCCGAGCTCGTTCTTGGACCGCTCGAGACTCTGCTTTAATGCGTCAACCTCCGCAGTCAGTGCGGCAGAGGTCAGCAGCGCAGCCTGCATTCCCATATTGACATATTTATATTAGACTCCTGCGTATATCTTTTTAGATCCTCATTCCGGCTTTTCTTTCCGATCACCAAACTGAGCATCAGGGGCTACTGTCTATGCGGTAACATTTTTATATGTTTTGAATACATACCTCAAAGCCTGTTAATAGGCTGGTACAGGCTTCTGTCAGCCCGCTCTTGGCGGCCTGAACCTTCTGAATCACCAAACTCATAACAGTGCGGTGTTCCTCATCGATGGATGCGCCGTTAAGCACCTCCAGCAAATTGTCCGGCGCCTTCGGTTGGATGGAGGCCACCGGCGTCGTAGGCTGGCCCTTCTTGCGAAGGCGCCGCCTGCCGGACTCCGTAACCACTGAAGGTTCCAGAGCGGTGTCCGTCCCAGGGCTGGACTTAGATCCCTCTGGGGCTTCATCCCCTTTGGGCCTGGAGTCCGTGAGGTCGCCTTGCGGCGCCTCCAGGACCACCTCCTCCTGGTTTAGCACCTTTTGGGACTCCACCTCGGCATTGTCCGTAGGGCGAGGGGAGGAGGCCATCGGGAGTGAAGCGCTATTCACGTCCGACAAATCCAGTGAGCCGCTCGACGAATCACCGAGCTGACCCTTGGGCGGACTGCATGATTAAATTTGGCGTCAGAAGATACCGTACAATAGAGGAGCGCCATAAGTTATTCTGGTATCCGGATACTTACGATTTTGCCAGGGGCTTGACCCTGGATGGCCATTCCTCCCTGCCGTCTTCGGTATCGGAGGCGTAGTCCGACAGAAGGGCCCTCCCCTTCTTGGACCCTCCGGCCTCCCCAGTTGGGGCGGCCTTCCTTTTCTTTCCTCCCCCGCTGGAGGGGGAGAGGCTTCTTCTTCTTCTTCCTCCTCCTCGTCCTTAGAGGCGGAGGGTGCGTCGGGGTTGTCGGGCGACGAATCCACCACCACCGGGCGTCGGGAACTCTTTCGAGTCCCCGTGGACTTCTTCTTGGCCTTCTTCTCCGGCACCAGGTGAGGTGCCGGAACCAGTAGCTTCGTCAAGCGTGCGTCTGCTGGGCCTTTGGGCAAAGGGGTCGGATAGTCAAACTGTCCGGATGTCCTCTTCCAGTCTTGTCAAAGGAACAGGAGTTTAGATCCTACATAAAGTCAAATTATGAAAATCAAGTGTCCCGTAAAGGACTAAAAGCAAGCTTACTTCGGAGGCTTGGCGCTTGGCGCAGAATCCGCGATCCTCGGTGACGGGAGGGGAGACCGGAGCTCTTGAAGAGCACCTTCCAGGCGTCCTCGTGCTTTGTTTCGAAGAGCCGGGACAGGGTCTGGTGCTGGGCCGGGTCGAACTCCCACAAGTTGAAGGCTCGTCGTTGACACGGGAGGATCCGGAGGAAGAGCATGACCTAGACTACGTTGACAAGCTTAACCTTCTTGTTCACCAGGTCTCGGACGCAGGTTTGGAGTCCGGTCACCTCTTCCAGACTACCCCACAACATGCCCGTCTCTTTCCAAGATGTGAGCCATGTGGGGATGCCAGATCGGAATTTGGGGGCCGCTGCCCAGTCAGGGTCACGCGGCTCGGTGATATAGAACCACCCCGATTGCCACCCTTTGATGGTTTCCACGAAGGCGCCCTCGAGCCATGTGACGTTGGCTATCTTGCCCACCATGGCGCCTCCGCACTCCGCTTGTCGTCCGCTCACAACCTTCGGCTTGACGCTGAAGATCTTCAGCCATAGGCCAAAGTGAGGTTGGATGCGGAGGAAGGCCTCGCACACGACGATAAACGCCGAGATGTTGAGGATGAAGTTTGGGGCCAGATCGTGGAAGTCCAGGCTGTAGTAGAACATGAGCCCCCGGACGAACGGGTTAAGAGGAAAGCCCAATCCGCGGAGGAAATGGGGAAGGAACACAACCGTCTCATGGGGCCCGGGGGTGGGGATGAGTTGCCCCTTGTCTGGAAGCCAGTGCGCGATGTCGTCAGACAAGTATCCGGCCTTCCTCAGTTTTTTGATTTGCCCCTTCGTGACAGAGGAGGCCATCCATCTACCTCCCGCTCCGGACATGATTGGAGAAGGTTGAGGTGGGAAGTGCGGACTTGGGCGCTGGAGCTCGAGTGCGTAGGAATGGATAAGCAAGGGAGGAAGAAGGAGTAAATAGAAAGGGTGGATCCTTATCCCCTTATACGGGCGGCCGAAGCTATGAGCCCCCACCAGCCTAGTAAAACTTGCTTATCTCCCAAGCGCCGCGGTTAATGGCGCGGTTGGGTTACCCACGCCCGTATTGATGAGAATCTCGAAATAAGGGGACACGATCTCTGCTTTGACAAGACGTGCCAAGGAAACCGCCTCGCTAAAAGCGCTGAGGTGGAACAGTAAAACGATTTGTAAAGGCTTGGCCATGGCGTGATGTCACGCTGCGGAATACGTCAGCAGATTAGATTTGTGCAGATATTATTCTCTCTACGGTGGTACGTGGAACTTATTTTGCAGAGCCGGACACTATCCTTGTGTTCAACATCTTCTATGAAGTATTCGGAGGAGGAACCCGCCTTCCAATGACGAAGACAATTTGCGCACCGGACTCGTTGTCATTGAAGCCTAGTTCAGGGGCTACTGAGGGAGTCCTGGATTAGGGGGTGTCCGGATGGCTGGACTATGACCTTTGGCCGGACTCCAGGACTATGAAGATACAAGATTGAAGACTTCGTCCCGTGTCCGGATAGGACTTTCCTTGGCGTGGAAGGCAAGCTTGGCGATTCAATATGAAGATCTCCTCCAATTGTAACCGACTCTGTGTAACCCTAGCCCTCTCCGATGTCTATATAAACCGGAGAGTTTTAGTCCATAGGACGAACAACAATCATACCATAGGCTAGCTTCTAGGGTTTAGCCTCTCTGATCTCGTGGTAGATAAACTCTTGTACTACCCATATCACCAATATTAATCAAGCAGGAGTAGGGTTTTACCTCCATCGAGAGGGCCCGAACCTGGGTAAAAACATCGTGTCCCTTGTCTCCTGTTACCATCCACCTAGACGCACAGTTCGGGACCTCCTACCCGAGATCCGCCAGTTTTGACACCGACAGCGGGTCTGGGAATATCGTGTACATGGGGCATCGAAGATGGCTTGAACAGGACGACCCGTGGAGAAACCGTGGAGATCTATTCAATGGTCATGCTGAGCACCGAGGACCTCCACGTAAGCGGAGCGGTGCCAAAATCGATGAGCTGTTGAAAAACTGGAAGGAGTGCCCCGCGCCGGGAAAGGCGATGAGAAAGGCACCGGAGCCGCTGCTGAAGGTATGGAAGACGAGGTCTGTGTTCTAGGACTTGGAGTACTGGCACAAACTCGATACACCTCATTGCCTTGATCAAATGCATATCTGTAAGAATGTCGGTGTCAAAACCGGCAGATCTCGGGTAGGGGGTCCTGAACTGTGCGTCTAGGCGGATGGTAACAGGAGACAAGGGACACGATGTTTTTACCCAGGTTCGGGCCCTCTCGATGGAGGTAAGACCCTACTCCTGCTTGATTAATATTGATGATATGGGTAGTACAAGAGTAGATCTACCACGAGATCAGAGAGGCTAAACCCTAGAAGCTAACCTATGGTATGATTGTTGTTCGTCCTACGGACTAAAACCCTCCGGTTTATATAGGGTTACACAGAGTCAGTTACAATGGGAGGAGATCTACATATCCGTATCGCCAAGCTTGCCTTCCATGCCAAGGAAAGTCCCATCCGGACACGGGATGAAGTCTTCAATCTTGTATCTTCATAGTCCAGGAGTCCGGCCAAAGGTTATAGTCCGGCCATCCGGACACCCCCTAATCCGGACTCCCTCAGTAGCCCCTGAACCAGGCTTCAATGACGACGAGTCCGGCACGTAGATTATCTTCGGCATTGCAAGGTGGGTTCCTCCTCTGGATACTTCATAGAAGATTTTGAACACAAGGATAGTGTCCGGCTCTGCAAAATAAGTTCCACATACCACCGTAGAGAGAATAATATCTGTACAAATCTAATCTGCTGACATATTCCGTAGCGTGACATCATGCCACGGCCAAGCCTTTATTCAAATCGTTTTACTGTCCCACCTCAGCGTGTTTAGCGAGCTGGTTTCCTTGGCACGTCTTGTCGAAGCAGAGATTGTGTCCCCTTATTCCAGGATTCTCATTAATACTGGCGTTGGTAACCCAACCGTGCCATTAATCACGGCGCTTGGGAGATAAGCGAGTTTTACCAGGCTGGTGGGGGCACATAGTTTCGTCCGCCCATATAAGGGGATAAGGATCCATCCTTTCCATCTACGCCTTCTTCCTCCTTTGCTTATCCATCTCTGCGCACTCGAGCTCCAGCGCCCAAGTCCGCACTTCCCACCTCAACCTTCTCCGGCCATGTCCGGAGCGGGAGGCAGGTGGATCGCCTCCTCCATCACGGAGGGGCACATCAAAAAGTTGAGGAAAGTCGGATACTTGTCCAACGACATCGCGCACCGGCTTCCAGACGAGGGGCAGCTCATCCCCACCCCCAGGCCCCATGAGAGGGTGGTGTTCCTCCCCCATTTCCTCCGCGGACTGGGATTCCCACTCCACCCATTTGTCCGGGGCTCATGTTCTACTATGGCCTGGATTTCCATGATCTGGCCTCGAACTTCATCCTCAACATCTCGGCGTTTATAGTCGTGTGCGAGGTCTTCCTCCGCATCAAGCCCCACTTCGGCTTATGGCTGAAGACCTTCAATGTCAAGCCGAAGGTTGTGGGCGGCCGGCAAGCGGAGTATGGAGGCGCCATGGTGGGCAAGATGCCCAACATCACATGGCTCGAGGGCTCCTTTGTGGAAATCATCAAAGGGTGGCAATCGGGGTGGTTCTACATCACCGAGCCGCGTGACCCTGAATGGGCAGCGGCCCCCGAATTCCAATCTGGTATTCCCAAACGGCTCACCTCCTGGAAAGAGATGGGCCTGTCGTGGGGTAATTCGGAAGAGGTGACCGGAATCCAAACCTTCGTCCAAAACCTGGTGGACAAGAAGGTTAAACTTGTCAATGTAGTCCAGGTCATGCTCTTCCGCCGGATCCTCCTGTGTCAACGACGGGCTTTTAACTTGTGGGAGTTCGACCCGGCCGAGGACCAAACTTTGTCCAGGCTCTTCGACACAACGCACGAAGACGCCTGGAAGGTGCTATTCAAGGGCTCCGAGGTTCCCCCTCCCATTACCGAGGATCGCAGATTCTGCACGAAGCGCCAAGCCAGCGCAATAAGCTTGTTTTACCCTTTACAGGACAGTTGTTTTTCATAGTTTGACTCTATGCGGGATCTAAGCTCCCGCTCCTTTGACAGGACTGGAAGAAGATGTCCGGACAGATTGACTGCCCGGCTCCTTTGCCCGAAGGCCCAGCAGACGCACGCTTGGCGAAGCTGCTGGTCCCGGCACCTCACGTGGTGCCGGAGAAGAAGGCCAAGAAGAAGGCCACGGGAACTCAAAAGAGTTCCCGGCGCCTTGTGCTGTCGGATTCATCGCCCGACGACCCCGAAGCGCACTCCTCTCCCGAAGACAAGGAGGAGGAAGAAGAAGCCTCTCCCCCTCCAATGGGGAGAGGAAAGAAAAGGAAGGCCACCCCAAGCGGGGAGGCCAAAGGGTCCAAGAAGGGAAAGACCCTTCTTCCGGACTACTCCACCAGCGCCGATGACGGCGGAGAGGAGTGGCCATCCAGGGCCAAGCCCCTGGCAAAATCGTAAGTATCCAGATACCAGAATAACTCATGGCGTTCCTTTATTGCACAGTACCTTCTGACGCCGAATATAATCATGCAGTCCGCCCAAGGCTCGACTCGACGCTTCGTCGAGCGGCTCCCTGGATTCGTCGGATGTGAATAGTCTTTCACTCCCGACTGCTACCTCCCCTCGCCCTACGGATGATGCCGAGGTGGAGTCCCAAAAGGGGCTAAGCTAGGAGGAGGTGGTCCTAGAGGCGCCGCAAGGCGACCTCCCGGACCCCAGGCGCAAAGGGGATGAAACCCCAGAGTGCTCTAAGTCCGGCCCTGGGCCTGACACCGCACCGGAACCTTCAGTGGTTCCGGAATCCGGTAGGCGGCCCCCTAGTAAGAAGGGCAGGCCTGCAACGCCGTTAGCCTCCGTCCAACCGGAGGCACCGGATAATTTGCTGGAGGTGCTTAACAGCGCCTCCATCGACGAGGAGCACCGCACTATTATGAGTGCGGTGATCCAGAAGGTTCAGTCCGCCAAGAGCGGGCTGACGGAAGCCTGTGCCAGCCTTCTAACAGGCTTTGAGGTATGTATTTAAGACATGTTAAAATATTACCGCATAGACAGTAGCCCCTAATGCTCAGTTTGGTGTTCGGAAAGAAAAGCCGGACTGAGGATCTAAAAAGATATACACAGGAGTCTAACATAAGTATGTCAATATGGGAATGCAGGCTGTGCTGCTAACCTCTGCCGCACTGACCGCGGAGGTCGATGCATTGAAGCAGAGCCTCGAGCGGTCCGAGAACGAGCTCGGCCTTGCCAAGAAGCATCTCGAGGACAAGGAAGGTAAGTAGTACCTTATGTAAATATATAAAAATATTTGGTTGCAAATAATGACAGGACCAACGTGAGTGTTACAGGGGCCACAACCGAGGTGGCGACCCTGAAGGAAGCGCTGTCCAAGGCCGAAGACAATGCGGCCGTGGAGCGCACCGAGCGAGAAAAACAGGAGGCGCGGGTGGAGGAGGTGCGGCAAGAGCTCAATGCTCTTGTGAAAAAACACGAGAGTTTGGAGCTTGACTCAAAGACTCGAGAGTCCGAGCTTGCCTCGGCCCTTGAGAGCGCCAAATCTGCCAAGGTCGAAGCCCAAAAAGCCCTCCAGGAAATTGAGGCGATGAAGAAGATAGCGGCAGGTAAGGCATTCTTTATGCAAATCAAGCACGTGAAAGTGAATTACTTGTTACTTACCCGAGTCCGAAGCTCTCCAGGAGCATTCGCAGATCTGCCCTGCAGTGTGTCCGACGCCGCTGCATTCTACCGAGCCGAGGAAGGGAGCACGACGAAGAAGGTGTTCTGCTCCCAGTATGTTGAGGCCGGACACCCGGTGCCCTTGAGCGACCAGCTGAAGCAGCTGGTCGAGCTCCATAAGGCAGCCGAACAGGACATGAAGGGCCTTATAGGCCGGCTATGGCCTGGGGAGGCCATGCCTGGGAGTTACTTTGGGCTGGTGAGGCGGCTGGTGGATGCCTGTCCATGGCTTGAAATCATCAAGCGCTCCGTGTGCATCGAAGGCGCCCGTAGGGCCCTTGCCCATGTTAATGTACACTAGGGCAAGATGGATGTTGAGAAGCTGGTGACAGATGGGCCACCGGAGGGGAAGGAGCATCGCAAGCCTGAGTTGTATTATGAGGGCTTCCTCAAGGGTGCCTGCCTTGTGGCGAATGAGTGTTCCAAGGATGTAATTTTTGAGTAAACTCGCTCGTGTTATCCTGTGCACTGAAAACTTGTTCATATGCGCTAAGCAACTCTTTTTGAATTTAAAATATTACCTTTTGTGCGGCCGTTTATTAAATCTGAGAGATGCGAGCCGTCGGCTTCTACCCCCATGCCACGAGTGCTGGGGTGTTCAGGATAAACCTGAGTGCTCTTGTTCCCATTCTTGGGTCCTTCAAGGGAGGCGCTCAGCACAACGAACAAGGCAATCGGACTATAATGCTTTATCACTCTCACTTAGCCATAGAATTCTATAATTTTAATTTTGGCGAAGCCCCTAGTATTCGGAAGACCGAGTTCGGGGCGCTATCCACGCCTAGGCCGGACAAAGCCAGCTCCTCGCTCTAAGCGGCATAAGTCCTTAGGGACTCGAAAACCTCTCAAACAGCGACCGGCCCTCGCCCTATCATGACGGTTATTTTTAGCCTTCTCTACTGAGGTGCTTAACCCAGCTCAACTGGGGCACAATCGCGGTAGTTCTCCCAGTGCTACCTTAGCCGATATAGCGGAACGTAAGGTACCAAAACATGGGAGCCGGGCAAACCCAACTATTGACCCAAGACATGATTCGGAGCCAATGCATATAATGCTATAAGTTCGGGGTGCCGCACTCGTGAGAGTGTTCGGACTTCTCACACCATTTTCTAGGGTACTTGAGCCCCTGGTGTATCGGCCGTACCAAAGTGTATGGTTGCATAATGTCATAACTGAACATATTTACATAAAAAATGAATGCAATAATAGACAAGAGCTATGTATTATTTATTAAAAGGCTGCTATGAAAGCAGAACGATACAAATAGTGTGATAAGCAAGAGATGGGATTATTTGACTTGTCCCCCTCCAGGGGCAAGCTGTGAGACTTTAAGTAAGACAGGTATTTTGCTCGTTATAGAGACCACCTGAACATTCGACGTGGCTTGCTGCCTCCCTGGCTGTTGCATCATGTGTTTGGTGATTGTACTGCCGGACAGGCCTTCCGGAGAGTGGAGTCCTGAAAGTAAGAAAAGAGAAATGACAAAATCGGGAGCCCCTAGTGCGGTTGAGCCGCATTTTGGGCGTGCCATTGTTGTGCCCCTCCCCTTATGCCCATGGTATTTCCTGTGCGTAATTATGTACGCGTGGTACTGGTTTCGCAATCTCACGAGGGCTGGGGTTGGGGCCGCACTGCTATGCTTGCTCGAAACGTGCCAGGCGGTCTTGTTGTAGGTTACTCCGGGCGCGCTTGACAGTGTCCGGACGTTTAACAGCCGGACTGGAGAATTGCCTTGAGAGGCCACTTTGTACTTCCGCCGCGAGGGCCGCCGTATAGTCCTCCGTTCAGAGAGAGCGTTCGGTGTTTCCATTGACCGTAATGACTCCTCGAGGGCCTAGCATCTTGAGCTTGAGGTATGCGTAGTGCGGCACTGCATTGAACTTTGCAAAAGCGGTTCGTCCGAGCAGGGCATGATAGCCACTGCGGAACGGGACTATGTCAAAGATTAAATCCTCGCTTCGAAAATTATCGGGGATCCGAAGACCACTTCGAGTGTAACTGAGCCTGTACAGCTGGCCTCTACACCTGGTATGACGCCTTTAAAGGTCGTCTTTGTGGGTTTAATCCTTGAGGGATCTATGCCCATTTTTCGCACTGTATCCTGATAAAGCAGGTTTAGGCTGTTGTCGCCGTCCATAAGGACTTTAGTGAGGTGAAATCCGTCAATGATTGGGTCTAGAACACCAATGCGGCGAATCCGCCGTGACGGATGCTAGTGGGGTGGTCCCTTCGATCAAAATTGATCGGGCAGGAGGACCATGGGTTGAACTTTGGAGCGACTGGCTCCAACGCATATACGTCCCTGAGTGCACGCTTCCGCACCCTTTTGGGGATGTGGGTTGCGTATATCATGTTCACCGTCTGCACTTGTGGGGGAAAACCCTTCTGTCCCCTATTGTTCGGCGGCCGGGGCTCCTCCTCGTCATCGCTATGCAGCCCCTTGTCCCTGTTTTCGGCACTTAACTTGCCTGCCTGCTTGAACACCCAACAATCCTTGTTGGTGTGATTGGCTGGTTGTTCGGGGGTGCCGTGTATCTGGCACGAGCGATCGAGTATTCGGTCCAAACTGGACGGGCCTGGAGTATTTCTTTTGAATGGCTTTTTCCGCTGACCGGGTTTAGAGCCTCTAAATCCGGCATTAACTGCCGCATCCTCAGCGTTGTCGCCGTTAATGCGGCACTTGTGCTTGTTGTGACGCGACCTGCCATTGTTGTCCTTGGTATCCGAATTACCAGGGCTCTTGTTCATGTTATTACTACGAGCTAGCCAGCTGTCTTCTCCCGCGCAAAAGCGAGTCATGAGTGTTGTGAGGGCTGCCATGGATTTCGGCTTTTCCTGTCCTAGGTGCCGGGCAAGCCATTCGTCACGGATATTATATGTTTGAAGGCTGCAAGGGCCTCTGCGTCCGGACAGTCGACTATTTGATTTTTCTTGGTTAGGAACCGTGTCCAGAATTGTCTGGTCGATTCATCTGGCTGCTGAATTATGTGGCTTAGGTCATCGGCGTCTGGTGGTCGCACATAGGTGCCCTAGAAATTGTCGAGGAATGCGGATTCCAGGTCCTCCCAGCAACCAATTGACTCTGCTGGCAAGCTGTTAAGCCAATGCTGAGCTGGTCCTTTAAGCTTGAGTGGGAGGTATTTGATAGCGTGTAGATCATCACCGCGGGCCATGTGGATATGAAGGAGACAAACTTCGATCCATACCGCAGGATCTGTTGTGCCATCGTATGATTCGATGTTTACGAGTTTAAACCCCTCGGGGATTTGATGATCCATTACTTCGTCTGTGAAGCATAGTGGGTGTGCGGCACCTCTGTACTGGGCTATATCACGACGTAGCTCATATGAGCTTTGTCTGCAGTGTTCGGACTGGCCGTATTTGCCATATCCGGCGTGACGGTTATCGTCACGTGTCGTGGGGCGCCCACGCGATCTGTAGATCAATCTTGTTTGTCTTGCCTTGTCCTCCAATTTGTCTCGCAGGTCTGGCGCATTTCCCCGTGCCTTGATATTTTTTGAGCGACGCCGGGGTGCGGCTTGAGTGGATGGCCGAGAGGCCTCTCTGTTGCGGCCACGAGGTGGCCGGTCGGCTGCGTCGTACGCTGGTGATGTAGGTTTAGGTGCTTCCTCCTCTAATCGGGGTAGCAGCCTGCGCTTTGGGTAGATCTTGGAGGGGCGTTCGAGTCTATACTCTTCGGCCGCAAGGACTTCAGTCCATCTGTCGGCTAGCAAATCTTGGTCAACTCTAAGCTGCTGCTGTTTTTTCTTGAGGTTGCTTGCCGTGGCCATAAGCCTGCGTTGGAAACGCTCTTGTTTGACGGGATCCTCAGGCACGACGAATTCATCATCGTCAAGGCTTGCCTCATCTTCGGAGGGAGGTGTGTAATTATCGTTCTATACCTCTCTGTCTGCCGCTCTCTCATGAGGGTTGGCTTCTCCATCCTCCTGTGCTGAATCCTGCTGGAGGGGATTGTCTTCGGCACTATCCGGGGTGTTATTATCTCCGGTGTCGGAATCGCCGTTTTTGCTTTGGCGGGATTTAGAGTGGCGCCGCTGACGCCGGCGCTTAGGCTGCTTCTTGGAGGGGTCATCCTCCGTTGTTCCATCGCCATTCCCTTCTTTTGGGGTGTCCACCATGTATATGTCGTATGACGAGGTGGCTTTCCAATGCCCTATAGGCGCTGGTTCTTGGTCGTCTCCCGCATCGGCGTCCATACCGTCGATGTCTTCGGAGTCGAAGTCGAGCATGTCGGTTAAATTATCAACAGTGGCTACGAAATGGGTGGTGGGTGGGCTTTGAATTTCTTCGTCATCCGCATCCCATCCTTGCTGCCCATAGTCCGGCCAGCGCTCTCCTGATAAAGAGAGAGACTTTAGTGAATTCAGAATGTCGCCGAAGGGCGAGTGCTGAAAGATGTCCGCGGCGGCGAACTCCATGATCGGCGCCCAATCGGGTTTGATTGGCAGGGGCGCGGAAGGTTCGGAGTCCGGAAAAGAGTCCGGCACCTTGGAGTCACGAGCTTCGCAAAGGACAAGGCTGGTATTCGGCTCGATCGCCATAGAGATTGCAGCCCCTGAGGCGGTGTCCAACCACCCGTCCTCGATTGGCGCAGTCGGCTCCGAGCTAAGGGTCGGAGTGAACGCTGGTGCAGCCTCCTGGGCACTGTTCGGCAGCAGAGCTAGATCATGCCCATCGCGACAGTGCGGCGCGCTCGGCTGTGGCTCGAACCCGTCAAAGATCAAGTCTCCGCGGACGTCAGCCATGTAGTTCAAACTTCCAAATCTGACCTGATGGCCAGGGGCGTAGCTTTCGATCTGCTCCAGATGGCCAAGCGAATTGGCCCGCAGTGCAAAGCCGCCGAATACGAAGATCTGTCGGAAGAGAAAAGTCTCACTCTGGACCACATCGTTGTTGATGATCGGAGGAGCCATTGGGCCTAAAGGTGACGACACAGAGGAACTCCCAATGAAAGCACCAATGTCGGTGTCAAAACCGGCAGATCTCGGGAGGGGGTCCCGAACTATGCGTCTAGGCGGATGGTAACAGGAGACAAGGGACACGATGTTTTTACCCAGGTTCGGGCCCTATCGATGGAGGTAAAACCCTACTCCTGCTTGATTAATATTGATGATATGGGTAGTACAAGAGTAGATCTACCACGAGATCAGAGAGGCTAAACCCTAGAAGCTAGCCTATGGTATGATTGTTGTTCGTCCTATGGACTAAAACCCTCCGGTTTATATAGACACCGGAGAGGGCTAGGGTTACACAGAGTCGATTACAATGGGAGGAGATCTACATATCCATATCGCCAAGCTTGCCTTCCACGCCAAGGAAAGTCCCATCCGGACACGGGACGAAGTCTTCAATCTTGTATCTTCATAGTCCAGGAGTCCGGACAAAGGTTATAGTCCGGCCATCCGGACACCCCCTAATCCGGGACTCCCTCAATGTCCTTGAGAGCTTGCTCGCAACACTGATGAACATGCCGGATAAGACCAAGGATGGGACGAAGGCAAGAAAAGACTTGCAAGATTTGAAAATCAGGGAAGATCTGCACATGCCGCCCCGTAAAATGTCAGACGAGACAGAGACAGAGACAGAGGCATGGGAGAAGAAGGGCAAGAAAATAAAGAAAGAGGATTATTGCCCCACTTCTTGCTTCACCTTAAGTCATGCTGAGATCAATGCCTTCTTTAAGTGCCTTATCGGAGTCAAAGTTAGTTCCGATTACTGTGGCAAGATAAGCAGATATCTAGACACGGACAAGAAAAGGTTCAGCGGGATGAAATCTGATGACTGTCATGTGATGATGACGCAGATACTACATGTTGCCCTTAGAGGGATAATGGACAAGCACGTCTGTGACACGCTTATTGGTCTCTGCAACTTTTTTGACGTCATCTCTCAAAAGTCGATCAGTGTGAAGCGGCTCCGAAGGCTACAGGAAGAGATCGTTGTGATACTGAATGAGCTTGAGATGTACTTGCCGCCCGCGTTCTTTGACGTGATGGTGCATCTGTGTATCCATATTGTGGATGACATAATAGACCTGGGGCCGTCATTCCTGCATAACATGATGTCGTTTGAGAGGATGAATGGGATCATCAAAGGATTCGTTCGTAACATGTCCCGTCCGGATGGAAGCATCGTCCAGGGCTATTTGACAAAAGAGTGCGTCTCTTTCTGTGAGAATTTTCTATATGGCGCAGACTAGCCGCCTGGTGTTAGTGTTGGTTTGCCCGTTAACAAGCACGATGGGAGGCTCGAAGGAGATGGTCACTGCAACGGTCGCAGGGAACTGCACGTGGCATACTCAAATAGACGCAGCGACTTTGACAGAGCAAACTTGGTAGTGCTACAACACCTAGACGAGATAGATCCTTTCGTGGCACTGCACAAAGAAATTATCGCAAAGAAGCATCGTGACTGGGGGGTATGCAGGACGAACGCCGAAGTTACTAGAGAGCACAACTCCACTTTCCTGCATTGGTTCAAAGAGCATATTATTGCTAATCCCCCGGAGGAGGGCTCTAAGGACGGATTGCTCATACTTACCACATGGCCCCTCACCCAACCTCGTAACCTATCAGGCATATGATATCAACGGATACACGTTCTACACGGAGGCCAAAGATATGGACAGTGATGATCAGAACTCAGGGGTGACGATGGAATGCGTGACCGGCAGCGACAACGGCGCAACTGAACGATTTTATGGAAGGGTCGAGGAGATCTGGGAGCTTGGCTACTCTGGACTGCACAACACGACGATGTTCCGTGTCAGATGGGCAAAGAATGTCAAAGAGAAAACCGGATTTTCACTACCATGAGTATACCCGACGCCAAGAGCGCTACCGTGAACGCTATCGCAAAAAACGAGCCATGGGTACACGCTAAGCACGTGACACAATGCTTCTTCATAACCGACCCATGCAATCCCAGTCGTGTTGTCTTGAGGAGAGGCAAAAGAAACATCATTGGAATGGATGGAGTCGCCAACGAGGAAGACTATGATCAGTACGGCAACCCAATGAGGGAATATGACGATGATGATGAAGTATACGTCAAAATAAGAATAAATACTACATTACCTAAGAAAAATCGTACTCCATGGAAAAGGCAAAGTCACAATGAGGGGCTCAATTATTCTTCGACAAACAAAAAGGGAAAGAAGCTGACTCAAAAACGAAAACGTCAGCGCTGAGGAATCATATGTTATCGGTCAAATGATGTAACATATATATATATGTTCCTATTTTGTATACACACTTAGCCATTATTATGCATGGGTCCAATGATGTAATATATATGTTCCTATTTTGCATACATATTTAACCGTGAAATGATGCAATATATATCGCCCTCCCTTCGTTCACTGCTCTCGGGAAATAAAAGTGGGAGCAAATAAAGGAAAAGAAAAAGGGAAACAGGCAGTAGTAGCAGCTACTGAAGGTAGTAGTAGCGCGTTTCGTATAAATCGCTACAGCTACTGAAGGTAGTAGTAGCGCGTTTTGTATAAACCGCTACAGCTACTGAAGGTAGTAGCAGCGCGTTTTGGCCAAACGCGCTGCTGCTACGTCCACTTAACCCAAAATTCTCACTATCCCTGCTTCATCCCGCCGTTCCCCCCCCAAATCCCCACTCTCTCTTCCCCCGTCGCTCGCCCCCGACCCCGGCGCCGGCGCTCGCCCCCGACCCCGCCCCGCC
>NC_041393.1:8019097-8030638 GCF_002162155.2 Triticum dicoccoides
CCCCGGCGCTCGCCCCCGACCCGTCGGCCCTCGCCTCCCTCCTCTACTTCCTCCCCTCCCAACCTTGGTCGTCGTCGGGCCTGCCTCCTCGCCCCTGCACCCTCTGTAAACCTCCCCTACCACTCTCTCTCTGCTAGGGTTCTTCGGTTAATTTACTTAGGTTTTAGTTAGGGCAGTATGTTAATTAGGTTATCTATTTAGTTATGAATTTAGCTAGGTTTCAAAATTAGCTGAATTTATATGCAAATTTGAACTGGACATGTGATATGTGGATATGTCATGTTTGGAAAATGATCCGAGTGGCCTATGTTACGCCGGAATGTTGATTCATTTCCGTTCCGGTGAATTTCAGGCGCTCGATATGTCCATTTTTTAGCAAAGGTCATGCCGAAATTTCCCGTGAATAAAGGCATGATTTGTGCTACATAGTTGGCATATCGAGTGCTGGCACATAGATTTCTTTTTATGTCATTTCTCATTTATTCATACTTTTAGAATTAAATGAGGACACTTAATCATAGGAAACATGTCGAACAACGAAGAAACTGGGCCTTCTGACCAAGATGCAGACGAGATGGATTATGAGGGTGAACAAGAGTACCTCGACTATTTGACTGCTAAGCAAGGTTTGCAGGTCGGCCTCGATGATGGTACTGACACCGACATCGACACCGACGGCGCCGGCACCGATGGCGGCGCCGAGACCGGTGGGGAAGGTACCGGCGGGGAAGGTACCGGCCCCGATGCCGCTACCGAAAAGAGGAAGCATAATAAGGAGAGGATACGAAAACCTAACAAACTAGGGATTGGACGACTTGTGATCACAAAGATGGCACTTGGCAAGTTTGAGCCGTTAGAGCCGGAAGAACCTCGCAAGTGCTATGGGAACCAAGTAGGATGCATCCTACCAGAATGCGCGAGCATCAACGATGATGACTTAAGGAGTAAAGAACATTTGACGCAGTTGCTCCTAACAAAGTTGCACAAGAGATCCAAGTTCCCCGACTGGGATGATAACATAGAACAACCGTGGGATGATCCGAAGATGAAAAAGATTAACAATCACGTCATGGGAATGTTCAGCAATGATTTGGCCTCCTGGAAAGGGAGGGTGAAACATGCTATTGAGGCTGATGAACCCCTGTCCAAGATTCTGGAGGAAAATCCGACACTTACGGAAGAGGAGTTCGAAAAGTTCAAGGACACTTGCGCTACCGAGGCAGCCAAGGCTAAGGCTGCGAAATTCAAGAGCCTTCAGCAAAGGAACACAAGGAAGCATCGCCTCAGAAGCTGTGGCTACCTCGGTAAAAGGCCCATATGGGATAAGGAGAACGCGGAACGTGAAGCCGCGGGTCTCCCAGACCCCTTCGCAAAGTTCACCAACCCTTGGAGCGTGACTTCATCAGGGCCCGCTACAAGTGGGACAAGGAGAAAAAGGTTTTTTACACAGACAAGATCACGAGGAAATTGATTAGACTACTGGAGAAGCAACACCAGCATGCAGCCGAAAGCTCTACTTCTCCGGTGAGGCCCAAGTGGGACACCCCTCTCAACCGGGCCTTGAACGAACTTAAGGGACTCCCTTTGGGCCAGCGGCCGCAATATGGTCGTGTGCACGCACTGGAGACGGCGCCACGTGGAAGGTGTTTTACGACGAGGGCCCGGAGGCCAAGAAGCAGAAAAAGAAGTTTAGTCAGGCGGACATCATCACGAAGGTGAAGCTTGCGGTCGAGAAAAAAGCAGTTGAGGACGCGAAAATAGCAGCCGAGGACAAATATGAGTTGCTACAGCAGGCAGTCAATGCAGCTGTAACTGCCTGCAGAAATGATTTCGCTACTAACTTGGTTCCAGTTATCATCAACTGGACGAAGGAAAATCCAGACAAGACGGTACATGATTTCCCGTTGTCCAGTTTCGTCAGGAGCAACTCCATGAACAACAAAACCATCGCACCATCACTTGCTCACGCAACCGGGCCTCCTCTCGCAGCCGCTCCCACTCATAGCAGCCCGTCCTCAGACTCAGGCGTGCTAGGTGGGCCTTCGTCTTTGGCTGAGCTCGACGCCGTCACGGTAACTACATGTCGCACCAACATATATATATATATATATATATATATATATATATATATATATATATATATATATATAATATTCCATTTTTGTTGCCTTTCGATTGTTTTACGCCACAGACATATGTGTTTGCAGGCGAAAGTAACCCCGTGCACCATACTCTACTTGATCAAAGGCCAGAAGGTGGACGTGGGAAAGGGGATGATAATGGACCCCTCGCAACCCACGTTCCACAACCAGCCGATCCCCGCTGGGCACTTCAGGGTTAGCTTGACCAGTGTGAAATCGGGGCACGAGGATTTGCCTCCTCCAGTACAGCATGTGGGAGCGGACGACGAGACCCCGCCGTGGATTGGAAGCTGCAAGGGTGGGTGCTGCTATGGCCAAAGAATCTTATTCTTCTGGAGCCGGCCGAGAGCACACCAATAACCACACATCAACAACCATGTGTGGAGACCACCACCCCGCCTATGCAATTACCAGCTCCTGTAGTGTCGGGTGAGAGTGGCGGACAACATGATGAAGGGGGTGCAATAGTACTGGCTGATGTAATTTCTCCTGTAGAACAGAGAATGGATGATGAGAAGGAGGTCGACCCTATGGATTACCTCAATACAAACGCGTATGACTGTGACATAGATATGATGAGTCAACCATATGACTAATCGGGCTATCAGCTTGCTAATGAGGATATGGATGATATGCCCGGGCAGGGTCGTAGCAGGGATTGCAAAAAGTCTCTCTTCATGAAATCCTCACAGGACACGCCTGAAGATGCCGCCTCAACACAGGCTCAACTAGCCAGGCGCGAGGGTCGTACAGTACTTAGCCCGGGAACACTGGGGCAGGGGTTAAGGAAGGGTCTGGAAGGTGTGCCCAAGAAAAAGGAGAGGAAGAGATCGGGGAAGATAACTGCCTCCAAACAAGCCAGAGCACATAGCAGCCAGACGATGCATTCTGAAGAGCGTGTACCCATGAAAGGTGCGGTCATGTTCCATCTCACGGGCGAGCCGATGCTACCGCCGAAACCGCTGGAGGCACTATCAGGGGATCTCAGGAGACTGCACGACCATGTGCTGTCGACTAAGAAAAGCCTACTAGCCTCGAAGGATCCAGGATATCCGACATACGCGGCTCGTGTGCCTGAGGGGAAGTGCTACGTCGAGACACGGCCCGCGGAGGTGTTCTTCCTGCGGTTTGACCATATCTTTGAGATGTTTCTAACAAGGTGGCTCGATTTTACAATCGTCCGCCTTTTTGCGCTACATATGAGCTCCGTCATGAAGAGTGAAGAAGTCTCGCAAATCTGTGTGGCGGATCCGTACTACATGCACGAGTCTTTCTTGAGTCTCGGCGACTTTGAGCGTGAAACTGCTAGGGAGTACCTCCAAAACTTCATGGTACAGAATAAGGACCGGGAAATTGTCCTCGTGCCTTATCATCCAAAGTAAGTCAGTTCCGGACAACCCTTTCGTACATTTCAATCATTCCTTCTCTCTCATATGGGGAATAATTTGAGGTGTCTTTTCCTCGTAGCAACGGGCGCGCCATCCTTATCGTTCTTTACCCGCAAGTCTCCCACGCCGTGTATTTTGACCCTTCCAGAGACTACGAGATAAAAGACTACACCCACATAATGAATATTCTAGATGATGCCCTCCAAGGCTTCAGCTTTAAAGGTGGCCACGTGCAGATCAGGAAACGAAGGAACAAGAAGATGGGTTTCGCGCATAAAACTAACTTCTCCTGCATCCATGTCTCAAAACAAAGTAAGAAGGATGGATTCTACATCGTCCATCTCATGATTCAGTTCAACACGGATCACCAAAAGCTTCGCATGAGAAGTAGAAATGATGATCATATCCACAAGTGGCTAGAATCTCATGGAGAAGCGGATTATAAACTTAGAGATGACTTCTTTCGCATCCAAAGCGACATTGCGATGATCATCATGAAAGAAGTCGTCGATGAGAAGGGGATGTTCTACCATGGCCCTATATCGCGAGCTGATGTCCGAACTCGCATAGGCATGCAACGTCTAGACCTCACGCCGTTCAAGAAGCTAGGGTTCATCCTCGATGATATGGAAGGATGGAACTTCTAGTGATTTATGATGCCGATGATGATGATATGTGTCGGTTGAACTTGTATACTTTTTGTAGCGATGAAACTTTGTGATGTCCACGGTCCCTGCCGAACTTGCGTAACGCTACTTTGTTAGTTTGCGTACGATGACATGTGTACCTCTAGTTAATTAATTTGCATACTGTATGTTGCATCTAGTTGCTAACCCTTTCTTTTTCGGTGTTGCTCTAGTATATTTTGTTGCATATATATGATTGTACATCCTCTTCATGAACATGCATCTCTAACAGGTACCTAGTTTCTTGATGGCGAGATGGAATTGCTATGTCGTGTACAAAGGGAAGGTTCCGGGGGTGTACAACGTGTGGCATGAGTGTCAGGCGCAAGTGAATGGGTTCACGGGCGCCACCCATAAAGGCTTCAAAAGCAAAAAAGAAGGAGAAGCTAGTTACTTGAGGTTCACGCTAGCGCGAGAGAGGACTCGTAACCGCCACCTCATGTACTGCATAGTTCCGCTCTCGCTCATAGTGATAGCTCTTCTTGCGTATACCTTTGTTTATATGGATGACGTTGTTGTAGTTGCAAGTATTCGAGACTAGCATGTATCGCTATTTTCGAGATGATGACAAGATACCACTTTGTGTTGGATGATGATTATGATGAGACTATTTGTATGTATATGCTATGATTACATTTGTGGTCTCGCAGGCATTTGTATGTGTATCATGATGACATTTCTATGTGCTAAAGATTCTTCTATAAAGCCTGTTCAAATACAAAACAAATATGCCAAAAAAAACAAAAAACTACTTAAATTAGCAGTAGCGAGAGTATAAAATTTAGCAGCAGCGCCGCGATAGCAGTAGCGCGTCATGGCAAAGCGCGCTAGAGCTTCCACTAACCGCGCTGCTGCTACACTTGTGTAGCAGTAGCGCCGGTGACCACGCGCTACTGCTATGTGTTAGCTGTAGCGCCTTATTAGTACGCCACTCCCCGCGCTACTGATACACCTAAAACCCGCACTGCTGCTAGCCTTTTCCCTAGTAGTGCAATCATGAGCTCTCCCGGGAAATGATTATTCAAAAAATTTATGCTCGGCTTTCTCTAAATGATCACAACCTGCTCGATACTTCCTGTGCTGGTTCTTACATGCTGAAGACTATTGATTTCAAATGGGACTTATTGGAAAGAATTAAACACAACTCTGAAGATCGGGGTTCCGACGATGGTAAGGAGTCAGGTATGACACCTAAGTTCGATTGTGTTAAATCTTTTATGGATACCGATGCTTTTTGTGGATTCAGCGCCAAGTATGGACTTGACTCTGAGATAGTAGCTTCTTTCTGTGAATCTTTTGCTACTCACGTTGATCGCCCTAAAGAGAAATGGTTTAAATATAATCCTCCCGTGGAAGTGAAAGTAGTTGCACCTATTACAGTTGAAGAAAATACTATCACCTATAGTGATCCTGTTGTTCCTACTACTTATGTTGAGAAACCTCCTTTCCCTGTTAGGATAAAAGATCATGCTAGTAATACTAGGACCTATACACCTCCTGAGCAAATCAAAGTTGAACCTAGTATTGCTATGGTTAAAGATCTCTTGGATGATGATTTAGATGGGCATGTTATTTATTTCTGTGGTGAGACAGCTAATATTGCTAGACCAGATACTAAGATACATAGACCTGTCGTAGGCATGCCTGTTATTTCTGTTAAAATAGGAGATCATTGTTATCATGGCTTATGTGATATGGGTGCTAGTGCTAGTGCAATACCCTATGATTTATATCAAGAAATTATGCATGACATTGCACCCGTTGAATTGGAAGATATTGATGTTACAATTAAGCTTGCCAATAGAGATACTAATAAACCTTTTGGGATTGTTAGAGATGTCGAAGTCTTGTGTGGGAAGGTCAAATACCCTGCTGATTTTCTCGTTCTTGGTTCTCGACAAGATGACTTTTGTCCCATTATATTTGGTAGACCCTTCTTGAACACTGTTAAAGCTAAGATTGATTGCGAAAAGGATGTTGTTATGATTGTCTTGGATGATATGACTCATGAGTTTAACTTTGCTAAATTTCATAGACAACCTCGTGATAAAGAATTGCCTAGCAAGGATGAAATAATTTGTCTTGCTTCTATTGCTGTACCTCCTACTGATCTGTTAGAACAATATTTGCTAGACCATGAAAATGAAATGTTTACGAAGGAAAGAAGGGAAATAGATGAAGTGTTCCTTAAACAAGAACCTATGCTGAAACATAACCTTCCCGTTGAAATTCTTGGGGATCCCCCTCCACCCAAGGGTGATCCCATGTTTGAACTCAAACCATTACCTGATAATCTTAAGTATGCTTATCTTGAAGAGAAGAAAACATATCATGTTATTATTAGTGCTAACCTTTGAGAGCAAGAAGAAGAAAGATTATTGAAAACTCTGAAGAAGCACCGAGCTGCTATTGGATATACTCTGAATGATCTTAAGGGCATTAGTCCCACGTTATGCCAACACAAAATTACAGTGGAGAAAGATGCCAAACCAATTAGAGATCCTCAACGACGACTGAATCCCAAGATGAAAGAAGTGGTAAGAAAGGATATACTAAAGCTCCTTGAAGCAGGTATAATTTATCCCATTGTTGATAGTGAATGGGTAATTCCTGTCCATTGTGTTCCTAAAAAGGGAGGTATTACTGTTGTTCCTAATGATAAATATGAATTGATCCCGCAAAGAATTATTACAGGTTATAGGATGGTAATTGATTTCCGTAAATTAAATAAAGCTACTAAGAAAGATCATTACCCTTTACCTTTTATTGATCAAATGCTAGAAAGACTATCCAAACACACACATTTCTGCTTTTTAGATGGTTATTCTGGCTTCTCTCAAATACCTGTGTCAGCGGGGGATCAATCTAAAACTACTTTTACTTGCCCTTTCGGTACTTTTGCTTATAGACGTATGCCTTTTGGTTTATGTAATGCACCTGCTACCTTTCAAAGATGCATGATGGCTATATTCTCTAATTTTTGTGAAAAGATTTGTGAGGTATTCATGGATGATTTCTCTGTTTATGGATCCTCTTTTGATGATTGTTTGAGCAACCTTGATCGAGTTTTGTAGAGATGCGAAGACACTAGTCTCATCTTCAATTGGGAAAAGTGCCACTTTATGGTGAATGAAGGCATTGTTTTGGGGCACAAGATCTCCGAGAGAGGTATTGAAGTTGATAAAGCTAAAGTTGATGCTATTGAAAAGATGCAATGTCCCAAGGACATAAAAGGTATAAGAAGTTTCCTTGGTCATGCCGGTTTTTATAGGAGGTTCATTAAGGAATTTTCTAAAATCTCTAGGCCTCTGACTAATTTATTGCAAAAAGATATTCCTTTTGTCTTTGATGATGATTGTGTAGAAGCATTTGAAATACTTAAGAAAGCTTTGATCACTGCACCTATTGTCCAGCCACCTGATTGGAATTTACCTTTTGAAATTAAGTGTGACGCTAGTGATTATGTTGTAGGTGTTGTTCTAGGGCAAAGAGTTGATAAGAAATTGAATGTTATCGAGTATGCTAGTAAGACTCTTGATCCTGCCTAGAGAAATTATGCTACTACTGAAAAAGAATTCTTAGCAGTTGTGTTTGCATGTGATAAGTTTAGACCTTATATTGTTTTTTTAGAACTGATGACAGTGAGCAACTCTCACTGCCTTTGTATTAAAATAATTAAGGTTAGGGGGGTTAGAGTGTCCAGGACTGTACAAAATTACATGTTGTGTGAGAGGGGGGTGTGGGGGGTGTTAGCTATACAACTCAACAGAACAGAAAATCAAAGCAAGTTGACAATGGAAGTGATGCAGGGGGCCAACTCCTGCCTTGCTCTATGAACCAGCATAGCAAAGTCCTTCTTGAATCTGTTCCTCCGGGAATCAAAGGAAGGCTGAATCCCCCTGAAGTGTTTGTCATTTCTCTCCTTCCAGATCCCCCAAGCAGCAACTGTGAAGACTTCCAAAAACATCGGCCTTGTCCACCTGTCCTTGTCTTCATGCACCATTTTAATCCAGTCAGGGTCACTTGGCCAATGTATCCGCAGCGCAGCCCAGCACCTCTGACTGAAAGGGCAAGTGAAAAAGAGATGAGCAATGTCTTCCTCGGGCGGCTGGTTACAGAGAAGACAGGCATAGTTATCATTATGGATTCTGAAGTGTCTACCCCAAAGCATATTCCTGGTATTCAGCCTGTCAGCCAACAACAGCCACAGAAACACCTTCCATTGCATCGTGCACTTGGTTTTCCAAATCAAACCAAAGACCTCATCTGCCTGAACCTGACTAAAGTAGTACTCATAATATTTGGAAGATCGAAAGATTGTTCCTCCCCAAATATTTAGACCTTATATTGTTGATTCCAAAGTTACTATTCACACTGATCATGCTGCTATTAAATATCTTATGGAAAAGAAAGATGCTAAACCTAGAATCATTAGAGGGGTTCTCTTGCTCCAAGAATTTGATTTGCATATTATTGATAGAAAGGGAGCTGAGAACCCCGTTGCAGACAACTTGTCTAGGTTAGAGAATGTTCGTGATGACCCACTGCCTATTGATGATACCTTTCCTGATGAACAATTAGCGGTCATTAATGCTTCTCGTACTGCTCCATGGTATGCTGATTATGCTCCTAGTTTCACATACCAGCAAAAGAAAAAGTTCTTTGATGATTTAAGACATTACTTTTGGGATGACCCACACCTTTATAAAGAAGGAGTAGATGGTGTTATTGGACGTTGTGTGCCTGAGCATGAACAGGAATAGATCCTACGCAAGTGTCACTCTGAATCATATGGAGGACACCACGCTGGAGATAGAACTGCACACAAGGTACTGCAAACTGGTTTTTATTGGCCTACTCTCTCCAAAGATGCTCGTAAGTTTGTCTTATCTTCTGATGAATGTCAAAGAATTGGTAATATTAGTAGACGTCAAGAAATGCCTATGAATTATTCTCTTGTTATTGAACCGTTTGATGTTTGGGGCTTTGATTATATGGGACCTTTTCCTGCCTCCAATGGTTACACACATATTTTAGTTGTTGTTGATTACGTTACTAAGTGGGTAGAAGCTATTCCAACTAGTAGTGATGATCATAACACCTCTATTAAAATGCTTAAAGAAGTTATTTTTTCCAAGGTTTGGAGTCCCTAGATATCTTATGACTGATGGTGGTTCACATTTTATTCATGGTGCTTTTCGTAAGATGCTTGCTAAGTATGATGTCAATCATAGAATCGCATCTCCTTATCACCCATGGTCTAGTGGTCAAGTAGAGTTGAGCAATAGAGATCTCAGATTAATTTTGCAAAAGACTTTTAATAGATCTAGAAAGAACTCGTCCAAAAAACTTGATGATGCATTATGGGCCTATAGAACTGCATACAAAAATCCTATGGGTATGTCTCCTTATAAGATGGTTTATGGAAAAGCATGTCATTTACCTCTTGAACTTGAACATAAAGCGTATTGGGCTATTAAAGATCTCAACTATGACTTCAAACTTGCCGGTGAGAAGAGGTTGTTTGACATTAGCTCACTTGATGAATGGAGAACCCAAGCCTATGAGAATGCCAAGCTATTCAAAGAAAAAGTCAAACGCTGGCATGACAAAAGGATACAAAAGCGTGAGTTTAACATAGAAGATTATGTGTTATTATTCAACTCTCGTTCAAGATTTTTTGCAGGAAAACTTCTCTCTAAATGGGAAGGTCCTTATGTTATCGAGGAGGTCTATCGTTCTGGTGCTATAAAAATCAACAACTTCGAAGGCACAAGTCCGAGGGTGGTGAACGGTCAAAGAATTAAACATTATATTTTAGGTAATCCTATCAACATTGAAACTAATATTATTGAAACCGTAACCCCGGAGGAGTACATAAGGGACAATTTCCAGAACATTCCAGACTCCAAAAAGAAATAGGTATGTGGTACGGTAAGTAAACTGACTCCAAAACAATTCTAAAGGCAATTTTTATCAGTTTTGGAATATTTAAGAATTTTAGGAAGAAAGAAGTAGTCTGGGGAGGACACGAGGCCTCCACGAGAGTGGAGGGTGCGCCCACCCTTACTGGGCGCGCCCCCCTGTCTTGTGGACACCTCGTGTGTCTCCCGGACTCCGTTTTCTTGCACATTACGTATTTTGGTCGGTAAAAATTCATTATATAAACTCCCGAAGGTTTTGACCACTGTATCATGCAATTATCCTCTGTTTTTGTTTCAAGCTGCTTCTGTTTCAGAGCTAGAGCATCATGACGTCTCCAAGCGCTCCCAAGGACAAGTTTTTCAAGAGGGTCATCAACCCCTATCTCGCGGAGGTGCTGCAACACCCTCAAACCATTGAGATGCGTGAGGGGGTGCTGCACATCCATGATGTGGAGGGACCAAAGTGTACCGGAAGCATGGAGACAAAGCTCGAAGCCGTGGAGCAGCAAGTTTTCAAGTGCCAAGAGATGGTGGAGTGTGGACTCAACGCCAACCAGATGATGATCATGGAGTTCGCCAACAACCACAAGCTAGATGCCAAAGTCATTGGGGAAACCATCTTCAAGCTTCAAGAGAAAATCGAGCACCTCCAAGCCCAGACCTATGACCTGCAAAACCAGAACTGTGAGTATGAATATAGATTCAAGAGGATGAGTTTGGCTGCAAATTTAAGGATCCCGGAGACTCGATCATCCTTCTATGATGGTGAGCCTATGCCTTGTAAGATGGACGACAAGCCTACATCATCAACAACTCCTACTTCACCACCTCCGAAGACATAATCACATGGGTATGGGCACTCCCCTTGGCACTGCCAAGCTTGGGGGAGGTGCCCCGGTATCATATCAGCATCACACTCCTATCTTTACCATTTTATTTAGTTTGATCCTTTTAGTAGTATCTTGATCTAGTAGATTGAAGTTTTGATATCAAGTAGTTTTGAGTTTGCTTTGTGATCTCTTTATGTAATCGAGTCCGTGAGTTCCTATAATGAAGATTAGTGTTGAGTCAAGGGCTTTGCTATCTTGTTATGATCTTGAGAAAAATAGAAAGAAGAAAAAGAATAGAAGAGTTCATATTGATCTTATGGATAGTAATGACTTCACACATAGGAAGTATGAGGCTTAAAAGTTGTTGAGATTTGATAAGCATAGTTTTATTCATCGTTGCAATTAATAGGCACTACTAGGGAAAAGCCTATACACAGAATCTTACCAGCAGCGCTCCCCAAAATACCACGCTACTGCTATTTAGTAGCAGCGCGTGTTAGCGAAATGCGCTGCTGACAGGAAAATAGCAGTAGCGCGTCCACCACAAACCGCACTACTGCTATAATTGCCAT
>NC_041393.1:8031040-8142871 GCF_002162155.2 Triticum dicoccoides
TGCGGCCGCCCCTCTTCCCTCCTCTGTCGGCATCCCTCCTCCCACCGCCCTCGACCTCGCCGCCCCTAGCTACCTCTCCGTCGCCCCCCACCCCCTGCCACTAGTTAGTACTAGATTTAGTAGTTCTAGATGTTAATTTAGGGTTCATAGCTAGTACTAGATGTTGCTTAGTTAGTACTAGATTTTTAGTAGTAGCAGATGTTAATTACTAGTAGTGATGGTACTAGTTAACTAGGGCAGTATGATTAATAGTAGTTGTAGTTGAACTACTTTAGTTGTAGTTGAACTAGTTTACTAAGTAAATTAATAAACTAGTTGAACTAGTTGAATTAATAGAACTAATGTATTTTTAGTAAGATAATTAATATAACTAGTTGAACTACTTTATTTTTAGAAAGAACTAGTTTTTTTCTATTTATAGTAAGTTTATATTTAGTAAGAACTAGTTGAATTAATAAAACTAGTTGAACATGTCATATTTGTTGTTATTTTTTAGTTTAAGCAATTATTCGGGATGTATTAGTGATAACTTATATGGTTTCAGGTGACCACCGTCGTCCCCATCACCGACCCCCTCCGACATCCCCGCCGTCGTCCCCGTCACCGACCCCCTCCGACATCCCCGCCGTCGTCCCAGTCACCGACCCCCTCCGACATCGAGGTGAGACCAGCCAAATATCCTTGTATATCTTGTGTTGTTGCTCAAATAGGATATGTGGTTGCCCAAGTGGCCGTTCATGTTCAGTTTACATCTTCGAGTGGCCTATGTTTTGCCGGAGTGTTGATTAATTTCCGTTCCGGCAAATTTCAGGCGCTCGATATGTCCTTTTTTAGCAAAGGTCATGCCGGATTTTTTTGTGAACTCTGGCATGACTTGTGCTAGAATATGTACAAGTTTAATCTTTGAATTATGAACGTAGGAAATGTCGTACTCGGACGACGATAGTCTCCCGGGGGAGTGTAGCTGGTGCCACGACGATCGAGGTATGTGCAACAGGTTCGTTCAGCTAGACGAAGATCGGCGCTTCAGCATTAAGCTCGAGGAGACCTTCAATTTTGAAACGGTACACAACAATGACAAGTGTTTTTTCGTAATTAAGCATGACTTCAACTATTTCAACATCTAATTTTCATATTTTACAATTCGACTAGCTTATCCCATGCCATGCAAGACGCTATGTCTTGGAGAGGATGGGTTTTGAAGACCATGAAAATTTTGAAACAAAGAAAATACACCTAAGGACCCATCATGATATGGATTTTGAAGTAAATATGTGCAATGCTCAGAGCGTAACCCATTTTGGTTGCCAAAATTGGGAAGCAATTTGCAAAATGTATGGTTTTTATGAGGGTATGATTGTCACCATGGATCTTGGTGATCCTGACATCGAGCAAGACAATATGGACATTTGGGTCCTTGTTGATACGCTTCCGATTGTACCGCTATGTGAGTTTCTCAAACATAGTTATGAACTAATTTATATTGTTTATTTCAAAATAGTTGATAGCTTATTTCCATTGACAGCTTATTTTGATTCTTCAAAGACTGTGCGGAAGATGGTAGATAAAACCCACTACACCGATGGCACCGAATTAACGTATAAGGAGAAAAAATCATCTGATCGCATTTTGTACTCTTCTTGAGAATTACAATAACTATTATCGAACTCCTCCAAATTATGGTGAATACGTGCCACTAGTGCATGTGTTGAACCATGGTAACTTCTCTGGAGATACCCTGGTAAGATTTTTTACTATTACGACATCCGAGCATCTTTTGCATACTTCTAAAACTAGTACATCATCGCTAACTACGAAGTTATTATTATGTTTTTCAACAGAAACTCCCGATGGATTGTGTGCCTCATCTGATGTCTCTGAATGGTCGCCTCTTAGTTCTGAACATACTGCCAGGTAAATCTAGGGAGCTCACCTGTGCATATCGGATTTCTAAAAACGGTGAACACATGATCATCAAAGAATGGAAGAAATGTATGGACATTTGCAAGGAGATTCTTGGAAGTAACATTCAGCGAAAGGCAAGAATTGGAGACAGGCTAATCTCCATTCTCCATAATGGAGAGTCAGTGGCTATCTTGTTTTTTGCTATTTTACCTTAGAAAATGTAGTAGGTCTTAATCGAATGTAGTAGGTCCTATGAGGTACAATATGTTTATTATGTGGTAATGTGTTAGAGTTGATAATGAGGAGTACTTGTGATTACGACTAGTGACCAATTTGCTATGTGATGTCATTGATGAAAACGATGATCTTGAGGAGCTGTTATATGACAATGATGTATTATGATGATAAATTGTTAATGATATGATGATGATGATATTATTATATCACTGGGTGAAAGAACCGCGGATTAGTTTCAAGTGGATGGACATCCACTTGAAACTAATCCGCGGTTCTTTCCCCCCGTGATGTAATAACTCATTATGATGTAAAAACAATCTCTAAATTCCTGTTGTATGAAAACTTGTGTAAAGGTGTATGAATACAACATGAAATAAAAAAGAAACAAAATACTAAATAATAGTAGTAGCGCGGGAAAGGAGAAGCGCTACTACTAATTACCAGTAGCGCGGTTCTGAAGAAGCGCTACTACTAAGTCAATTTAGCAGTAGTGTGGGTCCAGGCGCGCTATTGCTAAGAATTAGCTGTAGCGCCTTATCAGTAGCATTCCTGCCCGCGCTACTGATAGGCCTAAAACCCGCGCTGCTGCTAGGCTTTTCCCTAGTAGTGAGGAAGTAATAAAGAAAGAGAGGTTTCACATATAAATATACTATCTTGGACATCTTTTATGATTGTGAGCACTCATTAGGTATGACATGCTAAAAGAGTCGACGTTGGACAAGGAAGACAATGTAATGGTTTATGTTTTCTCACATCTCAGTTAAAGTATATTGTCATTGACCTTCCAAACATGTTGAGCTTGCCTTTCCCCCTCATGCTAGCCAAATTCCTAGCACCAAGTAGAGATACTACTTGTGCTTCCAAATACCCTTAAACCCAGTTTTGCCATGAGAGTCCACCATACCTACCTATGGATTGAGTAAGATCCTTCAAGTAAGTTGTCATCGGTGCAAGCAATAAAAATTGCTCTCTAAATATGCATCACTTATTACTATGGAGAAAATAAGCTTTATACGATCTTGTTATGGAAGCAATAAAAGCGACGAACTACATAATAAAGGTCCATACACAAGTGGCAATATAAAGTGACGTTCTTTCGTACTAAGATTTTGTGTATCCAACCCTAAAAGCGCATGACAACCTCTGCTTCCCTCTGCGAAGGGCCTATCTTTTACTTTATGTTCTTACTTTATGTTTTTACTTTTTGCTTGAGTCAAGGTGATCTTCACCTTTCCCTTTTTCATTTTATCCTTTGGCAAAGCTCCTCGTGTTTGAAATATCATGATATATATATATATATATATATATATATATATATATATAGATATATATATATATATCAATTGGATGTTCGTTAGCATGGACTATTATTGTTGACATCACCTAAAGGTGAATACGTTGGGAGGCAACACAATAAGCCCCTATCTTTCTCAGTGTCCGGCTGAAACTCCATAACCACAAGTATTGCGTGAGTGTTGGCAATTGTAGAAGATTATATGATAGTTGAGTATGTGGACTTGCTCAAAAGCTCTATTCTTCTCTTTGTGATGTTACGATAAATTACAATTGCTTCAATGACTGATATTATAGTTTGTTAGCTTTTAATGAAGTTTCTGAACCGTATTTTACTTTGTGAATAGATTGTTACTTGAGCATAAGAATTCTATGACAAAATCTATATATGTTGCTGTTATAATAATGATCATGATGCCCTCATGTCCGTATTTTATTTTTATCGACACCTCTATCTCTAAACATGTGGACATTATTTTTGATTTCGGCTTCCGCTTGAGGACAAGCGAGGTCTAAGCTTGGGGGAGTTGATACATCCATTTTGCATCATGCTTTTATATCAATATTTATTGCATTATGAGCTGTTATTACACATTATATATCAATACTTATGGCTATTCTCTCTTATTTTATAAGGTTTACCGTGAAGAGGGGGAATGCCGGCAGCTGGAATTCTGGCTAGAAAAGGAGCAACCATTGGAAACCTATTCTGCTGCAAAATGGACGAAACCTATTCTGCTGCCCCCTGGCTATTCTCTCTTATTAAATCAAAAAGACCTGAAACTCCACGAAACTTTTTTTTGGATTTAATAAGAATTATTGAGTGAAAGAAACACCTCAGGGGGCCCACACCCTGGCCAGGAGGGTGGGGGCACGCCCACCCCTACTCGGCGCGCCCCCTGTCTCCTGGGCCCCCTGATGGCCCCTCGGTGTCCATCTTCTGCTATATGAAGGCTTTTAACCTGGAAAAAAATTGTGGGCAAGCTTACGGGAGAAACTCCGCCGCCACGAGGCGGAACCTTAGCGGAACCAATCTAGAGCTCCGGCAGAGCTGTTCTGCCGGGGACACTTCCCTCCGGAAGGGGGAAATCATCACCATTGTCATCACCAACAATCCTCTCATCGGGAGGGGGTCAATCTCCATCAACATCTTCACCATCACCATCTCCTCTCAAACCCTAGTTAATCTCTTGTATCCAATCTTGTATCAAAACCACAAATTGGTACCTGTGGGTTGCTAGTAGTGTTGATTACTCCTTGTAGTTGATGCTAATTGGTTTACTTGGTGGAAGATTATATGTTCAGATCCTTAATGCATATTATTACTCCTCTTATTATGAACATGAATATGCTTTGTGAGTAGTTACGTTTGTTCCTGAGGACATGGGTGAAGTCTTGCTATTAGTAGTCATGTGAATTTGGTATTCGTTCGATATTTTGATGAGATGTATGTTGTCTTTTCCTCTAGTGGTGTTATGTGAACGTCGACTACATGACACTTCACCATTATTTGGGCCTAGAGGAAGGCATTGGGAAGTACTAAGTAGATGATGGGTTGCTAGAGTGACAGAAGCTTAAACCCTAGTTTATGTGTTGCTTCGTTAGGGGCTGATTTGGATCCATATGTTTAATACTGTGGTTAGGTTTACCTTAATACTTCTTTTGTAGTTGCGGACGCTTGCAATAGGGGTTAATCATAAGTGGGATGCTTGTTCAAGTAAGGGCAGCACCCAAGCACTGGTCCACCCACATATCAAATTATCAAAGTACCGAACGCGAATCATATGGACGTGATGAAAACTAGCTTGACGATAATTCCCATGTGTCCTCGGGAGCTCTTTCCTCATTATAAGAAATTGTCCAGGCTCATCCTTTGCTACATAAAGGATTGGGCCACCTTACTGCACTTTATTTACTTTCATTGCTTGTTACTCGTTACAATTTATCTTGTCACAAAACTATCTATTACCTACAATTTCAGTGCCTGTAGAGAAAACCTTACTGAAAACCGCCTTATCATTTCCTTCTGCTCCTTGATGGGTTCGACACTCTTACTTATCGAAAGGACTACAATAGATCCCCTACACTTGTGGGTCATCAAGCACCTCGGGAGACATTTTTTCGTCGCTTGGGGGGTTGCCGACGAAAAATTTAGCCTGGGGATCGAATAAAATCCACTCGTTGCCCCCCAACCGCCCAAGCGCGCATGCTGGCGCTCACATGCTCGCCACCGCCGACCGCCCGCGGTGCCGCGAGCTCGAGGCCCGCTCCTCCTCCTGCTGGCGCTCATCCCCTTCCCCCTCCCTGTCCGCCCCAGTCCATGCCGGATCTGGTGGTGCTCTACGGCAGCATCGTGAAGAAGAAGTGGGCCGTCAACTCGACGGGGAAAGGCGCTCTATGCCTACGCCTCTATGCTCATTGTCTGGTTGCTGCTCGCCTTTCGCACGGTGTTCGGCGACCGCCTCCTCCCGTTCTGGGGCAAGGCCGGGCCGGCGCTGACGGGGGACTTCCTCGTGGCGTGAGTGTCCTTCCCGGCCACGACCCACTATGGCGCTGGCGGCGCGCTTGAGGTGCCCCCCATGCAGCCCTACTACCCGGAGGCGACGCTGGTGCTGCTCGCTGGCGCGCTGCTGCGCCGCATGAACATCAAGGCATGGATGGCCCCGCCACCGTCGTCGTGCCCCTGCAGTTCGCGTTGCTGGGCTCTCGCTCGGCTGCTGCAAGGGCGGGAGGCGCGCGCGGCGAGGGCTGGAGGCGCGCGGGTGGAGCCGGACGGGGCGACGAGCGGACCTGGCCGGGGCCTAAGCAGCACGACGGCGAGCGGGGAGATGCGGGGCGGGGCCGACGACGCCAGGAGAGGGAGGCATTGGGGCTGCACCGACCGTGCGAGCTCTCCGCTCCGGCCACGTGAGCTGTGTGTTGGTTGGTGTGGAAGGAAAAGGAGAGGAGAGAGAAAGGAGAGGAGAGAGGAGAGAGAGGGGCTGCAAGTGGGCCTGTGCATGCAAAAGGCAAATGTCGGCGTCCCCAGCTGCCCCCCAGGGAGCTGGATGTGGGGTGGGCGTGCCGACTGTAAATAACGCTGAATCCTACGCAAAACGATGTCTTGGGGGCCTGGCTGGGACGTTTTTTACTGCCGGTGCTAAAAAAATGTGCTTGGGGGGTGTCCTGGGGGGGCTAGTGGAGATGCTCTAAGGAACCTGTTAGGAAAATGTTGGTGATCGACACGCCGGCCGAAGGTTGCACCGGACTCAGGCTCGCTATTCGAGCAAACCCGATCGAACAGACCATACACGACGCAGCCCATGCGAGGCTTCTCCACGCGTCCTTGCTGGCCCACGTGCCATGGGCCCACGCACACACGCGCGCGACGGTGGTCGCCGCTGACGTTTTGTTCTCGTTCTCGGCCCCAATCTCCTCCGCTGTCGTGCTGCCGTTCGCCCCCACGGTCGCCGCCGACTTTTTTTGGTGCCGCGTTCGACCCCAACCTTCTCTCCCATCATGGAGGGATCCATAGCCATGGCCATACTCCTCCCCTCCTCCCCGCTGTGCACCAGGGAAGCTTTACCGGTGGACGACGGGGACAAGTACGATCGGCACCGGTGCTTTTTTTGCTGGAACTGGCAAATCTTTTTGCTTCAATCTAGTACTCCGGAGATTTGATTTTTGCTGGAACCATCAATAAATTTCGCTTCAACCAATATTATGTTTTGCTGGAACCAGCTAGTCTTTTTGCTACAATCTTTTTTCTTTGAAGTTTGTTGTTGTGGGGCTTTTTTTTATTGCAACCGGTGTTATATTTAGCTGGAATCGGCAAATGTTTTGCTTCAGCTGACGATTTGGAGGTTTTTGTAATAAAGCATATACAGTTTCAGAAAGCTTCAATCATTGCCTGAAAAGCTTCAACTGCATATGTGAAAAAGATTCAATCGGCGTTTCAGAAAGCTTCAATCAAGCACATCGAAAAGGAAAATAGCTTCAAGCCTCATGAAAAAAGCTTCAACCGATGGCAGGGCGATGCTGCATCGGCGGGCGACGGCGGGGTTGCAACGGGACGACGGCGGGTGGCGAGCCGGCGGCAGGGGTGGAGGTGAGGAGGTGCAGGGACGCGCGGGACATGCGTGCGGGGAGTGGGTCAGGCGGGGAGGAGATGCAGGGGAGTTCGTGGGAGCGAGGAAGGAGACGACCGATTCCAGCGCGAACCATTTTTTCCGACGCGAGCGTGCGCGTGATCCAACAGCCGTTACGGTTCTGTGTGTGTCAGATCCAATGGCCTGCAGGCGACCGGCCGAGTGTTTGGGCCGGCGCACCAACGCAGATCACTTCCCAACCTGGTATTGGGCTTACGTGGGAGACCAACAGCCCATTTATGCTAGCAGCCCTGACTTTACTCGGGTATTTATATTTGCCTTACAAAAGAATACTGGATGTATCTTTTTTTAGGATAAAGGAAATCTCTTTAAAACACTTAACCTGGGTTACATTCAGAGGCAATTACATGCATCAGACTATGTGGCACATCAGCTAGAATAAAAAATATCACCATTCACTCTAGCAAAGGTAGCTAGCTCATGCGCGGCCACATTGCATTCTCCATGTGCCTGGGTGAGGCCAAACAACAGGGCCTGAGCACAAAGTCGCCGAAAGGAAGGAGAAACCCTAACGCGAAGGGATAGGTGTATCTCTACAGCGGCACAAAGTCTAGGGATTTGTGAACCAACTTGTGATTGGATGGTTAGAGGGACAATGGTATCCCATCCTACCAGGGTTCAAGTCTTGGTGCTCACATTAGTTTTGAATTTTTTTCGGCGACGTGCTTTTAGTGTGAGGAGACGTTCCCGTCAACGACGAGGCGTCTACGGTGACTTCGTAAATATCAAGATGATACGCCAGTTCAGTCTCTCGAAGATGTTCATATGGGTAGGGTGTGCGTGTGTGCGTTCATAGGGGTATGTGTATTCACCTATGTATGAGCGCTTGCGTCTTGTACTGCGTTAAAAAAACTCTAGGGATTGTACAATGTAAATAATATTCATTTAGATCTGCAGAACAAGTTTTTTTGAGTGGCCACGTGAAGAGGGCTGCTGTTGGGCTTAGCTGGGCTCTTCTTTTCTCTTTGAAGCTAACAAACACCCTTTGTATGTTCAGCTGTGATTTTTAAAAGAAAAGGAATATTATTTTAATTGTCAAAATCCTATTAATTCTGTCATTTTATTTAATTGTCGCTAATTCTGTCCTGGGTATAGTATTCCACAAATTGCACCCTGTCATCCTTAGTAAAAAAAAAGTAGTTCGCTGTGTTATCCGGAGCGAGAACAACCAGGACTGCGTTCAGGGGCGGACCCAGGATAAAAATGACCCGGGGTCCCATGTCTATCACGTATATTTGGATATGAAGTACTAATATATCTAAAAGTAACAGTTAACAATACAATATACATAGAATACGATATAACCGTGAATGTGCTTACCGAGAATCCAGAATAAAGAGTTTCACTTGAAATATTTATTGATGGTAGGAAATTGAATATTAAAAGAAAATCAAAGTGTCCAAAATCTGAATAAAGTATAACCGCCAACAAGAAAATGCAACACTAGATCCTGATTGCCTACAAATAAAAAAGAAACAAAACCAATTAGTAACATATTAGTAACAGTTGCGTAATAATAAGTAAGTTAAAACCATTACCTACCTAAAATGGTTTCCGACGTGTTTTCATGGCTTCAAAGCGATCAATTACCGCATCATTAGTAACCTTCCTCATTTCGCTTTTCTCCACATAACAAATAAGGTCGTACTTCAAGGCGTCGTCACCAAGACGATTGCGCAAATATGTCTTCACAATTCTCATAGCTGAAAAAGATCTCTCAACTGTAGTAGTGGCAACAGGCAATACTAGTGCTAGCTTCAAAAGCCGATAAACCAAGGGATAGACAATATGTTTTCTTGTCTCCACCATTTTTTGAGAGAGCTCACAAATATTACTTAATCCAGAGAAGCGATCATCTGCTCGGACATCAGCAATGTAAAGATGAAGGTGATGCCTAAGGTCCCTGAGTTCTCCATCATCAAAATCTTTTGGATAAAGTTTAGCTAGACTCATCAAATGTTCTAAGTTGAAATCATGAAATGATTCATTTGGGCTCAATGCCGCTGAGCAAACAAGTAGTTCAGAATTTTTCTCATTGAAGCGATTATCAAGTTCTTGAAGCAGCCAATCAATAACATCATTAAAACAATCCACTTCATAATGATGCCTATTAGTGATACCTGTTTTTTGCCGTGGCTTCTTTGGGTTCACATATTGGTCTTCCATTTGCAACTTGGAAATGTCATGCTTGTCACAAAAGACATATGCTTCATGTAGGACAGATTCCCATCCATTTCTCCTTAGATCATTCAAGGAGGCTTTGGTTGAATTCACACAATTAATAGCATTCACAATGTCCTGATTCTTCCGTTGTAGAGCCAATGATAATGTGTTTGTGATTATCAATATAGTGGACATAAGCTGTAAGTAGAACAGAAAATCAAAAGACTGGAAATAAATAAGGAGACCACATGCCTGCCTTCTATTTGTGTCATCCCTGTCTTCTTCTTCCACATATTCTAGCACTTTGACAACTGTAGGGAACATATCAATCAAACTCTTAAGTGTCTTGTAGTGAGAACTCCATCGAGTGTCTCCAGGTCTTTGAAGAGCTAGTTCTTGATTTAATCTTGTCCCACTTTTTAGCAGTCCACAACCTAAAGCTTCACACACTTGTTCTTTATGTTTGTCTCGAATCATGTCCTTTCTCTTTGAGGATCCAGAGACCACATTCAACAAGACTGAGATCATATCAAAAAAATTACCAATGCATTTGTGCTTCCGAACAACAGCCACAACAACTAACTGAAGCTGATGGGCAAAACAGTGAACATAATATGCTGTGCTATTCTCTCTCATGATTAAGGATTGTAAGCCATTAAACTCACCTCGCATATTGCTCGCACCGTCATATCCTTGCCCTCTAACTTGCTTGAAACTTAATTTATATTCTGCAAATAAATCATCAATGGTAGACTTGAGATACTTGGAAGTTGTCTCCTTCACATGAGTAAGGCCAACTAATGTCTCTATGGCACTTCCACATTTACCAACATACCGCAATACCACCGCCATTTGCTCTTTACCAACCACATCCCTTGATTCATCAACTAGCAAAGAAAATACATCATTCCCAATTTCTCGAAGAACAGAATGCAATATCTCCTTTGCAAAACATTCAACTATGTCCTTCTGAATCTTTGAAGAAGTCAACTGATTATTACCTGGAGCATTATGGGCCACAACTTTTCTTACCTCTGGATTCTGCTCTGCTGTGTAAGCATGCAATTCCTTGAAATTACCTTTATTGAGAGACTCGTCAGACTCATCGTGGCCACGGAAAGGCAACCCTTGCTTCAGTAACACTCTAGTAACATCAATTGAGGCATTTAGTCGAGTATAATAAGCATTCCTCTCAACATTACTTTGGTTGTTTAGAGCAACATAGATGTGTTGCTTTTGTTTCAGCAATGCATCACAATCTCTTTTTGCTTGGTTGTGAGCACTATTGATGTCTCCTACATGCTCCTTTAACTATATTTTTTATTTCAACTTGACCAACCATTTGCAACAAATGCATGATATCCGGCTTCTTTCTTCTTGCGGGGTCTAAACAAGAAACAACAAAAACAATATGCTTTTCGTTTGGACTCACTATACTCAAGCCAGCTCCCAAACTCATCAAACCATTCCCGAACGAACCTTCTATCCTTACCACATATTTCTGTCACATCAAAATCAGCAATACGAGGTTGACAAGGGCCATTGGCCAAATACTTCCTTCTTACCATATCTCTCTGATTGGGATGGTACTCATCTATGCTTCTCCTTTTACCTGGATCAAACTGAATTTCTTCTTCCCAATTGATCTCTTCAACTTGAGATGAATTCCTTGTAGTATTGGCAGAACTAGGTTCATGTGTGGAGGCATCATTTTGTCCATGTGGTGATGGCGGGGCTGGAACATCAGTCTGTTCATGTGGTGATGCATCAATTTGTCCATCCGATGGTGGCGGAACTGAGCCATCGTTCTGATTATGTTCGTGTGACGGACCAACATTTTCATCTTGCACTGAGGTTCTCCTCTTTTTTAGAAACCTTTCCATAAACTGAGCTTCTCCTGAAATTTGCAATTTATTCAGATAATTAAAATTTGCATGAAAGAAAAGAACTATGAATCATGTGTACGTACATAATACTTGAATTAGAATTGCACGGTTGTAGTATAAAACATACTTGCATGGTGCCGATGCTTCCAGCCGTCCTAGAATTTTGCAATATTGGTATCCACTTGGTGCACAATTATCTCAAATAGTTCAATTACCCAATACAGTCAAAATCTCTAGTAATATCCAGTACGGCAGTGCCCCTAATTCCATAGGGTTAGAGAGACAAAGCAATAATTAGAATAAGATTTACAAAAGGCTGAGGCAATCAGGCAAAGCCGCAGAGGCACATCGAATTGGGGGTCTGATCAGGCCTGGGTCTGATGCGGCATACCTGTGCCTTCTTTTCTCCACTGATTCGGCGACTTGCCGCGATCTGCAGAATAGGCAGCGTGTCCGACGTACGGGGATACAGAGGAAGGCGAAAGAACAAGGGCACGAAGTGCAAAGTCGAGCAGGCGAACAGGCGAGGCGAAGGGCCGAAGGGCCGAAGGCAAGTATCGATCAATGTACTATCCTGGACAGGCTGGACTGGGCCTTCGTGGCTTCCTCAATCGATACGGCGTCACGCGCTGCTACAACTGGGCTGTACTTGCGTGATGTACGGGTGTCCTTCTAGGAAAATTAGGGGTGTCCCATTGTATATGGGCTCTATACTTATAAGGTAAAAGAGTTTTTTACCCGGTGTCCTGTGCTACCTGGTGGGTTAACGTGGGTTCGCCCCTGACTGCGTTGTTTGCAATGAGGGACCGACGGGTCATGCCGTTCTAAGGACATGTACAATCATTGATAAGCCGGTATTTCCTTATGCACCACACATCATGTAGAGAAGCTAAAAAGATATGGTATACGATGCATTATCTTATCGTTATTTTTAACCAATTAATGTTTGGGATATGCTAGACAACCAATCATCGTGCTTTAGTTGTACTGACAACATCATGTCCAGTATTATATAGCATAACCCATGCAAACAGTTATGGTTATATAATCTCACATATTAAGACTGTAAGGCGCACCCCTATGGTTCCTTAAGTTTAAAAAAAAAACACTCATACTGACAGATGCAGTTCGACAACAAATAAATAACAACACAAACAACTTTATGCTTGAAATCACAATCAACCAAAGCTGCGTAGCCTTGAATTTCTTTATTTCAGCCCATCAAAAACTTGGCTAGATGCTAAGGATAAAAAAGAAACACAAAAAAGAAATAAGCGCCCGCTAGGCTTCTTGTGCAGCCGCACTAGGGTTGCGGCCCATGAGACTATTTGACTGTTGACCATTGACTATTCACCCTTGGCATCCAAGCATTGACTGCTGACGATGGCCATTGACCATTGAATTTTGGAGAAAAAAATTATGAAGTTGGAAAAAAACATGGAGTTGATTTTTTTTACAAATTTTTTAAAGTTTAAGAATTTGAAAAATGTTCATGAATCCAAATAAATCTTCATGTAAAAAATGAAGGAAAAAAATATTCATGAATTTGAAAAGTGTTAACGTCTTTAAAAATTGTTCATGAATTTGAAAAAATTCGAATATTTGAAAATGGCACAAAAATTGGGAAAAAATCACGATTTTTTAAAAGTTCAAGATATAAGAAATTTCATACTATTTTTTAAAAGGAAAAGAAACAACAAAACAAAAAAAATGATGAAAGAAAGACCATAGAAAACCCAGCCCAAAACCATTGGGAGGAGAGATATTGGGCCGCACCACACTTAGATCTTGTGAGTAGGGGATGTACGCCCTGCGCGAAGACTACATCTCGCTTATGGGGATTATAGCATCTCTCTCGCCCGAAGAATCCCCCTTCCCCATGTAGCTATTGCACCGACCCATTTTTCGTGTTCTTTTTCGTCCGCTATGTTTCGCTACCGACACTTGTGGCTTTGTTCAGTCATTGTACTAGTTTTGTCTCATTTTATTTTTATTTATTTATTGCTTCTTTTATTATTTTTGTTTGGGTTTCTTTGTGTCTTCACTCGCATCTTCGTCATCTAAGGAGGGCATGTTGCGGTGGCATCATGGCTTATGTTGCAAAATGACCGGTTCCAAACCTTCGAGTGCCACATGGGCCAAGCACTCGTCGTGCAAACCTTCGCGCACAACAAGATCCATTTGGTAAAACTCTGAGGACACATGACCCATGTTGCAAAACTCATCAGTTGGATTGGACCAAGCACAACACGACCCATGGGGCAAGCCTTGTTAGTCGGATCGAACGACTATCCCATGATGGATCCAACGGCTTGCGAGCCGATTAATCTATTCAAAAGATCAGCCGGCCCGCGCGTAGCCTTGAATTTCTTTTTGAGGGGTTGTCCGGCCTTGATTTACTGCATTTTTTGGGCTGGGCTCGGACTTGTGTTTCCAGCCTGAAAATAGCCCGGCCCACAAAGAAAAGAAAAGAAAAGAAAAGAAGAAAAATCTAACCTAGCCACCCACCCACTCGACCTCCGATTCTGCCGGCGGCGGTCGGTCGCTGCAGCCTGCAGGCTGCATCTAGCTTGGGCATAGCGTAGCCGCGGAGGACCTCCAGGCGGCGGGGCACCTTCGTTCCGTCGCTCTCTCCTCTGCATCATTCCATTCCTGGAGGTCCAGGTCGTCCTCTCCTTCCTCGCTCGCCGGTCAAGATCTCCACTTCGCACTCGCGGGCATCCTCGGGAGAGCAAACAAGAAGAAGAAGAAGAAGAAGAAGGTAGTCCGCTGTTCCTAGCTAGCTTGTATGCGTTTCTGCTTTTCCAAAATGGCGAATTTACATATCTGTGTCGGTGCATTTTAGGACTGGACTGCCGTGTAGGTGTAGTGAAGCTCCCTTTGACCAGTAACGGAAGAATCCATAGCTGCTGCTTGCCGTGAGGGATGGCCGGAACCGGCCTGTGGGTAGTTGGATTGGCTTCCCTTCTTGCACTCCCTGGGATATTCGTCTCCGTCTCCGTCGAGGCCAGCCCGGGAGATGCTGATCCGCACTACAGGTGAGGTGACACACACACACTTCTTGGCTCATCTCCTGTTGCAGTTGGTTAAAAATATTAAATCTCTTTTTCTGTCTCCAAATTGTCATATCTTAGCCTTATTGGTACTGGAATCCATAATTCACTATCCTGCAGTTTGATTCCAAATATATGAACCAGAAAACTGGAGACCGTGGATCTAACATGGTTATTGTTTGACTTCGCCTTGACAATGGAATGATATAGAACATTAAAGTATTGTGGACGCTTTGTTTTTAGAATAGAAACACAATTTGTATTCCTGGCTGTCAGATGAACAATTAATCAAGTTTCAGCTACCACACTCTACTTTCTAGCGCAAGTAATTAATAAATTGGTGCAAAGGTGGATTCAGTTAAATTGGCCGACAGATGAACTTTTAGATTAGATTACATGCACAAAGATTAAGTGGTGATACATGATTGGTATTGTTGCCATGGCAAATTAGTCCGTCATACTTATTAGATGGGCAGAGAGACTGCAGGTCAAACAATTTATTATTTAGATTCAGAGGAGCACTAGCTAGAGGTTAGATGCAACTCTGGTTAGTAATGGTTGTTAATGGTTGTTACTATATGTTTGATCCTTTTGTGTTACTTCATTGTGAAATACAGTATGTTTTTGTTCTCGTGCTGACTTGATTGAAATTATTTATGTTAAGAATTGCTATAATGGTTGTTGGTTGTTACAATATAATTGATCCTTTCTTGTTACTTCATTGTGACTTGTGACATATGTTTTTGTTTCTTGCCGACTTGACTGAAATATTGGGTTAGCACTTCCCTCCTACTCCAAAAGAAGGCACACACTCTTTTTGGAAGTCAAGTTTGACCATGAATTTAACTAATAAAATGTGGGTTATGTGTCCAAAAATTAAACCATTAAATTTGTATCCGAAAAAGACATAGTATGTCTTTTTACACGATTGTTTGATTATGAAAATTATAACAAACTAACTCATTTTTGCAGCAGTTGCTGTGCATCTACTGACCACCTTTAGCTAACTATTGTGACATCGTTGCCTCAGTTATTGTTGGATTTTTTTTCTTTTTATCGGTCTTGATTTGTGTGACATATCGTAGAACCATTTGTTAGGAGTTATGCATTGCGTTAGGGGCTGTACTTCATTATGATATCACATTGTTTAGAAGTTTCTGGTAACTTGCGTTGTGATTGACCTGCAGAACTTGTGTGGGGGAGTGTCAGAATACGGGGATTATTGGAGGCAACATCATCAGTCACTGTCAGTCCCGGGAGAACGACAGCATATCTGCTGGAAGTTCTTGGTACACACAGGAGGCTCTTCGCGTGCAGTGGAAGCAACTAAACTGTATGACAGACTGCCGCTACTACTGCATGATGCGAAGAGAAGAGGAACGGCGATTAGGTGGCCTGAGCCCTGTTCAATATCACGGAAAATGGCCCTTCAAACGTGTTTCTGTCTTCCAGGCATGTAACATTTGGCTTGTATGTTGATGGGTAGTGAGACTAGTATTTCACCATGATGACTACTACTAATAACTTGTTTGGCATTTATTATCAGGAACCCCTTTCAGCTGCACTGTCTGCTCTCAACCTATTGATGCATTTCACTGGCTGGCTTTCGTTCTTCCTGCTAGTGAAATACAGATTACCTCTTAGACCTCAGACGAAGAAGACGTACTACGAATACACTGGCTTATGGCATATCTATGCAATATTATCAATGAATGCATGGATCTGGAGCTCTGTATTCCATACCAGGTGCACATTTGCTCAATCAAAGCTTGGGCATGCTGCTGTCATGATAATATACTGTATTTAATATCTTGCTCAGCGTCATTCATTCTTCATTTTGTAGGGATATTGACATGACTGAGAAATTGGATTACTCTTCAGCTGTGGCCGTACTTGGCTACTCTTTAATCCTTACACTGCTAAGAATTTTTAATGTCAAGGAGGGGGCTACCAGGGTGACGTTTGCTGCACCTATTCTAGCATTCGTCACAACACACATCTTGTATCTTAACTTCTACGATCTTGACTACGGTAAAGTTCCTTTTGCATCTCCTAGAGTATTTTTACCTTGCATACAGTTGCACAAACAGATTAATTCATGTGCATCTTCTGTGTTTATATGCCTGCCTTTTCTTCAGGATGGAACATGAAAGTTTGTGTGGCGATGGGAGTGATTCAAATTGTCGCATGGGCAATCTGGGCCGGTGTGACCCATCATCCGTCGCGGTTGAAGCTTTGGGTCGTTGTGTTTGGAGGAGCTCTAGCTATGCTTCTTGAGGTGTTTGACTTCCCTCCATACAAGGGGTATGCTGACGCGCACTCGCTGTGGCACGCGAGCACCGTTCCCCTCACCTATCTTTGGTGGAGCTTCATTAAAGATGACGCAGAGTTCCGCACCTCCACACTCACACTGGTTAAGAAGGCCAGGTGAATTAAAGGTCATTATGTTGTTCGGTTCTCTCAAGGTAACACAAGCATAAGCTCGGTATGCTCGGTATTCCCTGGGATCGATCAGGACGGCAAATCATTCATCTTTGGGTGTCACGGTTTTGGTCTGCAAACTCAGCATCTTGTTTCTGCGGCTCTAGCCCTCCTGACTTTTGTTTTGATCGATATGAGGAATAGTTGTGTAGAAGAAAAAATGACATTATCTTTTTCCGTGCCTGTTGAGACAGTTGAGCCTGTGAGTTTCAACAGAAGCTTATATGAAGCTAAGCATTGCAGAATGAGCCGTCAGAGATGATGAGATAGGGAATGTGTGCTGATTTCTTCAGAATTAGCGAATGAACTGAAAACAGTGACAAGAGCTGAGTCCCCCAACTCATCACAATGTTGCACCGCCAAAACATAGTATTATCATCGCATTTGCTGTTTAAAATAGTGATGGCGGTGGTCAGGGTCGGCAAATTTGACAGTTTTGACCTGTCGATGAAATCATTTCACAAACTGAACTGCTCTTAATTTTTTTTCACTCAGCTGACCTTTTTTAGTGGCGCCCGACACGAAGGCGCCACACTACATTGTGCAGCGCCCGACAGACAGGCGCTGCACGCGTAGCCAGCGTCGCACCCGGGTGATCCGAAAATTACTAAATCAGTGTGCAGTGCTTGAGAGCTAGGCGCCACACTATACAGTGTAGCGCCTAGCGTCTAGGCGTTGCATTAGTGGTTGCTTTATTTTGTAGTGGTAAATAATGCAACCACTAGTGTAATGGTGGAATTCTGGCCTTGAAGTGGTAAATAATGGCTTTGAAGATAATCTCAAGTAAACTTGCAACAAATCTAAAGAAGAGAGAAATCTTGAGGTGCTAGCACCATGCCCATTATATGGTGTTAAGGATGAAGCTTTTCGCATGCTTTGAGAGAGGTTTGGCCGCTGGAATTCTGGCCATGAATGGCTAGTACACATGAAGCTGGTAATGGGACACGAGCATCTGAAGCTGTTTCAACTTGCCAGACCATGTTCACCATGCAAATTTGTTCGAATAAACCACCCTCCCGATACAAAGGACCGATTGAGCAATGCAATGCCCGGGCACAGGATTTCGGTCATAAACCTTTGACAAGGAACACAACTCTTCAAATTCAGTGCATGGAGAAACGGAAGACACATCAACCTGCAACTTACACTCATAATCTGATTGTACTACATACCTAGAGCATTTGGAAATTTCTCTTCTTTCCAGAGTTTGCACAGTTTGTGCGCGCTGGTGATGCACCGGCCCTAGGGAAGAACCACCGTGCAGCTTTGTACTTTCCCGGCGAACCACCGACGGGGCCCTGAAACAGCACCTTCTGCTCCTCCATGGAATACACACCCCAAGTGTCCTGGATGTAGGTTTCGTCGAATTCGCTCACAAAGTAGATGCAGTTGCCCCTGCACCCCGGCGTCTCCGATGCACGCACTGAGAACGACGACTGCGGGCTCACGAACAGCGCCCGGTCATCGGCGAGCCTCTCCACTTTCACCCATCGTGACCGCTCAAGATCAAGCTTGTACACCTCGAAGCCTCCGATGGTCTTGGGGCGAAGGGGTTCATCGGGTGCGAGCACCGGACCCACAAACATGATCTTCCCTTCCGACTCGAGCAGGTGAGAGTTCCGGAGGTAGCGGTACCGGCAGATCGGGGAGTACTGCTCGAGAATGCTCGGCGCACGGAGCCTCGTCAGGCGCCACGGCGGCGGCGCACGCGTGTCCACGGTGTGGGTGAAGCCGAAGAACTCCATGGCGTAGAAGATGCCGCCGCTGTAGGCCACCAGGTCGATGGCATCGCTCCTTGTGAACTCTTCCGGCAGGAGCAGATTCTGCTCGGACCACTCCTCCTCCTCGCGCCACCGGAGCGTGACGGTCCGCTCGAAATACTGGCTAACGAAGAACGCGTCGGCGCCGGCCGCGGCCCTGACCGTCGGTTGAATCAGAAGCCTGTGCCGGGGCGGGTACATCTCGATGCGCCGGTGACGGGGTTGACGAGGACGACGCGGTTGTCTTCCGCGAAGGAGAGGCCGCCGCAGGGCAAGGCGCCAGATAACTTGATGTTGTCATCTTTCGCGTGGCTGACCGTGGCCGGCAGCCGGGCGGGGGGATCACCGGCGCCGGCGAACCCTCGTCGTCGACCGGCACGGAGAAGATGGCGCCACGGCGGCGCTCCATGTCGGGCACGAACAGGAGATCGAGGAAGTACTCGTCCTCGTCGAGTACCTCGAGCGCGAACAGGTGCGGGATGGGTGTCGCTAGCCGCTCGGAGATGGTCGCCGCCCAGGACTTGCAGACGGCGGCGAAGGGCGCCGACTCGAGCGGGCTGATGCGGCGCAGGATCCTCTCCGTGAGGTGGAAAGGGAGGCCGCCGATGGTGCCGCTCGCCGCATCTCCGCCGTCGGCGGGTTCGTGCTGGAAAAGGGCCTTGCTTGATGGGGTGGCCATGGTTTTGATCGGCTCCATGTGGGAGAGAGATGAGAGGAATGTGCGTTGGCGCCGGCAGATGGTGGTGGAAATGCCCGGGCTGGTGGCGGCGCTGGCCGGAGCCAGAGAAGGGAAAGGGGATCGGGGAGGAGGACGGCGAAGAGAGGTTTGGAGCACAGCCGCTGGGCCGATTCGGACTTCGCAGACGGCTCTACATAGAAGGCCCGTCTAAGGACTAGTTCTTTTCGAGGGCTGAGCCCACGGCATTTCCTATTTGACGCTGCAGGCGCCCGTTAATGACCGAAATCACTATTCTGACCCTATCAACAAATTTTGTCACAAAATGAACTCGACATGAAAGCATTTCATGATCTGATCCTTTTAGCAACGCCAGAGCCCGCGGCGTTTCTTCCTCAAATAAAAACGCCGAGCTAGCTAGCGTTCTTGCCCAAAGGAGAAACGCCCAGGTTGCTCGCGTTGCGGACCAGGTAAGCAACGCCAAGGGCTTTGGCGTTTCTGCGCTGGCATCCAGCCCATTCGCTTCCCCGTTGCCAAAGTAAAAAGCTGCTCCTAAACCCAGGGCCTAAACGCCAAGCCCTATGGCGTTTCTGGCCAAGGCAGCAACGCCCACTTGCTTGGCGTTTCTATGTGGATTGGAAACGCCAGCTACTCCGGAGTTTGAATGAGGATTTGAAACGCTAGCTAGCTTGGCGTTTTTATATGGAGAAAAAACGCCATGGTCTGTGGCGTTGCTAAAAGGGCCAGATCGTGAAATACAATCATGTTAAATTCACTTTGTGGCAAAAATTGCTGAAAAGGTCAGAACAGTGATTTCGGCTTCCGTTAATGTGTATTCTGCTAACGGGCGCCCGGCCCATTTATAATTGTGTTTCTGTTTCCAGAGACGTAGAAAATGCGTAGGTAGATGGGATTGAACCAGCGACCCCTTCACTGCAAGGGTTACACACTAACCATCACGCCACAGTCCCACTTGTTCAAATACACTTCCGTTCCTTCATTTATTTAGTTTTTAAGTTCGTTTTGTTCTTTTATCTTTTTCTGTTCATTTTTTTTAATGCACGATTTTTTTCTAATTCAATGAACTTTTGTCAAATTTGATAAAAAAATATTTCAAATCCGATGAACTTTTTTCAAGATTGATGAATTGTTCCTTCAAATTTTTGAACTTTTATCAAAATCGATGAACTATTTTTTCAAACTTGATGAACTTTTTGTCAAAAATCGATGACCTTTTTTTTAAACCTTGATGAATTGTTTTTCAAATTTGATGAACTTTTTCCAAATTCGATGAACTTTTTCCAAATTCGATGAACTTTTTCCAAATCCGATGAACTTTTTTCAAGATTAATGAATTTTTCTTGTCAAATTTTTGAACTTTTTTCAAAATCGATGAACTTTTTTCAAAACCGATGAACTTTTTTCGAAAACGATGAACTTTTTCATAATTCTTTCCAAAATCGGTGAACTACTTTATTTATTTTTTTAAGGGCAAAGCAAAGCTTTATAAATTAACGGTGTACGGGCAAGTCACCCGTAACAGAAACAGCCACAGCGGGCGGTACATGCGAGTCCCACTCGATACAGTTATTGAAGCTACACGAGCGACCAAGTTTTGCTAGTTCATGAGCGACAGTATTCGCACTACGACGCCATGCATTTATGGACTGGTTGGAAAACCACATCTTCAGCTAGAACTTGATATCCTCGATGATGGCCGCATGCGATGATGCATCCGCCTTCGTGAAGTCTAGCGCTTCTTGGAGGAGTTTGGAGTCCGTCTCAAAGATTGCCCTCAGTGCACCCACATCGACAGCCATCGAGATCGCTTGGGACATGGCAATCACTTCTGCCGCAAACGGATTGGCGGTGTGGTCTGTGCGACCAGCCCGCGCGAGTAGCACTTCTCCCGTGTGATCCCGGATCACCACTCCCCACGACACAAAGTTCTCTCCTGGCGTGAAGGCACCATCGAGGTTGATCTTAACTCTATCATGTGGCGGGGGCTGCCATTTGCAATCTGGAACGGGTTTTGTTTTCGGTGTAAACAACTACATGTACTCCAAGGTGTTCCTCATGGCGCGCCTAGTCAGTTCGGCCACCTGGACAGGTAGTTCTCCCTCTCTGACTTTATTTCTATTGTTCCACCAATGCCACCAGAATCTAAGGATTTGCACTCGCATTTTTTCATCTAGACCCCATAGATAGTCCTGCATTGCATGCACGGACGTAAACTGCTCTAGTTCAGCTCGGAAACGTTCCAGTTGCATGGCTCTCCAAGCTTCCTTCACGGATTTGCACTTGACAAATAAATGAGCTCCATCCTCGTCTGCTCTACCACAAAATAGGCATTTTGTGGACTCCAGCTTAACACCTCGCCGGGTCAAATTTGTGCAAAGTGCCAATGACTCATGTTTGATTCTCCAAGTAAACATTTGGACTTTACGTGGGCATGGCAGCTTCCAGATCCTCTTCCACGACTGGTCAGGGCTTCTCACAAGGTTGCCAGCCATCATGTCGCTGCTCCATGGTTTCCCGCCCCGATCTTCCTTCTCGGTCTGGACCTGAAGCTTGTACGCGCTCCGGACGGAGTGTTTGCCTTTCTTATCGTAATGCCAAGCCCTGAAGTCATCCACCCCCTCCTGCAACGGGATTTTGAGGATATGGCTGGCATCATCCGGCCAGAAGGTTGCCTTTACCAGGTCCTCGTCCCAAACCCCTATGAGAGGGTTAATAAGTTCATTGACCGAGGTTAACAGGCTATGCCCCCTTGGCGTGATGATTTGGCGAGACCAGGCCCGGGGTATCCAAGGATCAGAACATATGTTCACGTTGATGCCGTCGCCAATTCTCTATATGTAGCCCTTTTTGATCAAGTCCAGGCCCGTCAAGATGCTACGCCACGTATATGATATGCCGTCTCTTGGCACCGCTTCTAGAAGCTTGCAATTAGGGAAGTATCGGGCTTTGAGGATTCTGCCACACAAACTATCCGGGTTTTGGAGAAGGCGCCAGCCTTGGCGTGAGATCATAGAAATATTGAAGTTGTGCATGTCCCGAAACCCTAAACCTCCCTCCGCTTTTGGTTTTGTCAGAGTGTCCCAACTGAGCCAATGCATTGTATTCTCCTTATCCTGATGACTCCACCAAAATCTCCCAATGAGTGTGTTTAGCTCTTGGCAAAAAGTCTTAGTAAGATCAAAACACGACATGGGGAAGGTCGGAATCGCCTGCGCCACGGATTTCACCAGGGTTTCTTTGCCACTCTTCGCTAGCAGCCTTTCTTGCCATCCATGAACTCGCCCATAGAGGCTCCTTTTGATGTACGCAAAGGTGCGACGGTGGGACCGACCAACGTGGACAGGAAGCCCAAGATAGCGATCCTTCCAATCCTCACTGGTAATCTGAACCTCAGCCTTGACTTGAGCCTTCATGGCCACATCAGTGTTTGGTGAAAACATGATGGCCGATTTTCCATGATTGATGCATTAACCCGAGCAATTCTCATACAACTGTAGGATCTCATGGAGGGCAGCGGCCTCTTCCTGCTTTGCCTTCAGAAAAATCACTGAGTCATCAGCGAACAAAAGATGTGAGACACTGGGTGCGTTTTGGCAGATCTTGACGCCACTGATTCTCCCCTGCTCCTCAGCTTCATGCAATAACACGGACAATCCTTCGACAGAAATAACAAAGAGGTAAGGGGAGAGGGGATCCCCCTGCCTCAGCCCTTGAGTTGGCACAAATTGTTCTGTTAACACTCCATTCACTTTGATTTGGTATCGGACCGATGTGACACATTTCATGATGAGTTCTACCCATCATTTGTGGAAGCCAAGTTTGCACAGCATTGCCTCAAGGAATCTCCACTCCACACGATCGTATGCCTTGCTCATGTCCGCTTTGATCGCAGCCACCCCTTCCTTCCCATTTTTCTTGTGCCTAAGAAAGTGAGAAGCTTCATATGCTATTAACACATTATCTGTAATCAACCTTCCGGGTATGAATGTTGGAAATATGCCCTAGAGGCAATAATAAAATGGTTATTATTATATTTCCTCATTCATGATAATTATCTATTATTCATGCTATAATTGTGTTATCCGGAAATCGTAATACATGTGTGAATACATAGACCACAACATGTCCCTAGTGAGCCTCTGGTTGACTAGCTCGTTTATCAATAGATGGTCACGGTTTCCTGACCATGGACATTGGATGCCATTGATAACGGGATCACATCATTGGGAGAATGATGTGATGGACAAGACCCAATCCTAAGCATAGCACAAGATCTTGTAGTTCGTTTGCTAGAGCTTTTCCAATGTCAAGTATCATTTCCTTAGACCATGAGATCGTGTAACTCCCGGATGCCGTAGGAGTGCTTTGGGTGTACCAAACGTCACAACGTAACTGGGTGACTATAAAGGTATACTACAGGTATCTCCGAAAGTGTCTGTTGGGTTGACACAGATCGAGACTGGGATTTGTCACTCCGTATGATGGAGAGGTATCTCTGGGCCCACTCGGTAATGCATCATCATAATGAGCTCAATGTGACCAAGTGTTTGGTCACGGGATCATGCATTACAGTACGAGTAAAGTGACTTGTCGGTAACGAGATTGAACGAGGTATTGGGATACCGACGATCGAATCTCGGGCAAGTAACGTACCGATTGACAAAGGGAATTGTATACATGATTACTTGAATCCTCAACATCGTGGTTCATCCAATGAGATCATCGAGGAGCATGTGGGAGCCAACATGGGTATCCAGATCCCGCTGTTGGTTATTGGTCGAAGAGTCGTCTCGGTCATGTCTGCGTGTCTCCCGAACCCGTAGGGTCTACACACTTAAGGTTCGGTGATGCTAGGGTTGTAGAGATACTAGTATGCGGTAACCCGAAAGTTGTTCGGAGTCCCGGATGAGATCCCGGACGTCACAAGGAGTTCCGGAATGGTCCAGAGGTGAATATTTGTATATAGGAAGTCTAGTTTCGGCCACCGGGAAAGTTTCGGGGTTCACCGGTATTGTACCGGGACCATCGGGAAGGGTCCCGGGGGTCCACCGGGTGGGGCCACCTATCCCGGAGGGCCCCATGGGCTGAAGTGGGAGGGGAACCAGCCCCTGGTGGGCTGGTGCGCCCCCCTTGGGCCTCCCCCTTCGCCTAGGGTTGGAAACCCTAGGGGTGGGGGGCGCCCCACTTGGCTTGGGGGCAAGTTCCCCTTGGCCGCCCCCCCCCCCCTTGAGATTCAATCTCTAGGGGGCCGGCGACCCCCAGGGCCCCTATATAAAGAGGGGGGAGGGAGGGCTGTGCACCCCTGCTCCTGGCTCCTCCCTCTCCCCTCGTAACACCTCTCCCTCTCGCTGAGCTTGGCGAAGCCCTGCCGAGATCGCCGCTACTTCCACCACCACGCCGTCGTGCTGCCGGATCTCCATCAACCTCTCCCTCCCCCTTGCTGGATCAAGAAGGAGGAGACGTCTTCCCCAACCGTACGTGTGTTGAACGCGGAAGTGCCATCCGTTCGGCACTAGGATCTTCGATGATTTGGATCACGACGAGTACGACTCCGTCAACCCTGCTCTCTTGAACGCTTCCGCGCGTGATCTACAAGGGTATGTAGATGCACTCCTCTCTCTCGTTGCTAGATGACTCCATAGATTGATCTTGGTGAAGCGTAGAAAAATTTCATTTTCTGCAACGTTCCCCAATAGTGGCATCATGAGCTAGGTCTATGCGTAGTTTCTATGCACGAGTAGAACACAAACTTGTTGTGGGCGTAGATGTTGTCAATTTTCTTGCCACTACTAGTCTTATCTTGTTTCGGCGGCATCGTGGGATGAAGCGGCCCGGACCGACCTTACACGTACTCTTACGTGAGACAGGTTCCACCGACTGACATGCACTAGTTGCATAAGGTGGCTAGCGGGTGTCTGTCTCTTCCACTTTAGTCGGATCGGATTCGATGAAAAGGGTCCTTATGAAGGGTAAATAGAAATTGGCATATCACGTTGTGGTTTTACGTAGGTAAGAAACGTTCTTGCTAGAAACCTATAGAAGCCACGTAAAAACATGCAACAACAATTAGAGGACGTCTAACTTGTTTTTGCAGCATATGCCTTGTGATGTGATATGGCCAAAAGGATGTGATGAATGAAATATATGTGATGTATGAGATTGATCATGTTCTTGTAATAGGAATCACGACTTGCATGTCGATGAGTATGACAACCGACAGGAGCCATAGGAGTTGTCTTTATTTTTTGTATGACCTGCGTGTCATTGAATAATGCCATGTAAATTACTTTACTTTATTGCTAAACACGTTAGCCATAGAAGTAGAAGTAATCGTTGGCGTGACAACTTCATGAAGACACGATGATGGAGATCATGGTGTCATGCCGGTGACGAAGATGATCATGGCGCCCCGAAGATGGAGATCAAAGGAGCAATATGATATTGGCCATATCATGTCACTATTTGATTGCATGTGATGTTTATCATGTTTTGCTTCTTATTTGCTTAGAACGACGGTAGTAAATAAGATGATCCCTCATAATAATTTCAAGAAAGTGTTCCCCTAACTGTGCGCCATTGCGGAAGTTCGTTGTTTCGAAGCACCACGTGATGATCGGGTGTGATAGATTCCAACGTCCACATACAACGGGTGTAAGACAGATTTACACATGCAAAACACTTAGGTTGACTTGACGAGCCTGACATGTACAGACATGGCCTCGGAACACAAGAGACCGAAAGGTCGAACGTGAGTCGTATGGAAGATACGATCAACATGGAGATGTTCACCGATGATGACTAGTCCGTCTCACGTGATGATCGGACACGGTCTAGTTGAGTCGGATCATGTATCACTTAGATGACTAGAGGGATGTCTAATCTGAGTGGGAGTTCATTAAATAATTTGATTAGATGAACTTAATTATCATGAACTTAGTCTAAAAACCTTTGCAAAATGTCTTGTAGATCAAATGGCCAACGCTCATGTCAACCTCAACATCAACGCATTCCTAGAGAAAACCAAGCTGAAAGATGATGGCAGCAACTATACGGACTGGGTCCAGAATCCGAGGATCATCCTCATAGCTGCCAAGAAAGCATATGTCCTAGAAGGACTGCTAGGTGAAGCACCCATCCCAGAGAACCAAGACGTTATGAACGCTTGGCAGTAGCGTGCTAATGATTACTCCCTCATTCAGTGCGGCATGCTTTACAGCTTAGAACTGAGGCTCCAAAAGCGTTTTGAGTAACACGGAGCATATGAGATGTTCGAAGAGCTGAAAATGGTTTTCCAAGCTCATGCCCGGGTCGAGAGATATGAAGTCTCCGACAAGTTCTACAGTTGTAAGATGGAGGAAAATAGTTCTGTCAGTGAGCACATACTCAAAATGTCTGGGTTGCACAACCGCTTGTCCCAGCTGGACATTAACCTCCCGGACAAGGCGGTCATTGACAGAATCCTTCAGTCGCTCCCACCTAGCTACAAGAGCTTTGTGATGAACTACAATATGCAGGGGATGGTCAAAACTATTCCAGAAGTATTTTCAATGCTGAAATCAGCGGAGGTGGAAATCAAAAAGGAACATCAAGTGTTGATGGTGAACAAAACCACTAGTTTCAAGAAAGGCAAGGGTAAGAAGAACTTCAGGAAGGACGACAAGGGAGTTGTCGCGCCCGGTAAGCCAGTTGCTGGGAAGAAGCCAAAGAATGGACCCAAACCTGTGACTGAGTGCTTTTATTGCAAGGGAAGGATACACTGGAAGCGGAACTGCCCCAAATACTTAGCGGACAAGAAGGCCGGCATCACTAAAGGTATATGTGATATACATGTAATTGATGTGTACCTTACCAGTACTCGTAGTAGCTCCTGGGTATTTGATACCGGTGCGGTTGCTCATATTTGTAACTCAAAATAGGAGCTGCGGAATAAGCGGAGACTGACGAAGGACGAGGTGACGATGCGCGTCGGGAATGGTTCCAAGGTCGATGTGATCGCCGTCGGCACGCTACCTCTACATTTACCTACGGGATTAGTTTTAAACCTCAATAATTGTTATTTAGTGCCAGCTTTGAGCATGAACATTGTATCTGGATCTTGTTTAATGCGAGATGGCTACTCATTTAAATCCGAGAATAATGGTTGTTCTATTTATATGAGAGATATGTTTTATGGTCATGCCCCGCTGGTCAATGGTTTATTCTTAATGAATCTCGAACGTGATGTTACACATATTCATAGTGTGAATACCAAAAGATGTAAAGTTGATAACGATAGTCCCACATACTTGTGGCACTGTCGCCTTGGTCGCATTGGTGTCAAACACATGAAGAAGCTCCATGCTGATGGACTTTTGGAGTCTCTTGATTATGAATCATTTGACACGTGCGAACCATGCCTTATGGGCAAAATGACCAAGACTCCGTTCTTCGGAACAATGGAGCGAGCAACCAACTTATTGGAAATCATATATACTGATGTGTGCGGTCCAATGAGCGTTGGGGATCGTGGACGATATCGTTATGTTCTCACTCTCACTGACGACTTGAGTAGATATGGGTATGTCTACTTGATGAAACACAAGTCTGAGACCTTTGAAAAGTTTAAGGAATTTCAGAATGAGGTAGAGAATCAACGTGACCAAAAGATAAAGTTCTTACGATCAGATCATGGGGGAGAATATTTAAGTCACGAATTTGGTACGCACTTAAGGAAATATGGAATCGTTTCACAACTCACGTCGCCTGGAACACCTCAGCGTAACGATGTGTCCGAACATCGTAATCGCACTCTATTGGATATGGTGCAATCTATGATGTCACTCATCGATTTACTGCTATCATTTTGGGGATACGCTCTAGAGACAGCTACATTCACTTTAAATAGGGCACCGTCTAAATCCGTTGAGACGACACCGTATGAATTATGGTTTGGGAAGAAACCTAAGCTATCGTTTCTAAAAGTTTGGGGATGCGATGCTTATGTCAAGAAACTTCAACATGAAAAGCTCGAACCCAAGTTGGAAAAATGCGTCTTCATAGGATACCCTAAGGAAACCATTGGGTATACCTTCTACCTCAGATCCGAAGACAAGATCTTTGTTGCCAAGAACGGGTCCTTTCTGGAGAAAGAGTTTCTCTCGAAAGAAGTAAGTGGGAGGAAAGTGGAACTTGATGAAGTACTACCTCTTCAACCGGAAAGTAGCGCAGCTCAGGAAGATGTTCCTATGGTGCCTGCACCGACTAGAGAGGAAACTAATGATGATGATCAAGGTACTTCGGATCAAGTTACTACTAAACTTCGTAGGTCCACGAGGACACGTTCCACACCAGAGTGGTATGGCAACCCTGTCCTGGAAATCATGTTGTTAGACAACGGTGAACCTTCGAACTATGAAGAAGCAATGGCGAGCCCAGATTCCAACAAATGGCTTGAAGCCATGCAATCCGAGATAGGATCCATGTATGAAAACAAAGTGTGGACTTTGACAGACTTGCCCGATGATCAGCGAGCGATAGAAAACAAATGGATCTTTAAGAAGAAGATGGACGCAGATGGTAATGTTACCATCTATAAAGCTCGACTTGTCGCTAAGGGTTATCGACAAGTTCCAAGGGTTGACTACGATGAGACTTTCTGTCCCATAGCAAAGCTGAAGTCCGTCCGAATCATGTTAGCAATTGCCGCATACTATGATTATGAGAAATGGCAAATGGACGTCAAAACAGCATTCCTTAACGGCTATCTTAAGGAAGAACTGTATATGATGCAGCCGGAAGGTTTTGTCGATCCTGAGAATGCTAACAAGGTATGCAAACTCCAGCGATCCATTTATGGGCTGGTGCAAGCATCTCGGAGTTGGAACATTCGCTTTAATGAAATGATCAAAGCGTTTGGGTTTATGCAGACTTATGGAGAAGCCTGTGTTTACAAGAAAGTGAGTGGGAGCTCTGTAGCATTTCTCATATTATATGTGGATGACATACTTTTGATGGGAAATGATATAGAACTTTTGGACAGCATTAAGGCCTACTTGAATAAGTGTTTTTCAATGAAGGACCTTGGAGAAGCTGCTTACATATTATGCATCAAGATCTATAGAGATAGATCGAGATGCCTCATAGGTCTTTCACAAAGCACATACCTTGATAAGATATTGAAGAAGTTCAATATGGATCAGTCCAAGAAGGGGTTCTTGCCTGTGTTGCAAGGTGTGAAATTGAGCTCGGCTCAATGTCCGACCATGGCAGAAGATAGAGAAAAGATGAGTGTCGTCCCCTATGCCTCGGCCATAGGGTCTATCATGTATGCCATGCTGTGTACCAGACCTGATGTAAACCTTGCCGTAAGTTTGGTAGGAAGGTACCAAAGTAATCCCGGCATGGAACACAGGACATCGGTCAAGAATATCCTGAAGTACCTGAAAAGGACTAGGGATATGTTTCTCGTTTATGGAGGTGACGAAGAGCTCGTCGTAAAGGGTTACGTCGACGCTAGCTTCGACACAGATCTGGATGACTCCAAGTCACAAACCGGATACATGTATATTTTGAATGGAGGGGCAGTAAGCTGGTGCAATTGCAAGCAAAGCGTCGTGGCGGGATCTACATGTGAAGCGCAGTACATGGCAGCCTCGGAGGCAGCACATGAAGCAATCTGGGTGAAGGAGTTCATCACTGACCTAGGAGTCATACCTAATGCGTCAGGGCCGATCACACTCTTCTGTGACAACACTGGAGCTATTGCCCTTGCCAAGGAGCCCGGTTTCACAAGAAGACCAGGCACATCAAGCATCGCTTCAACTCCATTCGTGAAAATGTTCAAGATGGAGACATATATATTTGCAAAGTGCATATGGATCTGAATGTCGCAGATCCGTTGACTAAACCTCTTCCGCGAGCAAAACATGATCAACACCAGAACTCTATGGGTGTTCGATTCATCACAATGTAACTAGATTATTGACTCTAGTGCAAGTGGGAGACTGTTGGAAATATGCCCTAGAGGCAATAATAAAACAGTTACTATTATATTTCCTCATTCATGATAAGTCTATTATTCATGCTATAATTGTGTTATCCGGAAATCGTAATACATGTGTGAATACATAGACCACAACATGTCCCTAGTGAGCCTCTGGTTGACTAGCTCGTTTATCAATAGATGGTCACGGTTTCCTGACCATGGACATTGGATGCCATTGATAACGGGATCACATCATTGGGAGAATGATGTAATGGACAAGACCCAATCCTAAGCATAGCACAAGATCGTGTAGTTCATTTGCTAGAGCTTTTCCAATGTCAAGTATCATTTCCTTAGACCATGAGATCGTGTAACTCCCGGATGCCGTAGGAGTGCTTTGGGTGTACCAAACGTCACAATGTAACTGGGTGACTATAAAGGTACTACAGGTATCTCCGAAAGTGTCTGTTGGGTTGACACGGATCGAGACTGGGATTTGTCACTCCGTATGACGGAGAGGTATCTATGGGCCCACTCGGTAATGCATCATCATAATGAGCTCAATGTGACCAAGTGTTTGGTCACGGGATCATGCATTACGGTACGAGTAAAGTGACTTGTCGGTAACGAGATTGAACGAGGTATTGGGATACCCATGATCGAATCTCGGGCAAGTAACGTATCGATTGACAAAGGGAATTGTATACGGGATTACTTGAATCCTCGACATCGTGGTTTATCCGATGAGATCATCGAGGAGCATGTGGGAGCCAACATGGGTATCCAGATCCCGTTGTTGGTTATTGGCCGAAGAGTCGTCTCGGTCATGTCTGCGTGTCTCCCGGACCCGTAGGGTCTACACACTTAAGGTTCGGTGACGCTAGGGTTGTAGAGATACTAGTATGCGGTAACCCGAAAGTTGTTTGGAGTCCCGGATGAGATCCCGGACGTCACGAGGAGTTCCGGAATGGTCCGGAGGTGAAGATTTGTATATAGGAAGTCCAGTTTCGGCCACCGGGAAAGTTTCGGGGTTCACCGGTATTGTACCGGGACCATCGGAAGGGTCCCGAGGGTCCACCGGGTGGGGCCACCTATCCCGGAGGGCCCCATGGGCTGAAGTGGGAGGGGAACCAGCCCATGGTGGGCTGGTGCGCCCCCCTTGGGCCTCCCCCTGCGCCTAGGGTTGTAAACCCTAGGGGTGGGGGGCGCCCCACTTGGCTTGGGGGGCAAGTTCCCCCTTGGCCGCCGCCCCCCTTGAGATTCAATCTCTAGGGGGCCGGCGCCCCCCAGGGACCCTATATAAAGAGGGGGGAGGGAGGGCTGCGCACCCCTGCTCCTGGCGCCCCCTCTCCCCTCGTAACACCTCTCCCTCTCGTTGAGCTTGGCGAAGCCCTGCCAAGATCGCCGCTACTTCCACCACCACGCCGTCGTGATGCTGGATCTCCATCAACCTCTCCCTCCCTCTTGCTGGATCAAGAAGGAGGAGACGTCTTCCCCAACCGTACGTGTGTTGAAGGCGGAGGTGTCGCCCGTTCGGCACTAGGATCTTTGGTGATTTGGATCATGACGAGTACGACTCCCTCAACCCCGTTCTCTTGAACGCTTCCGCGCGTGATCTACAAGGGTATGTAGATGCACTTCTCTCTCTCTCGTTGCTAGATGACTCCATAGATTGATCTTGGTGAAGCATAGAAAAAATTCATTTTCTGCAACGTTCCCCAACAATGAACGCACTCTGGTTCTCTGAAATGATTTCTGGGAGCACCACCTTGAGCCTATTTGCCAACACTTTGGAAACCAACAAAACGTTGCACAAGCTTATCGGGCGAAGATCTTTAATTCTGTTTGGGTCTTTTACCTTGGGTATGAGAACCACCACTGTATCATTCCATCCCTCCGGAATTGCCCCACCGTTCAGGACCGCAAGAACTTCCTCCACAATATAACCGCCCATAAAATGCCAGTGCTTCTTGAATACTATCGATGGCATGCCATCCGGACCCGGGGCTTTCAGATCACCAATGTGATCTAGGGCCGCTTTCACTTCCTCCCACGTGAATTCTGCATCGAGTACATTGAGCATAGCAGCAGTAACTCTCGGTTGCACTTTGGCAATAAGTTCATCCACACGGGTACCGGCTGTAGAAGTGAATAATTCCTAAAAATATGCACAAACATAGTTAGTTAAATCCTTCTTCTCTACTACCGACCCATCCTCCCTTCTTAGCTCCTTAATCTTGTTTGCTTTCTTGCGCACCGAAGCCATGAGATGGAAAAATCGAGTGTTTCTATCTCCCTCCAGTAATCACCACACCTGTGCTCTTTGCTTCCACATAGTATTCTTCTTCTCCTCTAACTCATAAACCAAGCATCTTAGCCTTGCTTCCTCCTCTATCTTCTCTTGCGACACTACTTCCTTCATACACCTCTCCAAGTCTGTTTTCGCCTTTCTTAACCTCCCTTCCACTGCTCCAACTACTTCCTTGTCCCACACCTTCATCTTCCCCGCTATCTCCCTCGACGCATGAGCTACGCCACCTTGTCTCTCCTCCCAACTTCTCTCCCAAGCTTCCCGGATCACCTCTTCACATTCTTCCTCTTGTAGCCATCTCGCCTCAAATCGGAATCCTCTATCTCCCCCCTTCCAACTCCCGTCGAGGCCCGTCGTGCTGACAATAATAGGCTGATGATCCGAGTGGCGATGCACCCCATTCACCACTTCATGCTCCGGGAACTTTGTACTCCATGCCGCGTTAGCAGTGGCTCTATCGAGTCTCTCACAAATATACGTGCTCAATTCCTTGCTGTGATTCCGCCACGTGTAAATGTCCCCCTCAAAACCCAAATCCGCCAACTCGCAAACCTCCCTCGCCTCCCTAAACCCTTCCATCATTCCCTGTGATCGTTCGACACCCCCCACCTTCTCAATCCCGGAGAGAATCTCATTAAAGTCACCCAAACACAACCATGGCCAACCATGTTGGTGTTGTTGCTTGAGTAGCTTGAGCGTTCTCCATGCATCCTTCTTCCTCTCTGTTGCCGACTCCCAATATATCCCAGTCATGCGCCAAACCAAACCATCTTCCTCCGTGATATCAACATCTATGTGCCTCTGCCCATAAGACCGTAGTGACACATCCATCCCTCTCTTACAAAACAATGCCACACCACGGCTTCTACCCACCGGATTCCAAGCTGTCATGTTCGTCAACCCGAGTGTCCACCGAAACCTGTCCAATTCCTTTTCCGTAAGTCTTGTCTCCACCAAAAAGAGCACATTGGGATCCTCCACTCTCCCCAATTCGAGGAGAGAACAAACTGCCGGGCCGTTCCCGAGCCCCCGGCAGTTCCAGCTGATAAATTTCATTGTGTCCGACGGGGCTACTCCGGTAGCCCGGACGATATCTGGTTTGTTTTGCTACTCTCCTCCTTCCTCCCCTCGCCGACCCCTGACACGTCCACCTCCATCAGCCCCCCCTTTTGGCTTCCTCCTCCGGCCCCGCAACCACTCCATCCACCCCATCATGGCCCCTCTTGCTTCCAACTATTTTCTTCAAGCTCTGTCCCAGTGCTCGTTCCTTGTCCTCACTTCTAGGAATCCGATGGAATTTGGCTGGTTTATAGATGTTGGCTTTGTCAATCGAACCCTTGCCACCTCCCGGCTGTGCGAGCTCCGGTGCTAGCCCTAGTTGATCATTCTTCCCTGGTGCTATTTCAGCAGGCGTAGCATTCTTAGTCGACACTCCTCCATTAGTCACGCTAGGCTCCCGCCTTCCTACCTCTACTTCCTGAGCCTGAGCTGTGTTATCCCTCATCGGTGATTTCCTTTGCTCCGTGGGATCATCCATAACAAGCTTTTTTGGGTTTCCTCCACGTGGTGGCTCGTACTTCAGAAGCTTAACTGGGCTCGTTACTTCTTCCTCCCCCTCTAATCTTCCTCCTTTATTGCCCTTATTTAGCTCATCCCCCTTTCTCCAGCTCAAACTATCACTTCCACTTCCGCTGCCCGTCCTGCCACTGGACCGTCCAATACCATAAAGCCTGCTGCCTCCTGAATTGTCTCCTTTCCCCCTCCAAGAACGTTCTTCCTCATAACTGAACCTCCTTCTACAATTATCCGCTCGCAACCATGGGCCAAACTGGGCTTTCTCTCCTTTGCTGAGCTGGGTAGCGCACTCCTTTGCAACATGGCCAATGAGACCGCAAGTATAGCAAAACTCAGGGAGAAACTCATATTCGAAGCGGCACCAGAACCCCTCTGTCTCCTCTTCTTCCTTCCCGTCTATGTCCATCTTCTTCTTTCCCTTCTTCCCTTCTCCGACCTCATCAACATCTAGGGTAAAGACCCTCATTATTGGATTGTTGATCTTCATTCTGATCTTTACCCTTAGGAATTTGCCAATAGCTTTTCCGTCCACACCCGCATCCACCTCCATAAACCTCCCAATGATATTGCCAATCTCTTCTGCTGAATCCTCGTGCATCATGCCTAAGGGCAGGTTGAAAATTCTTACCCATATTGGAATCTCATCAAAGTCATAATCCTCAATTCTTTTTGCTGGATCATAGTCCTCCACCACTACCAACTCCTTGTCAAACATCCATGGTCCATCCTCCAGAGCCTTCCTCTTTCCTGATTCTTGTTTGAAGGTAAAAACGAATCTATTGTCTCCTGCCTCCCTGCAATCGATCCCCTTTATTGGGCACCAAACCCTTCCCAGAGAAAGGCTAATCGCATCAGGATGCGCCGGCTTCTCCGAAACCACCCTTCCAACTGCCTGGAACTCCACCACCTTTCCCTTCTCCTTCACCGCCGACCGGATTCTGACCCCCCTTCCTCTCCTCCTCAGACACCTTCAGGCTCCTCATCATACCCGCAACGCCCTCCATCGTCTCCCTGTACCTCTCCGCCCAGTTCTTCCCGCCTAGGGTTTTAGTGTTTTACGACCGTGCGCCCTAGGAAGCACACAGAAGGCTGAGATGTAGATTGGTTTGCGACGAGGCTCGATGGGAACGGCTGAGCGAGAGAGAACGAGCAGCTCCTAGAGAGAAACGATCGATCAGGAACGAAGGTGTGGCGCCGCCGCCGTCCCGAACCCTAATCGCCCCCGTAATCGCTGGAGGGATACCGAACCGTCACCCTAGGGACGGACCAACAAACGATGAACTTCTTTAAGTTTATGAACTTTGTATTAAAAAATGATGAACTATTTCTCCAAACTGATAAACTTTTTAGAAGTTTGTGAACTTTTGTATCAAAATTGATGAGCGTTATCAAATTCACGAATTTTTTAGAAATAAATAAAAGAACAAGGTGATGATTAAATAGCGCGGCCATACTACTTCATCTGCTGTTAGCGGCAATCAAAGCACAATTGCGCTACGGCTGTGTTGGTTAGCTAAGCTAGAAGAAGGCTCGCCTTCACGGGCGACTCGAGTTTGACTCCTGAAGAAGCCACTTTTTGCGTTTTTCTGCCGAATTTTGTTAGCTGCGTTTTCCCTTCGCTGGCCGGCCCACAAGGTGCTGCTATGGGCGCCAGCAACCTTTTCGGTCTCTTAAGGCGCCGAAAAGGAGCTCAAGCCCATTGTAGAGGTTGCTAAAAAAAACATCGAAGAGCGCCGGCCTCCGAGAAACCGGTACTGTCCATCTTCATTTTTTTTCCTGTTTCAAAAAATCATTTCATCTTTATCTCTAGGTCTTACTAGTAATTGTGCACGCGCAATGCGTGTATCTACTAACATAAATCAATGAAATCACATACGAGACCATTAAGAATAGACTTATTGAAGCATCATTGTCAAACCGAAGCCTAGAATGACAGTTCAACAACTTGACTCGTCCGAATAAGACAATCCATATTTTTGACCACAATAGTGTCAGCACTCATATATTACATAAAAAATATACAAATCAACTGAACCATGAGCATTTTCATCTATTCTCGTAATATCTTAACCCACATACGACATGTACTAACTTTCATTTGTAAGCATTATCACTCAATGCCTTGAACTTAAGTCTTGTCATCCCTTCAGTGATGCCATGCGGTTTAAATAAGAAAATAAAAAATCGTCAAAGCATTAGTGAGTCTCACAATATGATGTGGCAGGTATCAAGTACCTAAGTATTATCTATACCTTGCGCTCCTAAGTTGTGTGCGAGTATTTTAAGTTCTTATTTTATTTTATTTCTTCCGAAAGGGTAATATCAATGGCACCAAATCATTTTTCTTAGGAAACTTTTAAGAAAATCCTAGTTTTTCATTTTTCATTTTATTATGGTAATATCAATGCCACTAAATCATTCCTTCTTAAAGAATTTTTTGTTTGTGATTATTTTACTATTATATGCTTACTCTTCCATATTGTTAAAAACACAATTTCAATGCAAATTGTGTGCAATTTTTGTTATTATTAAATATATTCATTTTCGTTCATGTTAAAACCAATGCCATTAATTGTGTGCAATTTATTATTTCTTATAAACTTCATTTCCTGTTTTAGTTTTAGTTTATACTTTAGTATAGGTGGAATAAGAATGCTAGAGAAAGTATAGGTTTTTATCTTCTATTCTGTTACACATAGTTGCATCATATTAAGTTCTATTGTAATTTGTGTTTGTTTAATTTAGGATTAATCCACTCCCATGTTCCATTTTTCCTTACAAAGAAATGTGTTCTTCTTTGTTTTTCCTTTGTTCAAATTTTCGATCAGATAAATGTTCTTTTTCTGTTACTTTTATTTATCTATTCTTTAAGTTGACAAAACGTGAATATTCATTTCTAAACCCAGGCTCATCTGCTTTCGGTGAACAGTAAATTCAAAAAATACCAAAAAAATTTGTCTTTTTTTCAACTAAGACAATCGGGTGCGCGATGTCCGCGTAAAATTTCATTGTGTTCGGACATCTGAGGAGCTTGTGGCAAAAAAATACAAAATCGGTGCAAACAGTGCGTGAATAGTAAAGTTTCTCACAGACCTTGATTTTGGGTTTTTGCTGAGAGCTACTAAGATGTCCAAACACCACCAAATTTGGCACGGACATCACGTATTCTTTCACGACAAAAAAATTCATTGGTGTTTTTAGTATTTTTAAACTCACTGTTCACACAAAGGGAGCACATAAGCTTTGGTACCGCATTGCTGTGTCAGACAAAAGGCGCCTTTTATTTTGTTATTATTGGTTAGCCGGTTGTAGGCTGCTTCAGCCCAATTGGTTCTGGTCGTTTTGTGACGAAATGCATATGTTGGGCCGTGTGAGGGAAATCAACTGAGTATACAGTTGTTTTGTGTCCGTTTGATCAAAATTTAGTTGTAGATGAGAAATTGACTAACCTGAATTTTAAATTTAGGCAACAGTCATAGGGTCCCAATTTAAAAATTGTTAACCTACTTAGATTATCTGGACGTAAATAGACGACCTTTGTTCCTGAAATATTTTGTGTTCTAAACTGAATTTTCATCGCATACTCGACTAGACTAGGTTGCGATCTACTTTCTCCATCCCATACTATAATAGTATAAGGCTTGCTAAAACTCAATCGATTGAGATTTAACTAAGTTTCAGTCAACCTTACAGCATTTTGTCTCAACGTATGCAACATTTTTCCCTAGCAGTGGCAACATCCGTCTTGTTAGTTGTAGCATGTCGTTCCTTATCGATCGTAGCACGTCGTCTCATCTGTCGCAACATCCGTCATTGACGGTTATAGCATTTTCAGTCACACTGGTTGCAACATCAGTAGTCGTTGCTTGCAAAACTGTCACAACATATTTCATCGCCAATTTGTAGCATCTAGCCGTGCCGCTTGCAACAAAACAACTATGCTGACTGAGACTTCGTTCGACTGAGTTCTACACATGCCCTAATATAAAACGTGTTTACAGTTTAAATTGAACCGCGAAAATGTCTTATATCATAGGACAAAGGCAGTATATCTAAAGTTCAATTTGAATATACACGACATGATGGAATTTACCCAATTTCTCGTGGACCTCGCGGTGCAAATGTGGACGATTTCTCGCGATCCCCAAATTTACAGTTTCCCGACTGAGGTGCAGCCAGTGTGCTCGTCCTGCCACAGTATCACGTCCATCTCCTCTCTGAACCGGGGCACCGCCTCCTCCGGCACCGCGACGAACACCTTGAACCCTCGCCGCCGCCTCTCGTCCCCGGCGCCGTAGGGCAGCAGGAAGCACGGCTGCGTGCTCCCGAGCAGACGCCACGAGAGCGGCAGCACGGCGTCGGGCCCGCCCCACCCGAAGTCCACCTCCGAGTGCCCCAGCCGCCGCCAGTCCGTGAACGCGCTCACGCCGCGCCGCCCCGCCGTGACGCCGCCCTCCCCGCGCCGCAGCTCCTGCAGGTCGACGTACGACCGCACGTACTCCTCGTCCACCCCCCGCTTGCTCTTCCTGACCAGGGATGCCGTCTCCGCAAGCGGCCGCCCGACGAGGTCGCCCGCGGCGAGCGCCACGTACACCGGCACGCACACGTTGCCCCAGTACCCCGCCGGCAGCGGCGGGTCGAGGAGCGCGCTGATGTTCATGGAGTACACCATCTTCACGGTCTCGTCGGGGGTGGTTTGGTTGGCCTTCACCTTGGCGCGCCAGATGAAGGCGGCGAGAACTTCGAAGGTCGTGAACTTGACGCCGGCGTCCGCGGCGAGCCGCGCCCTGAGCGCCTCCACGCGCGCGTCGCTGACGTGGAAGCACTCCCTCGCGAGCCGCTCGTGTCCTTGCCCGTCGCTCGCCGCGCCGTACGGGCCAAGCCGCGCGACGTCGTCGTCGGTCGATAGGACGGCGTCGAACGGAGTCACCACCCGCGGCGGGTTCCTCGGGCCGAGGAGCTCCCGTCGGTCCCACACCGGCTCCGCCGCGGCCTCCGGCTCCAGCCCTCGCGCGAACCGCGCCGCCGCGACGAGGAACTTGGTGGAGCCCGCGCCGTCGCAGAGCGCGTGCGCCACCCGCATCCCCAGCGCGACGCCGCCGCACGTGAACCGCGTGACCTGGAGCGCAAGCGCTGCCGGTCCGCCGTCGCTGTCGCCCGGCGCGAGGCGGTCGAGCAGCGGCGAGTCGGGCCTGTCCGCGTCGACGTCGACCACCGACAGGTCCGTCGCCGCGAGGACGAGGGCCACGGCGTCGTCGCCGGTCCCGGAGAGCACGACGCGGCCGTCGTCGCGGAGGAGGGAGCCGGCGAGCTGCGGGAAGAGGCCGAGCGCGTCGGCGAACGCGGCCTGGAGGACGTCGAGCGGGTCGAGGGAGACCGGGTGGGCGGGGAAGAAGCGGACGGTGCGGAAGGAGACGTCGAGCACGTTGCGGTCGGCGTCGAGGCCGGAGAGCGGCAGGGACGACGCCGGAGGCTGCGGCGCCGGGGAGAGCTTGACGCTGTCCAGTACCCGCAGGTGCAGCTGCGGCGGCGGTAGGGGCGGAGGCGCCGGCGGCTCCATGCGGAAGGGACGGGGAGCCCGCGCCGTCGCGTCGGCCTGCGGTGGGAGGGAAGGACGGACAGAAGAGCTCGCTCGCGCTTAAAACTGGGGAAGTTTGTTTGGGTGGATCGGAGTAGGCCCGTCACGGCAGACCCGATGGCGACGCGGTTGGTGGAACAAACTTGTGCGAGGTGTTTCCAGGACGACGAATGGCGACGTGGGAGCGCCGGGCGCCAGTAGTGCGGAGGCGCCGACACCATTTCAACTTCTCAGTCCGGCGGGTTCTGCTTGCAACACTGTTTTAGTGTACATGGTTTTCAGAAACTTCACGTGAAATAGCTGTATCTCTACAGGACTCAAAAAGACACTTGTAAATAAATCCAAACAGTTGCACGTCGTTTGCATGGCTACAAGTCGGCAAACCTCGCCCAGTTTAATGTGCTTTCTTTTTCCCGAAAAGAGGATAAACCTCCTCTACATCCTTGACATATATACACTCACTCTTATAAACACATGCGCGCACACCCTACCTTTATGTGCACCTCTCAGAGACACTCAGCCGGTACGTTTACTTATCTTGCATGAACATGATTGTTCCAAATTGCACTTATACACATGGGAGTATTACCCACCGTACCTTTTAGAGAGAAATATATTTTTCGTCCCTTAATTCTTGACGGAGTCTAGATTTGGTCCCTCAACTATGAAGCCGGACAACTTGCACCCTCAACTACTGAAACCGTACAAGGTTCGTCCCTGGGCTCGGTTTTTACTGGTTTTGCTGTTTGACTCACCCTAGTCTTGATTGGCGCTGACTCAAATTCGCGCACTTCTTTTAAATCCATGTTTTCTTAAATTCATGTTTTCTAAATTCCCGTACATTTTTCAAATCCACATACTGCTTTTCAAGTTCGTATTTTTTTTTCAAATCCGTGTACATTTTTAAATCTGTAAACCTATTTGAAATTCACATACTATTTCAAATCCGCGTAATTTTTCAAGTTTGTGTATTGTTTATCAAATTCATGTACCTTTTCATGTTTGAGTAATTTTTTCAAATCCGCGTACTTTGTCAAATTCACATTCTTTTTTCAGATCAGCGCAATTTTTCAAGTTTATGATTTTTTTTCAAATAAGTATGTGAATTCAGAAAGATTATGCAAACTTGCAAGAAGTACATGGATTTGAAAAAAGTACACGAATTTCAGAAAAGTTCATGGAGTTTAAAAAGTACGCGAATATCAGCAAAGTTCATGGATTTGAAAAGGTAAATGAATTTGGAAAAAACTACAGCAATTTGGAAAAATTAGGTGGACATGGAAAAGGTACGTGGATTTGAAAAATTAAATGAATTTCAAGAAAGTTCAAGAATTTGGGAAAAGTATGTGAATTTGAAAATAGTACATGGATTTGAAAAAAAATACAAGAATTTGGAAAAAATACACAAATTTGAAAAAATATATGCAAATTTCATAATATCCATGGATTTGAAAAAAGTATGCGAATTTGAGTGAGCACAGTAAAAAAACAGGGCGAGCCAGCACCAAAATCGGTCAAAACCAAGTCCACGGATGAATCTTTTCCGGTTTCAATAGCTGAGGGTGTAAGTTGTCCGGTTTCGGAGTCGAGGGACCAAATCTAGCCTGCGCCAAGAGTTGAGAAACCAAAAGTATACTTTTTTGTACTTTATTTGAAACGGAGGCAAAAGCTTTCCCTCATCTCATTAATTAAGAAGAAGTACGACAAGGTTCCAATGTTACATGGCCACACAGGCCCGAAACAAACGGCTTCACTCTCCCGGAATTAAGTTGCCCAAGAATCTAGCCCTTGCTAGAACCCAAGTCTTGGCCTCTTCCTTGATTGTCCCCGCCACTCTCATGGGCAGGGAGGCCTTGTTGCGGTAAACCCGGGGCGTTTTGCTCGTTCCAAATCTCCCAACAAGCGAGCATTTGCAACGAGTTGGTCACCTTTCCGGAGTAGCCAGGATGACCCTCGCTAGCGGACCACCATTGTTTGACGGTCAACAGGCCACCCCATGAAGGTGTCTCCGATTGCCTCCCTAGCCAGTCATAAATCATATTCCAGACTCTGATGGTGTAGCGGCATTTGAACATGAGATGAGGTGTAGATTTCGGTTCCCTTTTGTATAGCTGACAAAGGCCGCAGTTTGGCCACCCTCTGACGAAGCAGTCTGTCAGAAGTCCAGATCCTATCTTGAAGGACAAGCCAAGAGAAGAATTTAATCTTAGGAGGCGCCCAAATCTTTCAAACCAAACTTGGCATCTCGGAGTTTAGCAAACCGACAAACTGCATACAGTAGGCAGTGGCGGCAGAGTAACAACCGAGGACAGTGAATTTCCAATGAATGGTATCCTCATTGCATGGTGATCTCGTGGGTTTTGCACCATAGGTCAAAATATTGTTGAATGAGCTCAACCGAGAGTCCCCCTTGCATGTCGATGTGGCAAATCCAATCATTATTTGCCATTGCCTTAGTAGCACATGAATTTATTCGTTTGGAGGCATGAGGATCCTCTACCGTTCGGCAGCCTGCCGTTCTACCACTGACATGTGGGCCTGTGGGAAACCTGGCCCACATGTCAGCGGCCCAACGTCACCTAGCGCATGGGAGAGGAGCCGTGTCCCGTTTGAAGAGGGCAAAGATGCCCGGGGCGATGTCCCTTGGCTTTTGGCCAGAAAGCCAGAGAGAGTGCCAGAAACTGGCCTTCGTGCCATCCCCAATAGTGATCGTTGTCGCCTCATAGAATAAATATTTGTCTTTATCGTCGCAGCCAACCCATGCCCTATGTGGTTCCAGCCATCTGTATTTTTTATGCATTGGGGAGTTGCATTTGATGAACCTATGAAACCCCGGTTCAGTTTCATCATAAGAATCACCTTCCAACAACATTTATACAATGTTCTATTTTCAGTTTTGTTTCATTTCAAAGATACAAAAATATTTATCACACGTTATCTTTTAATGGGTTTTTTCAACTAGCAATACCAGCACAGATTGGCATCTTTGTTTGAATTGTTGGGGACACAAGTGAGATTTTATTTGTGTTACAGGACATACATCTGTTGCTGGTCCCTTGTGCCTTCACGAATTGATACCTTTGATTTCTGAGGCTGGTTTTTTTTTTTCGAAACGGAGGCAAAGATTGCCTCATCTATTAAATAAGCAGAAGAGAATTGCCCAGTTAATTACGGAAAACCGGGCAAAAACCGGAACAACAAGGGCCAAGCCCATTCCCATAGACTGAAACACACAGGGCAAAGCCCACCCTTATCGACAACATGCCGACCTGCGGCCAGACAACGCAACTCCGACTCTGACGGAGAACTCAGAAGAACGAAATCAGGCTCGGCTGGCGCCACGGAAGATCGCCGAAAGGGCCACCTGCAGCCAGCCATCGTACACCACAGGGCCCCGCCGCCGCAGCTTCGACTCCACAGCAACAAACAAACCGAGGCAATACCGTGGACACGCCGGAGAAGAGCCGACTATCGCAACCATTGCCGCGTCGCCGACATCGCTCCCACCATCATCGTTGCCACAGAAGTCTGGCCGCCACAGTGATTCTCTCGGGGCCGCCGCCCCGACATCCACCGCTCCCTCGCGCCCAGCGCAATCAACCAGCACCGCCTTCCGGGGCCGCCGCCCCGACATACCACCACTCCCCTTGAGCAGCAACGCCGCGCAACCCGGCTGCCCGCAGCCCACGCTGCTCAGGGCAACCGCTCGCAGACCACGAATGTTGCACCACATCCGGGGCCGCCGCCCCGACGTAAAGTCAGACCGCCCCCTCTAGGGCGCATCGACCAGGCCGACGACCTTGCTACCCACGCAGCACCAAGCCGCCACCAAAACAATGCACAACCGCGACTCTACCCCATAGAGGCACCGTTGCATCGCTATCCGAGGCCGCCGCCTCGGCGTACATCCACCGTCCAGAGCCGCCGCCCCGGCCTCCATCACCCCGACGGTGACGTAGCTCTGCACCACTGCCATGAGACCACCACTCCACAAAGGTCATTGCTTCCAAGGCGGTGCCTCCAAGAAGGTAACGACATAATTGCCGCCGCCGCCCGCTCCAATGGAGCTTGGGTTTTCACCCGGAAACACCAGACAGTTGCGGCAGTAGATGGACGTAGCTCCGCGATGTGCCTTCAGGAAGGAATGCAATGCTCAAGAACATCGCCAACATCGGCACCGACCGGAGAAGGTGCAAGACTTTCGCCCGGAGAATCTACTCCACTGCCGAGCCTCACGAGGAAGCCAATGACATAGGAACACAGCAAGCTGCGCAGAGTGCATCGTTGCCAACCACCAGCCCTCAACACGCCGCAGCAAAACGCCTTGCCAGATCTGCGCACCCCCGGCCACCTCCAGCCCAAACTGCTGCTCCATTGCACACACGACCAGAGCAGTAGAAGAGTACACCACTCCGGTGGCTAGAGACCGATCTCCACGACCACCATCACAGCGCCGCCGCGTCGCCGCCCAAAAACTGCGGCTCACCGCCACCGCCGCAGCTCACCAACAGAAGAAACCTCCACCGTCGCGGCGCCGCCGCGCCGCCATCCAAAAGCTGCGGCTCGCCGCCATCACCGCAGCTCCCCCGGCCGAGGGAGGGGACCCCAGGCACCCAGCGCGCCAAACAGCCACAGCCCGCCGGAGCGTCGCCGTCGCAGCACGCCGGAGCGCCTGCACCGACAGATCTGGGCGCCGGGCGCCAGATCGACGACGGCCGGCCTCAGCGCCGCCCCGCACGCCATCCAGCCGAGGAAGGGGGGAGCAACGCTGCCACCATGCCCGGGGCCGCCGCCCCGGCTTGCTCGCGCCGACGAGACGCGGCCGCCGCCAGATGCGTGCCTCCGACCGGGGCGGAAGCCACGCGGCGCGCGACGAGGGCCCCCCGCCGCCGCCGTCCGCCTAACGGGCTTTGCCCGTCAGCATCCTCCGACGGCGACGGGAGGAGCAAGGGAGGAGAGGGCCGCGGGGGTAGCGGCGGCAAGGGTACGCCCGAGCCGCCCCCCCGGGAGCGACGCGAGCTCTTCTATGCTTTCTTTTGTGTTGTATGATAAACCCGAGGCTGGTTGTAACGTTGCTGGTTGCCGCACTGAGGACATGTACATTGGTATCTAGTCAGCCGTCTGTAATCCACGCCACGTGAGATCTTTGTCGCGAGGTGGAGGAAAGAGATTAAGCCAAAAGAGACAGACCTGCAACATTGTATCAAGGCGGACGTGATGGGCCGCAGGCAACAACAAACAACGCACGCAAGTGTTTGACAAAATGACCACGCCGTGGAGAAGTAGATATATTTCCACATGGACACGCCCAGTGAAAACCATGCCACATCATCTAAGAAACTACTTTAGTCCCGCTGAGCGGCCCAAACTAGTTTGGTTTGAAGAGTTTAAGCTGCAAATTCTATGGCTTTATATTCGAGGCACCAAATCTAGACTTTTTTTAATAGTTGAGGGTAAAAAAAAGTATTTTCTCTAAATAGTAATACAAAATTTATCGACTCTCCAAAAGCATATGCAAATATAACTTAAATCACAACATCTTATAAATGGTATCCATACAATGGTTTTAAGGAACTTAAAGTAAATAATAGTAGGAACAAAGTTCACTGGCCCCTATTGTGACGACAACATCATAGGATTCTCTCATCATACTGAATACTATCTCCATTTCTTCAACAACATCTCCAAACTAGGGTATATTGTTCATGGTGACAAATGGACTCGAAGGAGTCTGTAGATTGAAGCTTGGATTTTGGTTATCAGCACCAATTGTAGATTGCAAGGCAAGTGCTTGCCAGAAGTTAAAGCTATTCTCCATTTTCCATGGGTTAGCATCATCGAGCTCCACGTCGTTGATGCTGTAGCGTTGGCTTCCTGACCCTTTGCTCTTTAGCCTCATGAAGTACTTCTGTGCATGACTTGAAATCTGGGTCGGAGTCCTACTAGTGACGAAGTGCTTTGAGATGTCCTTCCATTTGCCACGGCCACATACGCTCAAGCCATGGAGAAAGAGCCTAGAATAAACAGGAAACATGTTTAAGATGAATAGTTAGGTTATATTCTTGACCAAGGACACATTGATTATTTAATATATCGGTAAAAAAATAAAAATGCAATAGTTGGAGAATTAAAACTTTAACCAAACATTAGCCCTCATGCTAATCATTTCAATGATGTCTGTTTTTATCTTTTATGGTGCTATTGTATAAGATGTGACATCAGATGATTAAAGACGAATAAGCAATTTCGAAATTACCATGGTCATATTGATAATAGATATAAATAGCCCATGATAATACTCGCAATCATAACTTCATCACTTTTGGTTGTAAGGACAAGTGTCAGTGGTATTCACTTATTAATGGAAGCACTAGAATGAAATAAACTTGGATGTTCCCAAACAAAATATATACATCTTGGTATTATTGCTTCTGGTAAATGTCAAATAGGCACTATGAGTACAGTGTAAATAAAAAACAAACCTCCCGTCTCACGAGAATGAAAATCCACATAATGCTTAGTTAATATGCTTTCTTTTAAAACACACCCGACATCTCCAAGCGAATAATCAAAATGAATGAAAATATTAAAAGTCTCATGGAAAATTAGGATGAAACATGAATAACCTGTGCTCATCAGGGGTCCAAAACCCCTTGGCGTGTGGTGCAAGCACTGGTTGGTGGATGAACGTCTTATTCTCCAACACCACCTTATTCTGCTCCACCATCGGCACCTCCTCTTGACTATCTATGGTTTTCCTAATATCTAATGGACAACCAAACAAAAAGTCCGTTCCTTCCATTGCGGCCTCCTCTTGCAATCCAAAGTATTTACTCACTGGGCCATCCACGGTGTAATTGACACCATGGTCACTATTGGTAACATGGCACTCCTTCTCTGGACACTGCAACATATGCATCTCTGCACCAAAATCAACATACAAGTTTGTTACCTGTTGCATGCTCTTCCTAGGGAACCATGTTTAGAGCTTGTCCATGATCTCATGCTTCTTGTTCTTACCATGGCTGGTGCCATCATTGTAGTAGTTGTTGTTGAGCCCATCGATGATTGATCTATCCCCCTCTACCTCAGAGGGGGTCCACTCCTGGTTGACTCTTGGATTCATGGTTGAAAGTTGAGGTTATTTGAGGGAAAACTATTGAGATTTGGATACAACTATGAGACGTATCAAACCGAAAGAGTGTCTGAATGCAGAGGCTGAGGAGGCGGGGCATGATACTTATAGCATCACCATATAGCAAATCTTCTTGTAGTGGTAAAGCATGCTTAATTAGACTATAAATGCTAGTCAAAAATACCCATTACATGAAATATCGTATCCAATTTATGACGTACCGAGACTCACAGTTTTATATCTGGTAATAACAATCAAAACATAACTCTTGTGCAATTAATAAGTGTAATGAGCAACATGTTCTGGAAAATGATTAACCAGTATGTCTTGGTATAATAGTGTGACAGGGTTGTTGCTAACACATGGTAAGTCAATTTCCATCTTGAGAGTAGTGGTTAGCTTGTACATTCATGGTGTGCAGTATAGATGTAGGTTCTTTAACCTAGTGCATGCATATCAACAGACGTGGCCCCTATTCTTATAGTGGACTACTCACATAGTGGATCGCTACTGCCTTCATTAGAGCACCAAAAATTCTATCATTCATAGATGCATTTAATTAGAAGTGATATGTCTATGCACTTTCGGTGCACAATGAATGTATTTTTTATGTATTAGTAATATATACCTCACTAAAAATATATATACCTATGTCACATATATGACTCATTAAGTGATATCTAATTGAAGCATATCTCACTGTTTGTCGTAATACTGCGGACACTATTCGACTTGCCATGTGATAGTGTAAAAGGTCAAACGTTGATATTAATGTCTTGATCTTGTCTTGATCTCTTTTAAACGATATTTTAAATAATACATAAATGGCAAAAATTGCATAAATCTTTTCCTTCTCAAGATTTAAAAGCATTAGCATTTAGATATGCATTGAGTTGATGAACGACCGGTCGCATGGGTGTATGATGCAAGAATGTTCATGATGATTGTTATTTTTATGCTGATCACACCCTAGTTTAAACCAATTTATTTCATAAAAGCCAAGACATTTGCTCTGATATTGCTACTAATGGCTAATGAATGCAAATGATTCCAAATTCCTCTCTTATTTTGTTTCCATGAGAAATTAGGATAAACATGGATGAAATCAAGCATATATATGGAAAGGAGTAAACTCGAGATACGAGATGTAAAGTGGGAGGTGGACTAGAGCGCAAGCCAAAATATGGTACAAGCACACAAGCGCTCGTACCATACACCTGTGGCTCCAGGAGGTCTAGCCTGACAACTATCATAAAGGGGCCTTCGTCAAATTCGCAATAGAGCATTGACTAGAAACTCATCTCTGCAACAGAAGCCATTCTCCAACCCTAGTTGCCTCCATTTCCCATCTCATCTCCATAGCCACCACCATCTTCACCACTGCAACAAACCACCTACAAGTTAGTTATACTTGTAACCGTGTATCGCACCCGAGAACCATTGTAAAACATATTATCAATAAATCATTCATCTTGATGTGTTCAGTCATTGATTTCTTCTTGCTATCTATTCACCATGTGTGAGTAATTCGGTAAGGTTATGGTTTGAGGCATAGCCTTGCAACCCGGTGTATTTGTTTGAGGGGTCGATGGAATGACTTTGAACTAACGTCATGTATGTGTGAAATAAAATTGCATCATAGTTGTCTTTTATCTCTCTCATTTTCTTCATCCCTGCAGGTACCTAGGATCATGGAGTTCGAGGCACGAGGAGGTTAAGGGCAGGGAGAACCTAAACCACTATTTTGAACACAAGTAACATAAAGTTTAGTATGGTAGCATGGATCCGATCACTGGGAATACATGAGGTGTAGTCATTAAATGCCCAATGCTTTTGTCTTATTTATCTTAATAACTAAGGTAAACCCACACGACGGAAAGGGACTATGGTTGGACCACTGACTCTTGATGTATGGGGCGTTCTAGTGAAGACGTAATTGGGACACATCCCCCACTTTGATACATTGCAAGCACATCTGAACGATTGTTTTCCAAAAGGACTCATAAGTTCATTGGGAACAACTGGGCTTTATAAGTACTAGATAACCATTGCACCATTGACGCAAAGATCAATTGCAGCCATGAAGCAAAGCAACGGTGACGCTGGATTTGCTCCAACTACAATGTTAGGATCTGTGATGGTATGCCGAACGATCATTCACTACTGTAGTTAAGTCCTATTGTCGGTGTCAAAACCGGCGGATCTTGGGCAGGGGGTCCCGAACTGTGCGTCTAAGGCTAATGGTAAGAGGAGGCGGGGGACACAATGTTTACCCAGGTTTGGGCCCTCTCTATGGAGGTAATACCCTACTTCCTGCTTGATTGATCTTGATGATATGAGTATTACAAGAGTTGACCTACCACGAGATCGTAGAGGCTAAACCCTAGAAGCTAGCCTATGATTATGATTGTTCTTATATAGACACCAGAGGGGGCTAGGGTTACACAGAGTCGGTTATAGAGAAAGGAATCTACATATCCGAATTGCCAAGCTTGCCTTCCATGCAAAGGGGAGTCCCACCCGGACACGGGATGAAGTCTTCAATCTTCTATCTTCATAGCCCAACAGTCTGACATGAGCATATAGTCCAGCTGTCCGAGGACCCCCTAATCCTAGACTCCCTCAGTAGCCCCTGAACCAGGCTTCAATGATGATGAGTCCGGTGCGCAGATTGTCTTCGGCATTGCAAGGCGGGTTCCTTCTCCGAATACTCCAAAGAAGATTTTGAACACAAGAATCGTGTCCGGCTCTGCAAAACAAATTCCACATATATACCACCGTAGAGAGCACAATATTCCACAAATCTAATCTGCTGACAACTTTTACCTGGCGTGGCATGACGCCGCGGCCCGGTCATTATTCGAACCGTTTTTCTCAACCTGCTACTGCACACCTTGCGAGGCGGTTTCATTGGCACGTCTTGTCGAAGCAGAGATCGTGTCCCCTTATCACGGGATACTCATCAATATGGGTGTGGGTAACCCAACCGCGACATCAACAAGGCGCTTGGGGAATAAGTGAGTTTCCAGGGCAAGTGGGGAGGCGCATGGTTTCTATCGCCTTTATAAAGAGATAAGGATCCCCCCTTTTCACCCACGCCTTCTTCTTCCTCTGCTCATCCATCTCCAACGCCCAAGTTTTCACCTTCTCCGCAAAGCCATTCCAAGCATGTCCGGAGCGGGAGGCAAGTGGATGGCCTCCACCGTCCGGGAGAAGGATATTAAGAAACTTCGGGAGGCCGGGTATCTGGCCAAGAAGATCAACCACCGTCTCCCGATGGCGGGGCAGATCGTCCCCACTCCAGAACCCCACGAGAGGGTTGTATTCCTCCCTCACTTTGTCTGCGGGCTAGGGTTTCCCCTCCACCCATTCATTCGCGGCATTATGTATTACTATGGGATCGATTTTCTCTATCCCCCAATTTCTTCCTCAACATCTCGACATTCATCGTCGTGTGCGAGGCCTTTCTCCGCGTCTCGTCACACTTCGGCTTATGGCTGAAGATTTTCAATGTGAAGCCCAAGGTAGTGAGCGGCGAGCACGCTGAGTGCAGAGGAGCTATGGTGAGCAAGATGTCCAACGTCACATGGCCATCAGGTACCTTCAATGATTCCGTTAAGGGATGGCAACAACAGTGGTTCTATATCACTGAGCCACGCGGCACAAAATGGGTCGCAGCTCCCGAATTCCGATCCGGAGCTCCCCTGCAGCTTACATCCTGGCCCAAGAAGGGCCTGAACTGGTCTTCGCCCGACGAGTTGTCGGTGCTCCAGACGCGCGTCAAGGGTATTGTCGTGGTGGGCGCACGGCAGTTCCCATGGGATGGCTAAAGAGAGGAGGAGGCTCGAGGGCACTGGTGGGCTCCAGAGGCGGGGTTGGTATGAGCGAGCGCGAGACGCCAGACATACCCAGGTTAGGGGCTCTCTAGAGAGATAACACCCCTAGTCCTGCCGAGTGTAGTTTGATGTTCGATAGTATAATGTTGCTCCTAGAGCTGTTCGGAGGAGAAGGAAAGCTGGCCAAGGCTTAGGTTGCTCCTTCTCTCCGGGTGGATGTTGCTGTTTCGGTGGCCAGTTCCTCTCTATGCTTCCTTGCCCGTATGCATGGGCTCCTGGGGGGTTTTATAGACCAACCCCCCCAGGGGTACAATGGTAATGTTACAAGTCGGTGGGTCCGGATTGTCGGCGTCCGGGGACCCGGGCTGGGACCCGCTGGGGGCCTGTGGTTCGCCGGGTTCGCTAGGTGCGGGCCCCACATGCCTAGGGGGACTGTGCGCTGTCTTGTCGATTGTCAGGGCATGGCCGAGTTGAGTCGTGTATAGTGGTGCTTCGTTAGGTCGTCGCTTGTTGTCGTCAGCGGTGATGGCGGGGGCACTGTAGCAATGCCGACCCTGGTCAGCGGGTAGGTGAGGGGCACTGTTGCCACGCTCCAGCTGACCAGAGGTATGGGCGGGGCACTATTGCCTTGGTCATCAGTGGCTGGAGACTCGTCCCATCGTATGGCCTGGATGGGACGAGAGCTGACCCGTGGCTGGATTGCTGAGCACGCCACGGGTGGAGCTGGCTTGTTGAGGAAGCCTTGGTCGTGCCGGGTTCGTCTGTCTTGTGCTAGTTATTGAGGCTGAGTCGACGCGTCTTGCCGGGTCGGAGAGTTTGGTCGGGTTGTAGGGTTTGGCCGGGTCGAGCGACCCGGCCAAGCACGTGCCGGCTTGAGGGGCAATGCTGGCCCCGTTGTTTTTGAAAAGGATCCGGGTTCCATTGCCTTCCCGGGGTTCATCCCCCCGACAGTAGTCCCTGAAGCTGTGAAGGTCCGCCATCTTCGGATGGGTGGGCCTTCGCAGTTTCCCCCTTAAACAAGGCGGATTCTGCGAGCGCTGGGTCCGGCAACACCCACTGTGTGCCGGTTTCTCAGAAACCGGATCGAGGCGTCCTGGCGAGAGCGGGAATCGAGGAGTCCATCGAATCTAGGGGCAATCCCTCAGGCTTCGCGCGGGCGCCACGTGGTGCCCGGGAGTCGGAGGGGCCTGACAGCCCACGTGCGTGACGGGACTGGACGACGGGCCGGGACCTGCCGCCGCGCGCCCTTGGCCCACGCGTGTAGATTTATTGTGGAGTCCGGGGGTCGGTTGCTCTTCCCCGAGCAGTTATTGCGTGCGTACGTGCGCACTTATTGCGGGGTAGTGGAAAGGGCGAGTGTAGACGATCCCACTCCCCCACGTTCAAACCGAGGGTTATAAATTGGGGGGCAGGGGGGCGACAGACATTATTCTCGCTCACGCCCTCCTGCCCCTTTGCTCTTGCTCTGCTCCTTGCAACCGACGCACTGCGACGCCCGTTGCCCCGAGCAGAACCTCGCCGTCGTCCATCTTCTTTCTCCTTATCCTTCTTTCGTCCATGGCGCTGCCGTCGGGCTCTTGGATGGGCTCGAACATCACCACCGAGGACATCGCCCACCTTCGCACGTCGTGGCGCTTGCCGCGGGAGACGGATGTCGCCGTCCGTCTGCCGCGCGGCGAGCAGAGGCCACAGCCCGAGGAGTCAGAGCGCGTGGTCTTCCTCACGCACTTCGAGCACGGATTTGGGCTGCCGGCGAGCACATTCTTCCGCACGTTCCTGGAGTTCTTCGGGCTCCAGCCGCAACATCTCGGTGCCGGCGCCACCGTCCAGCTTTCCGGCTTCGTTACCCTCTGCGAGGGGTACCTGGGGGTCGAGCCTACGATCGACCTCTGGGCGCGCTTCTTCTCCCTGAAGCAGCAGGGCTCGACGGCTGGAGAGTTCGCCGACTACGGCGCCGCCGTCATCTCGAAGCGGTTGGGGGCGGACTGCCCCAAGACCCCGCTGGAGGATTCTGCCAAGAAATGGCAGAACTCCTTCTTCTACGTCCGCAACTTGGGTGCGGACCGCATCAATCTTCCGACCTTCGCCATCGCGCCGCCGCGGGCAAAGATGAACTGGGGTTACTCCCCCAGGCGCCCGTCACAGGAGATTCTCAATCTCTGCGAGCGGGTGACAGTGATGAGGACGCGGGAGGGGCTTACCGGCAATGACCTCATCGCCGCGTTCATCATGCGCCGGGTTCTCCCACTGCAGAGGCGCTCCTGCCTCATCGGTGAGATGGCCGGTCTTCAAGACCACAACCGCATGGGGTCGACGCGCTTGATGGCGGAGCAGATCGCCCGCCGAGTGAACAACATCTCCAAGGCCAACCTTGGGGAGGACTGGCGGTTCGGCAAGGTGCCATACATCGAGTCGAATCCGGCGCCACGGGTAAGTGTCTGGTCGCCTTACTTTGCTGCCGCGCACCTCCTCGTCCGGCTTGACGCGTCGTGGGAGGTGCTTCTGAATGCGATCCGGGATCCTTACGCCCGGGCTCCATCACAGGTGGTGCCGGTGGTGCCGGAGGAGCCCGCGGCCCACGGGGGGGTGGAGGAAGCCGAGGCCGACGCCGATGCTGGGCGTCCTGCGGGTATGTCTTGTCTTTTTCTTCGCGTATTTCGAGTTGTTGACCGCAGCATGGCACGGGCGATGCAGATGCCGGTTGTTGGTGTAGTGGCGTTGGGAGGGGGAGGCGGCGATGCGGGCGGAGCCGGGTCGTCGCGTGGGGAGGCGCTGAGCTGTCCGCACGGGAAGGACAGCGTCGCGCCGCGGCCCCCGGCCTCGAAGCGCGTGGCGGACTCGGCCGGGACTGGGAGGCCGGCCAAGAGGAAGCACGGCGCCGGGGATGGGAGGCCAGCCCTCGTCCCGGTCCTGACAGGGTAAGCTTCATCTCCTGTATGCATACGGACTGTCGAGCTAGCCTTGTTTTTTGCTCATCCTGTCTTCTTCTTCTTCAGGTTGCCAATCGCGTTGGCGAGGGCGGCGGAGGACGCCGCAGCCACCGAAGCGACCGCGTTCCGCAGGAGCCGGTCCAACCTCGTCGACCAGGTCGAGGAGGAGGGACGGGCTGACTCGGACCTTGGCCTGGACCAGAACGACGCCGAGGGCTTGGCCTGGCGGGACAGGAACATGGCCGAGGCGGAGCTGGAGGCTGAAGGAAATATGCCCTAGAGGCAATAATAAAGTTATTATTTATTTCCTTATTTCATGATAAATGTTTATTATTCATGCTAGAATTGTATTAACTGGAAACTTAGTACATGTGTGAATACATAGACAAACATAGTGTCACTAGTATGCCTCTACTTGACTAGCTCGTTAATCAAAGATGATTAAGTTTCCTAACCATAGACATGAGTTGTCATTTGATTAACGGGATCACATCATTAGAGAATGATGTGATTTACTTGACCCATTCCGTTAGCTTAGCACTTGATCGTTTAGTATGTTGCTATTGCTTTCTTCATGACTTATACATGTTCCTATGACTATGAGATTATGCAACTCCCATTTATCGGAGGAACACTTTGTGTGCTACCAAACGCCACAACGTAACTGGGTGATTATAAAGGAGCTCTACAGGTGTCTCCGAAGGTACATGTTGAGTTGGCGTATTTCGAGATTAGGATTTGTCACTCCGATTGTCGGAGAGGTATCTCTAGGCCCTCTCGGTAATGCACATCACTATAAGCCTTGCAAGCAATGTGACTAATGAGTTAGTTGCGGGATGATGCATTACATAACGAGTAAATAGACTTGCCGGTAACGAGATTGAACTAGGTATTGAGATACTGACGATCGAATCTCGGGCAAGTAACATATCGATGACAAAGGGAACAACGTATGTTGTTATGCGGTTTGACCGATAAAGATCTTCGTAGAATATGTGGGAGCCAATATGAGCATCCAGGTTCCGCTATTGGTTATTGACTGGAGACGTGTCTCGGTCATGTCTACATTGTTCTCGAACCCGTAGGGTCCGCACGCTTAAAGTTCGGTGACGATCGGTATTATGAGTTTATGTGTTTTGATGTACCGAAGGTAGTTTGGAGTCCCGGATGAGATCGGGGACATGACGAGGAGTCTCGAAATGGTCGAGACGTAAAGATCGATATATTGGACAACTATATTCGGACTTCGGAAAGGTTCCGAGTGATTCGGGTATTCTTTGTAGTACCGGAGAGTTACGGGAATTCGTCGGGGAGTATATGGGCTTTATTGGGCCATACAGGAATAGAGGAGAGGCGCCAAAAGTAAGGAGGCGCATGCCCCCCCTCTGGTCTGAATTGGACAAGGGGTGCAGCCCCCTTTTCCTTCTCCCTCTCGCCCTCTTTCCTTCTCTCCTACCCGGAAAGGAAAGGGGGATCCTACTAGTACTTGGGAGTCCTAGTAGGACTCCCCACACTTGGCGCGCCCTCCTCTAGGGCCGGTCTCTCCCTCCCTCCTTTATATACCGGGGCAAGAGGGCACCTCTAGACACAACAATTGATCTCTTGATCTCTTAGTCGTGTGCGGTGCCCCCCTCCACCATATTCCACCTCGGTAATATCATAGCGGTGCTTAGGCGAAGCCCTGCGTCGGTAGCATCATCGACACCGTCATCACGCTGTCATGCTGATGGAACTCTCCCGCAAAGCTCTACTGGATTGGAGTTCGTGGGACGTCATCGAGCTGAACGTGTGCTGAACTCGGAGGTGCCGTATGTTCGGTACTTGATCGGTCGGATCGTGAAGACGTACGACTACATCAACCGCGTTGTGCTAACGCTTCCGCTTTCGGTCTATGAGGGTACATGGACAACACTGTCCCTCTCGTTGCTATGCATCACCATGATCTTGCGTGTGCGTAGGAATTTTTTTGAAATTACTACGTTCCCATCAGTGGCATCCGAGCCAGGTTTTATGCATAGATATTATATGCACGAGTAGAACACAAGTGAGTTGTGGGCGATACAAGTCATACTGCTTACCAGCATGTCATACTTTGGTTTGGCGGTATTGTTGGATGAAGCGGCCCGGACCGACATTACGCATACGCTTACGCAAGACTAGTTCTACCGACGTGCTTTGCACATAGGTGGCTGGCGGGTGTCAATTTCTCCAACTTTATTTGAACCGAGTGTGGCTACGCCCGGTCCTTGAGAAGGTTAAAACAACACTAACGTGATGAACTATCGTTATGGTTTTGATGCGTAGGTAAGAATGGTTCTTGCTATGACGCCGTCGATTCAATCGTACACTAATCATACACGCAAATGTGTACGATCAAGATCAAGGACTCACGGGAAGATATCACAACACAACTCTAGACACAAATTAAAATAATACAAGCTTTATATTACAAGCCAGGGGCCTCGAGGGCTCGAATACATAAGCTCGAATACACAAAAGTCAGCGGAAGCAACAATATTTGAGTACAGACATAAGTCAGACAAGTTTGCCTTAAGAAGGCTAGCACAAAAGCATCTACGATCGAAAAGGCAAGGCCTCCTGCCTGGGAGCCTCCTAACTACTCCTGATCGTCAGCGGTCTCCACGTAGTAGTAGGCACCGGCGGTGGCATCTGGCTCCTGGGTTCCGACATCTGGTTGCATCAACCGGAAAGAAAAAGAAAGGGGGAGCAAAACAACCGTGAGTACTCGTCCAAAGTACTCGCAAGCAAGGATCTACACTACATATGCAACATTATCAAAGGAAGGCTGTATATGTGGACTGGGCTGCAGAAATGCCAGAATAGGGAGAAGGCCTAGTCCTATCGAAGACTAGCATCTTCTGGAAATCACCACCTTGCAGCAAACAGGAGGGAGTAGAGTAGCATAAAGTAAAGTAGTAGTAGTGTTATCACCTCGGCCAAAGATCCTTTCTCGACTCCCTGCAAGAAAGCAATCCCAGAGCCATACTATCCAATTATCATCACAATTCAATTCTCATCACCATCCAATTCTCATCACAAGTATCCAATTCTAGTTGTATCGATCGGGATACAACTCCAAGTGTCCGTTACCGTAGGATAGGCTATCGATAGATGTTTTCTTCCCTCCAGGGGTGCACCAACTTACCCAGCACGCTTGATTAACTCCGGCCGGACACATTTTCCTGGGTCATGCCCGACCTCGGCCAAACAATACACCGCAACCCGACCTAGGCTTAATAGAGAGGTCAGCACGCCTGACTAAACCTATGTCCCGAAGGGTCATGGGCCATCGCCCCGGAAACTCCTGCACGTTGCGTACGCGGCCGGTGAGCAGACCTAGCTACCTCCTTCAAAAAGGCAGGTGCTTACCAGTCCAACCCGGCGCGCGCCGCTCAGTCGATGACGTCTATTAAGCTTCGGCTGATGCATACGATGCAGAACGCCCATACTATGCCCACGTGATGGTTACTGCTATCAGGCCAGAGGCCCCTCGGATCAAATATCCAAATCGTAGTGGATTATGAAAGCACGGTAACATCCAGAGACTCACGAAATATGTGACCCCGTTGCCCCATCTCGAGGACTTGCGGCAAGGGCTAAGAATGCCCGGCCATGCCTCGTAATTATCTCGTGGGCACCTTCTAGGTCAACCCGACTCCACACCACTCGCAATTATGCTCGCGCGGGTACCCCTCAGGGTCGACCCGTCTTTAGTAACATGGTTCAGTGTAAAGTCATAGTAACCATAGTAACCGTGTGTCCAAACATCAAGGGGAAAACCCGAGGAATCACCCCCGGTGAATTCCACTTGATGTAATCATCAAGGTGAACGTGAGAGGGACCACCCTCAAGGTTCACACTTGAGGGGTTGCACGACAGAGTCGTATCGGAAGTGGTTAAAGAGGAAATCACCCTCGATGACCACGACCGAATAGCTACACTACAGGGTTAACATCAGAAGTGCTGATGAGGTCTCACCCTCGGTACTCAATAGTAACACAGTAGTGTCGAGCAACTAAGGGGAAGTGGTGTGCGGTGCTGGGGCCTGGTCTTCGATCCCGTTGATCGGGTCTTCGATGATGAAGCAGGGGCAACAAGGACAAGGTGGGGGTCACTGATGGATCACTAACCAACCTATACTAAGCAGTTTAGGATAAGCAGGTAAGGTACAACAACAGATACAAAAGTAGGCTATGCATCAGAATAGGAGCAAACAATTACAGTAGCAAAATCTAATGCAAGCACGAGAGAAAGGAAAAGGGCGATATCACGATGATCAAGGGGGGGGGGGCTTGCCTGGAAGCTCTGCTAAAAGCGAAGAAGGGTCGTCGTCGACGTAGTCGATCACAGGGGCAGCATCGGTCTCGGGGTCCACCAAAGAGAAGAGAGGGAAGAAACAATAAATATAAAGCAAACATAGCATCACAAAGCATAACATGGCAATACGCGGTGCTAGGGGTGAACTAACGCGGTACTACACGTTGCAGACAGAGAGGATAAACATCCGAGGATGAATTCCCGGCGTTAGGCGGATTCCAAAGAGAGGAAAAGAGGGGGAAAGTTCCATGATCAGCATGCTAGGGGCATGTGACAGATGAACGGACCGCGTATTCGGATTCATTGGATTTTTCTGAGCAACTTTCATATATAAATTATTTTCATCCAAATTACGGTTTATTTATGTGATTTTCCAAAGTTTTAACAATATTCTAGAATTTTTGCTTTTGATTAAATTCGAATTGACCAAGTCAATTTGACTGGTCAAACAAGAAGGGGGTGGCCCACATGTCATAGGTTGTACATAAAAATAAATAAAACTAACCTAATTAAATGAGACCCACATGTCAAAGGGTAGCAACTAATTTAACTAGTACTAATTAGCCCCTCATCTAATCTACTACTAATTAACTGGGGGGCAACGATCTGCGCCGGCGCACCGGCCCAATCGTTGGGCCGGTCAAGCCCCAGCCGCCCGATCCGCGAGCTCAAGCCGTCAGATCTGTTTCCTCGCGCCCCCTTCCCCCGCGTTGACTTCCTCTTCCTCTCCTTCTTCTTCACCGCGCCCCCACCCCAGCAGCTCCTGCCGCCGGCGACTAGCCCCCTCACCTGGACCTCCTCCCCCCTAGTCCCACGCTGCTGGATGCGCTCTCCGTCGCCGCCAGTCGCCGTCCCCGTCGCTGTCACATCATCCATACTCACCCCCAGGTCCAGCAGAAAGCCCCCCTTGTAGCAAAAAATGGCGCCGTCTTGAAGCACACCGGCACCCCCTGTCGTTGCAACACCTAGCAGCCGCCATCGTCGCTGCACTGTCGTGTCGCCGATGCAGCTCTCAACGTCGCCGCTTGCTGCCATTGACGAGTCAGGTTGAAGCTTTTTATCTCATCGGTTGAAGCTTTTCTCTATGCCTGTTGAAGCTTTTCTCGCGGATTGAAGCTTTCCACCATGCCAATTGAAGCTTTTTTCACCTGGGCTTGAAGCTTTTTTCACAAAGGGTTGCAACTTTTTACTCTGCAGTTGCAACAAAACACACAGAGAGACGTCATGGTCGTCGTCGAGGAGGATTTTCTCAATCTCTGTTTGAAGCTTTTTCATCTGCGGGTTGAAGCTTTTTGTCAAAACGGTTGTAACTTTTCATGCATTTCGTTGTCTGGTTGAAGCTTTTTTATCTACTGGATGTAGCTTTTGTGTCCATGGTTGTAGCACGGGGAAACGCCGTTTGCAACTCTCCCAGTACCGCGGTTGCAGCTCCTCCCCCGTGGCCATGGTTGTAGCACGGGCACCTCGGTCCTCCCGGCGTTTTTCCTGTCGCCGGTTGCAACAAAAGGGGAAGAGAGGAGGAGGAAGAGGGAAGAGAGGGAGAAGGAAGAAAAAGGAGGTGGGAATGAGAGCGGGGCTGCAACCTCTACATCCATGGGCGACGGCGAGCTGCTCCACGCGCTACAATGGAGGAGGCGAGATGGGATCAGACGGAGGCGAAAGGAAGAAGAAGCAAAGAAAAAGAAAAAAAAGAAAGAAAAACGTTTGGGTCAACTAAACGCGCGCGTGCCAGCATGTCCTGCGCGTGAAAAAAGGAAGAGACCGGCCGAGCGCTTCGGCCGGCGCACCGTCCCCAAACACTTCCCTTAACTGGGCCGGCCATTGGTACAGCCGTGCCTCACCTCCAGTGCCTAAGCCACGGCTGTGTTGCCAGGGCCAATAAGCATGGACACAGAGGCAGCGGCCATGCCCATCCGCAACAGCAGGAAGCAGCATCGCATCAGTAGGAGTAAGCAACAGCAGTACAACAAGTACAGCAGGCAGTAGCAATGTAGTAGCGGCAGCAAAACATCATAAGCAGCGGTAGCGAGCAGAGCAACAGCAGGGCACGAAGCAGCTGCAGGGGCGGATAGGCTCGGCCACTATGGACGAGGCGCGCGCGGTAGCACAGCGGGGCGAGCTGGCGTGGGATGGCTGTGATGCGGCCTGCGTGACGGCAGCGCCAGGCGGCCCGAGGAGTAGCAGGAACGCAGCTGCGCAGCAGAGCAATCGGTAGGGGCCGCGGCGCGTGGCGAGGAGCTCGGACCACGACGAACAGTGGGATAGTACGGCACGGATCGAAGGGGAAAACGAGGGGAATCGGCCGCGGAGCTCACCACAGAGGCACACGGAGGCCTGCTGGTGGCTTAGGAGCTGCAGAGGCGACGGATCGACGAAGAACAGCGGCGACGACCGACGAAGAAGATGGTGTCGATCCGGCCGATGCGGTGGCTCCGGGCTTGAGCTCGTGGGCGAGGAAGACGAAGCAGACGACGGCGGGTCCGCGGGACCTCCCAGCTTGGCGTGGAGGGCGACGATGGCCGCGAGGTCGATGACAACAGCGGCGACGGAGGCGTTCGGGAGTGGGGCGGAACTGGAGAGGGGAACGCCTGGGAGAGGGGGGAAGTGGATGAGAGCGAGAGTGAGGCCAGGGGGAACTGAGGCGCCAGGGGGGCGGCCTTATCCTCCCGTCGGTGGCGTACGGGGCGCAGCGCCGGGTCTGGCAGGGACGAGCGGGAGCCCCCTCCCGGTCGGTCGTACAGGGGAGGAGAGGGAGATGATCCGGGGAGGGGTTGGGCCGGTCGGTCCAGTTGGGCCGCCTCGGCCTTTTGGGCCAAGGGGGCCAGGGGTCTTTTTTTTTCTTTTCGCCTTTTCTCCTTTTAGGTTTCTGTTTTCTTTTTGTTTTATTTAAAATAGAGATAGAGGGAAAAGTTTGGGCTACCAAAATACTTTGAAAGATTGTGGGACTAGGCCACTTAAATTCTTTGTATTATTTGGCATTTGGCACTGACATAAAAAGTTTGAGGGGCAACTAAATCCATTTGGATTTTTCACAAGTAAAATAGCATCTTAAAGTGCTGAATCGACACTGTCTTATTTGCTACGGTCCATCTTAGCTTGGAGGTGATGTTGTTTTCCTTAACAATTATTTGTTATGGAATTTTGGCTAAATGGTGAACTATTTTGCAGCAACTTTTATGCAACTCCAAATTTCACTTGCAAATTGAATTTGCTTTGAAAGTGGAATTTTCAAAGGATATTAGAATCAAAGGTGATCAAGAACTGTTTAGTAAAATGATTAGCTTAATCACGGAGGGTTACGGTAGCATGACACAGGGGTGTTACACTTGCTCAGCCCGTAGCAGCCACATAAAACTTGCAACAACAAAGTAGAGGACGTCTAACTTGTTTTTGCAGGGCATGTTGTGATGTGATATGGTCAAGACATGATGCTAAATTTTATTATATGAGATGATCATGTTTTGTAACAAAGTTATCGGCAACTGGCAGGAGCCATATGGTTGTCGTTTTATTGTATACAATGCAATCGCCCTGTAAATACTTTACTTTATCACTAAGCAGCAGCGATAGTCGTAGAAGCAATAGGTGGCGAAACGACAACGATGCTACGATGAAGATCAAGGTGTCGCGCCGGTGACGATGGTGATCATGACGGTGCTTCGGAGATGGTGATCACAAGCACAAGATGATGATGGCCATATCATATCACTTATATTGATTGCATGTGATGTTTATCCTTTATGCATCTTATTTTGGTTTGATTGATGGTAGCATTATAAGACGATCTCTCACTAAATTTCAAGGTATAAGTGTTCTCCCTGAGTATGCACCGTTGCGAAAGTTCTTCGTGCTGAGACACCACATGATGATCGGGTGTGATAAGCTCTACGTTCAAATACAACGGGTGTAAGACAGTTTTACACACGTAGAATACTCAGGTTAAACTTGAGGAGCCTAGCATATGCAGATATGGCCTCGGAACACTGGAGACCGAAAGGTCGAGCGTGAATCATATAGTAGATATGATCAACATAGTGATGTTCACCATTGAAAACTACTCCATTTCACGTGATGATCGGAACTGGTTTAGTTGATTTGGATCACGTGATCACTTAGATGATTAGAGGGATGTCTGTCTAAGTGGGAGTTCTTAAGTAATATGATTAATTGAACTTTAATTTATCATGAACTTAGTCCTGATAGTATTTTGCAAATAATGTTGTAGATCAATAGCTCGTGTTGTTGCTTCCCTATGTTCTATATGTGTTCCTAGAGAAAACTAAGTTGAAAGATGATAGTAGCAATGATGCGGACTGGGTCCGTGATCTGAGGTTTATCCTCATTGCTGCACAAAAGAATTCTGTCCTTGATGCATCGCTAGGTGACAGACCTATTGCAGGAGCAGATGCAGACGTTATGAATGTTTGGCTAGCTCAATATGATGACTACTTGATAGTTTAGTGCACCATGCTTAATGGCTTAGAATCGGGACTTCAAAGACGTTTTGAACGTCATGGATCATATGAGATGTTCCAGGAGTTGAAGTTAATATTTCAAGCAAATACCCGAGTTGAGAGATATGAAGTCTCCAACAAGTTCTATAGCTAAAAGATGGAGGAGAATAGCTCAAGCAGTGAGCATGTGCTCAGATTGTCTGGGTACTACAATCGCTTAAATCAAGTGGGAGTAAATCTTCTAGATAAGATAGTGATTGACAAAGTTCTCTAGTCACCATCACTAAGTTACTGGAACTTCGTGATGAACTATAGTATGCAAGGGATGACGAAATCGATTCCCGAGCTCTTCGTGATGCTGAAATCGACAAAGGTAAAAATCAAGAAAGAGCATCAAGTGTTGATGATTGACAAGACCACTAGTTTCAAGAAAAGGGCAAAGGGAAAGAAAGGGAAACTTCAAGTAGATTGACAAGCAAGTTGTCAGTCCCATGAAGAAGCCCAAAACTGGACCAAAGCCTGAAACTGAGTGCTTCTACTACAAAGGAAATGGTCATTGGAAGCGGAAATGCCCTGAATATTTGGTGGATAAGAAGGATGGCAAAGTGAACAAGGGTATATTTGATATACATGTTATTGATGTGTACCTTACTAGTGTTTATAGTAGCCCCTGGGTATTTGATACATGTTCGGTTGCTAAAAATTAGTAACTCGGAACAAGAGTTACAGAATAAACAGATACTAGTTGAGGGTGAAGTGACGATGTGTGTTGGGAGTGGTTCCAAGATTGATATGATCATCATCGCACACACCCTATACTTTCGGGATTATTGTTGAACCTAAATAAATGTTATTTGGTGTTTGCATTGAGCATGAATATGATTTGAGCATGTTTATTGCAATACGGTTATTCATTTAAAGTCAGAGAATAATTGTTGTTCTGTTTACGTGAATAAAACCTTCGATGGCCATACACCCAACGAATATAGTTTGTTGGATCTTGATCATAGTGATACACAAATTCATAATATTGATGCCAAAAGATGCAAAGATGATAATGATAGTGCAACTTATTTGTGGCACTGCTGTTTGGGTCATATCGGTGTAAAGCGCATGAAGAAACTTCATAAAGATGGACTTTTGGAATCACTTGATTATGACTCATTTGATGCCTACGAACCGTGCCTTATGGGCAAGATGACTAAAACTCTATTCTCCGGAACAATGGAATGAGCTACTGACTTATTGGAAATAATACATACCGATGTATGCGATCCAATGAGTGTTGATGCTCGTGGCGAGTATCGTTATTTTCTGACCTTCACAAATGATTTGAGCAGATATGGGCATATCTACTTAATGAAACACAAGTCTGAAACATTTGAAAAGTTCAAAGAATTTCAGAGTGAAGTGGAGAATCATCGTAACAAGAAAATAAAGTTTATACGATCTAATCGTGGAGAAGAATATTTGAGTTACGGGTTTGGCCTTCATTTAAAACAATGTGGAATAGTTTCATAGCTCACGCCACATGGAACACCACGGTGTAATGGTGTGTCTGAATGTCGTAACCGCACTTTATTGGATATGGTGCGATCTATGATGTATCTTACCGATTTACCACTATCGTTTTGGGGTTATGCATTAGAGACAGCTGCATTCACTTTAAATAGGGCACCATCAAAATCCTTTGAGACGACGCCTTATGAACTGTGGTTTGGCAAGAAACCAAAGTTGTCGTTTCTTAAAGTTTGGAGCTGCGATGCTTATGTGAAAACGTTTCAACCTGATAAGCTCGAACCTAAATCGGAGAAGTGCGTCTTCATAGAATACCCAAAGGAAACTATTGTGTACACCTTCTATCACAGATCCGAAGGCAAGATATTCGTTGCTAAGATGGATCCTTTCTAGAGAAGAAGTTTCTCTCGAAAGAAGTGAGTGGGAGGAAAGTAGAGCTTGATAAGGTAAGTGTACCTTCTCCCGAATTGGAAAGTAGTTCATTACAGAAATCAGTTCCTACACCAATCAGTGAGGAAGCTAATGATATTGATCATGAAACTTCAGATCAAGTTACTACCGAACCTCGTAGGTCAACCAGAGTAAGATTCACACCAGAGTGGTACAGTAATCCTATTCTGGAGGTGATGTTACTTGACCATGGCGAACCTACGAACTATGAGGAAGTGATGGTGAGCCCAGATTCCGCGAAATGGCTCGAAGGCCATGAAATATGAGACGGGATCCATGTATGAAAACAAAGTGTGGACTTTGGTGGACTTGCCTGATGATCGGCAAGCCATAGAAAATAAATGGATCTTCAAGAGGAAGACATATGCTGATAGTAGTGTTACTATCTACAAAGCTTGACTTGTCGCAAAAGGTTTTTCGACAAGTTCAATGTGTTGAATACGATGAGATTTTCTCACTCGTATCGATGCTTAAGTCTGTCCGAATCATGTTAGCAATTGCCACATTTTATGAAATCTAGCAAATGGATGTCAAAACTGCATTCCTTAATGGATTTATTAATGAAGAGTTGTATATGATGCAACCAGAAGGTTTTGTCAATCCTAAAGGTGCTAACAAAATGTGCAAGCTCCAGCGATCCATCTATGGACTGGTGCAAGCATCTCGGAGTTGGAATATACGCTTTGATGTGTTGATCATATACAGACTTTTGGAGAAGCCTATATTTACAAGAAAGTGAGTGGGAGCTCTATAGCATTTTCTAAAACTATATGTAGATGACATATTGTTGATTGGAAATGATATAGAAATTCTGGATAGCATAAAAGGATACTTGAATAAGAGTTTTTCAAAGAAAGGCCTTGGTGAAGCTTCTTACACATTGAGCATCAAGATCTGTAGAGATAGATCAAGACGCCTGATGAGATTTTTCAATGAATACATACCTTGATAAAATATTGAAGTAGTTCAAAATAGAACAGTCAAAGAAGGAGTTCTTGCCTGTGTTGCAAGGTGTTAAGTCGAGTAAGACTAAAAACCCGACTATGGCAGAAAATAGAAAGAGAATGAAAAGTCATTCCCTATGTCTCAGTCATAGGTTCTATAAAGTATGCTATGCTGTGTACCGGACCTATTGTATACCTTGCTCTGAGTTTGGCAAGGGAGTACAATTTTGATCTAAGAATAGATCACTGGACATCGGTCAAGAATATCCTTAGTGAGACTAAGGAAATATTTCTCGATTATGGAGGTGATAAAAGAGCCCGTCGTAAAGAGTTACATCGGTGCAAGCTTTTATACCAATCCAGATGACTCTAAGTCTCAATCTAGATACATATTGAAAGTGGGAGCAATTAGCTAGAGTAGCTCCGTGCAGAGTATTGTAGACATAGGATATTTGCAAAATACATACGGCTCTAAATGTGACAGACCCGTTGACTAAACTTCTCTCATGAGCAAAACATGATCATACCTTAGTACTCTCTGGGTGTTAATCACATAGCAATGTGAACTAGATTATTGACTCTAGTAAACCCTTCGGGTGTTGGTCACATGAAGATGTGAACTATGGGTGTTAATCACATACAGATGTGAATATTGGTGTTAAACCACATGATGATGTGAACTGGATTATTGACTCTAGTGCAAGTGGGAGACTGAAGGAAATATGCCCTAGAGGCAATAATAAAGTTATTATTTATTTCCTTATTTCATGATAAATGTTTATTATTCATGCTAGAATTGTATTAACTAGAAACTTAGTACATGTGTGAATACATAGACAAACATAGTGTCACTAGTATGCCTCTACTTGACTAGCTCATTAATCAAAGATGGTTAAGTTTCCTAACCATAGGCATGAGTTGTCATTTGATTAACGGGATCACATCATTAGAGAATGATGTGATTGACTTGACCCAGTCCACTGGCTTAGCACTTGATCGTTTAGTATGTTGCTATTGCTTTCTTCATGACTTATACATGTTCCTATGACTATGAGATTATGCAACTCCCGTTTACCGGAGGAACACTTTGTGTGCTACCAAACGTCACAACATAACTGGGTGATTATAAAGGAGCTCTACAGGTGTCTCCGAAGGTACATGTTGAGTTGGCGTATTTCAAGATTAGGATTTGTCACTCCGATTGTCGGAGATGTATCTCTGGGCCCTCTCGGTAATGCACATCACTATAAGCCTTGCAAGCAATGTGACCAATGAGTTAGTTGCGGGATGATCCATTACATAACGAGTAAAGAGACTTGTCGGCAACGAGATTGAACTAGGTATTGAGATACCGACGATCGAATCTCGGGCAAGTAACATACTGATGACAAAGGGAACAACATATGTTGTTATGCGGTTTGACCGATAAAGATCTTCGTAGAATATGTGAAGGCCAATATGAGCATCCAGGTTCCGCTATTGGTTATTGACCGGAGACGTGTCTCAGTCATGTCTACATTGTTCTCAAACCCGTAGGGTCCGCACGCTTAAAGTTTTGTGACGATCGGTATTATGAGTTTATGTGTTTTTATGTACCAAAGGTAGTTCGAAGTCCCGGATGAGATCGGGGACATGATGATGAGTCTCGAAATGGTCAAGACGTAAAGATCGATATATTGTACGACTATATTCGGACTTCAGAAAGGTTCCGAGTGATTCGGGTATTTTTCGGAGTACCGGAGAGTTACGGGAATTCGCCGGGGAGTATATGGGCCTTATTGGGCCATACAGGAATAGAGGAGAGATGCCAAAAGGAAGGAGGTGCCCCCCCTCTGGTCTGAATTGGACAAGCGGTGCAGCCCCCCTTTCCTTCTCCCTCTCCCCCTCTTTCCTTCTCTCCTACTCCGGAAAGGAAAGGGGGATCCTACTAGGACTTGGGAGTCCTAGTAGGATCCCCACACTTGGCGCGCCCTCCTCTAGGGCCGGCCTCTCCCTCCCTCCTTTATATACGGGGCAGGGGGCACCTCTAGACACAACAATTGATCTCTTGATCTCTTAGCCATGTGCGGTGCCCCCCTCCGCCATATTCCACCTCGATAATATCATAGAGGTGCTTAGGCGAAGCCCTGTGTCGGTAGCATCATCGACACCGTCATCACGCTGTCGTGCTGACGGAACTCTCCAGCAAAGCTCTGCTGGATGGGAGTTCGTGGGACATCATCGAGCTGAACGTGTGCTGAACTCGGAGGTGCCATACATTCGGTACTTGATCGGTCAGATCGTGAAGACGTACGACTACATCAACCGCGTTGTGCTAATGCTTCCGCTTTCGGTCTACGAGGTTACATGGAAAACACTCTCCCCTCTCGTTGCTATGCATCACCATGATCTTGCGTGTGCGTAGGAATTTTTTTGAAATTACTATGTTCCCCATCAGAGGCGGCGTCGGTCCGGGCTTGGACCGATGCGACGGCGTCATGGGCGTGAGCCGGCGCGGAGCCGGCCTGGCGCGAGATGCCGGAGGGCTCGGTGGTGGTGGCGACGGTCCTCGAGCCATCGTCGGTGAGGGAGCGTGGCCGTGAGGGCCGGGCTGAGGTGGTGATCCTCGACCACGAGGTCGTGGAGGTGGAGGATGATACCCCGCCGCGGGTCGACGTTGTCGAGCGGGCAGGGGCTGGTGGTGGCGGCACCGTCTTGGAGGAGGCGTTGTGAGCGGCAGCGTATGAGACGCCACGGGCGGCGGTGCCGGAAGCCACCCTGGCAGCTGGGTCGGTGGTGGCGCAGCAGGCCGTCCCGGCGTCCGGACCGGACGTGGCGAGGCTGGGTGTACCGACGTCCGGGTCGTCGACGACGCCGGAGAGGGTATCAGAGGAGGTGCCGGCCGCGTCGGGAGCGGCCAGCGGGGAGCACGCCTTGGTGCCCCAGCAGGGAGGGCATCGGACCGCTGCGCCGCAGCCGGCGGAGCGGGGGTGCGTGGTCTTCGGACCTCAGACCCAGGAGGAGGCGACGATGGACACCGTCAGCCACCGTCTGCGCGGCCGGATGGACCTGCTCGAGGCCTTCGCCCAGGCCGAGGTGGAGCGAACGCGTGACCTGGAGCACGCCGTTCTGGTAAGCTTCTTCTTTTTCACAACTTCTTCTTTGTGGGGGTGCGCCAGCGCACCCACTGGGTGTAGCCCCCGAGGTTCGGGCCAACTATGTAGTAGTCGGGTCGAATCTTTTAGGATGCTATCTTTGTTCTGATCACTGCTTTCTTCAACAACTCGACGCCTACTGGGTCGACGCCTTCAACCGCCTCCTGGGCAAGTACCGGGAGCTCAAGGAGCAGCTCGCCGCCAAGGAGGAGGAGCTCTGCGTTGCCGCAGGTATCTTCATGCTCTTTTCTAGTGGGGGCGCGCTAGCGCACCCACTGGGTGTAGCCCATGAGATTCGGGCCAACTGTGTAACAGTTGGGCCAAATCTTAAGTCTTGCTTTCTCCTTTGCTGAATCTTTCTTCTTTGGAGCCGAGTTGCTGTCCCGGCAGACTCGGTTGCTCCAGGCTGGTCATCACTATGACCGGCTTGTTTCCGACCCCGGTCGTCTTGGCGCCGAGGTGGCGCAGGCGAGGGCGGTGGCGGCCACTCGATGAGGCCAACCAGCTGCAGGAGCAGCTGGCAGGTCATAAGAGCCGTCTCGAGGCCGAGGTGGAGCTCCTTAAGGCGGAGGCCGCCAAGGTGGTGGAGGCACAGCAGGCCCTGGTCGAGGCAGACCAGCAGCGTGGCAGGCTGGCCAACGACAAGAGTCGGCTCCAGGCCGAGGTGGATCGCCTGCGGGGGCAGGTTGCCACGGCTGAAGGGGCCCACCAAGACGAGGCCCTTCGTCGTGAGGCGGCCGAGAAGGCGGTCGATGACAAGGACGCCGAGCTGAAGGCGCCCCTTGCCAAGGCGGCAGATCTGGAGAAGGCGCTCCAGGAGCGCGACCGCACCATTGACCGGGAGCGGCGTGGTACGTTGCTCGAAGCGCAGCACCTGAAAGAGTCCTTCTCAAGTAAGTGCTTTTCTTGTGTTTTGCCGGGTCGGGATCCGGCCCTTCGTCCTTGTTGTCCTTTTTTTGATATGCTTCGTTTTTTTCTGGCAGGAGCCTTCCCGAAGACGCATCGGCTGGCGGAGGAAGCCGTCCGCTTTCAGCGTGACCCAACCGGAGTCGTTGGATCCGGGACGGACTCGCAGGTGGCATGGACCTTCCCGGAAATCATAACCGCAGTCGAGGCCCGCCCGCTGGTCTTGGGGGAGCAGATGGGGCAGCTGTCCCAGGCCGGCACCGCAATGACGACAACCCTTTAGCCAGGCTCCATTGAGCCGAGCAGCTTCACGCGCCTGGCACGTTGGCTGGAGATGGGGCCAGACCGGCTTCACGAGTGGCGCGTCTCCGCTGCTCGTGCCGGTGCCGAGATGGCGCTCTGGTTCGCGCTGTCTTGGCACCCGGACCTGCAGCCGGACGCGCTGATGGGCCAGCGGGCCGGCTCGAAGTAGGTGCTGCAGGAGCAAGCCGTCCGGATTGCTTCCCGGGCCAGCTACATCGCCGAGTTCGCCTTCCATGACGAGTTCCACCCTGAGCGGGCGGAGGACGGCGGGGTCATGGCTGGTGACGACTATGTCCTGCTTCTTCATGATCCGGAGGGGAGCTCCGAGGAGACGGGCGTCTACCATGACGGGGGTGCCGAGGAGGACACCGGTGCCTCGCTGGACCCGAAGGCCGTCAGGGGAGCGCCGTCGATGTCGCGACGCTACGCTCGAGATGCCTGAGATATCTTATTAGAATTTGTTAGGTAGCAGGTCCACCCACCCACTGGGGGTACTGGGTGTAATGAACTCGGGCCGTGGGCCTTTCAAATATTCATGTGTGTATGTCGTGAATGTCTCTGCTTTTGCTTTTCATTTTTTGGACCGATCTCTTGCGCTTTTCCTTTCTCAAACCTCCCCCCCCCGCGAGTCAGACGGCTGAGGCTCCGGCCCGTGACAAGGAGTTCGGTTCTTCGAGAGGAGCGCGTAGGACTTGGGTTCTTCAAAACATTCAGCGCGAGCGAAACACCCACTAGGCCGGCTGGCGGTAACTCGGCGGAGCCGGTTGGCGAGCAGCCGGTCGTGCGGCTGTCTATTTCCTGAGCGGTGGGCCGGGTTGATCGACCCGGCAGCCTTTGACTTGGCGTTTGAAGCGTGAAGGAGCTCTGGCCCGTTGTGCTTGCTAGCCAATAGCCGAAGCCGGGTCTGTGGCTTTAGGGCGAAGTGGGGGACCGCGACATCCTTACTGTATCAGGAATCACCAAGTAAGGAGGCGGGGTGGCGATCGAGCTGGCCAGCCCCCGAGCCCTCGGGTCGAGCGGGTCGGACCGGTGGCCGGGTTCAGGGGCATAGTGATGCAAAAAGGTAGGGACACAATAAGTTGGTCAACAAAAGTCAGCCCCCGAGTCTCGTTCGGGGACCCCATAGTTTCATGTGTTTACAAAAGGTGGCGATACATACATTTGTGCGGCTAACTGTAAAACAGGCGGCGGAGTTCCATGTTCCACGACCGGGTAGTTTCTTCACCGAAGGTGTCTCTCTTGCGCTTGTTTGACTTGCGTGCGTCGATGAGGTAGTAGGCATTGCGATCGCGCAAGGCCCTGCTCACGATGAATGGGCCCTCCCAGCGAGGGGACAGCTTGTGTTGGCCGGCTTGCTCTTGGACGAGTCGGAGGACGAGGTCGCCCTCGTGGAACGTGAGGGGCTTGATCTTCTTGCTGTGGTAGTGCCTCAGGCCTTGCTGATAGATGGTCGAACGGCTGAGCGCCAGTAGGCAGGCTTCTTCGAGTAGGCTGACGCCGTCTTCGTGGGCTTCTCTGGCTTCCGCTTCAGTGTACATCGCGACGCGGGGCGAGTCAAACTCGACGTCGGTCGGGATGATGGATTCGGCTCCATAGACGAGGAAGAATGGGGTGAACCCGGTCGACCGAGTCAGCGTGGTGCGGAGACTCCAGAGAACGGCCGACAACTCGTCAAGCTAGCTGCCTGGTGAGCAGATGAGTGGCTCAACGAGTCACGGCTTGATGCCGGAAAGGATGAGTCCGTTGGCCCGCTCGACCTGCCCGTTGGACTGCGGGTGTGCAACAGAGGCCAGGTCGAGGCGGATACCAGAGACGAAGCAGTATTGCTCAAGCGCGCCCTTGGCGAAGTTGGTGCCGTTGTCCGTGATGATGCTGTTCGGCATGCCGTAGCGAACCGCTATGTCCTTGATGAACCGGACGGCTGTTAGCCCGTCCAGTTTCTTGATTGGTCGTGCTTCGATCCACTTGGTGAATTTGTCCACCGCCACCAGCAGGTGCGTCATGCCGCCTCGAGCGGTTTTGAAGGGTTCCACCATGTCGAGTCCTCAGACCGCGAAGGGCCAGGCGATCGGGATGGTGCGGAGCGCTGACGCCGGCTGGTGGCTGCGCTTGCTGAAGCGCTGGCACCCCTCACACTTGAGAACAAGCGACTCAACATCTTGGAGGGCCGTGGGCCAGTTGAAGCCGTGGCGGAACGCCTTGGCCACTAGGGATCGCGACGCGACGTGGTGCCCGCATTTGCCCTGGTGTATATCGAGGAGGATGTCGATGCCATGTTCCTGCTCGACGCAGCACTGGAACACGCCGGTGGAGCTGCGCTTAACGAGCTCGTTGTTGATGATGCTGTAGGTGGACGCCCGGCGCTGCACTTGCCGAGCTTCGGTCTCATCCATGGGGAGAACCCCGTTCTCCAAGAATTCTGATATTGGGAGGGCCCAAGACGGAGCCGTCACCACGGTGAAGACGGGCACCAGGGCGAGTTTCGAGTCGGCAGCCCCCGAGCCGGGTTGAGCAGCCCCCGGGTCGGGGATGGCGACGACCGGGTCTGGGGCGACGGCGGCCGGGTCGAGCTGAGCAGCCCCCGGGCTGGGTTCCGCAGCCCCCGGGCCGGGTTCGGCAGCTCCCGGGCCAGGTTCAGCAGCCCCCGGGCCGGGTTGAGATGCGGCCGAGTCGTCTGGAACGTGGATGGACTCGAAGTCCGGCGACGGCTTGACGAACGGCTTGCACAGGTGCTCGAGGGAGACGCTGGACGAGATGGACTGTCGGGATGAGGCGATCTTGGCGAGCGTGTCGGCCGCTTTGTTCTCTGCACGCGGGATGTGGAGGAGCTCGCAACCCTCGAAGGACCCGGACAGCTTCTGGACAAGGAAGCGGTAGCTTGCCATGTTGGAGTCGCGGGCGTCCCACTCGCCGGAGCACTACTGCACCACTAGGTCCGAGTCACCGTAGCAGAGGATGCGCCGGATGCCGAGTTCCTTGGCAAGCCGGAGGCCGTGCACAAGGGCTTCGTACTCAGTGGCATTGTTGGAGGCGACGAAGTGGATCTGGAGCGTGTAGCAGAGTCGGTCGCCCTTCGGGGACGACAGCACGATGCCGACCCCCAGGCCGAGTTGCATCTTGAACCCGTCGAAATGCATCCGGCGGCGACAGGTACTGGGTCTCGGTCCAGTTGACGAGAAAGTCGGCCAGGGCCTGAGACTTGATCATGGTGCGGGGCTTGTAGAGGATGGTGTGGCCGGCCAGCTGGAGTGCCCACTTGGTGACCCGGCCAGAGGCATCCCGACACCCAATGATTTCTCCGATAGGAGCTGTGCTGACCACGGTGATGATGTGCTCTTGGAACTACTACTTCAGCTTCTTGGCGGTAAAGTACACGCCGTAACACATCTTCTGGTAGTGCGGGTAGTTCTGCTTGGAGATGGAGAGCACTTCGCTCAGGTAGTAGACCGGGCGCTGGACGGCTTGGATCTTGCCCTTCTCTGGTCGCTCGACCACCAGCACCGTGCTGACCGCCCGCGAGGTGGCGGCTATGTAGAGCAACAACGGCTCCTTGTCGGTCGGCGCGACCAGGACTAGTGAGATGGAGAGCATGCGCTTGAGGTCTTGGAAGGCCTCGTCTGCCTTGTCGTTCCACTTGAATGACTTCGTCTTCTTCATCAGCTGGTACAGGGGTAGCGCCCTCTCGCCCAGCTGTCTTAGAAACCGGCTGACCGAGGCCATGCATTCGATGAACTTCTAGACATCGCGCAGCCGAGCCGGCTTGCGCATGCGCTCGATGGCCTTGATTTTCTCCGGGTTCGCCTCAATGCCGCGTTCCGAGACGAGGAAGCCAAGAAGCTTTCCGGTCGGGATGCCGAAAACACATTTTCCCGGGTTAAGCTTGACCTTGTATTCGTGGAGGTTGGCGAATGTTTCCTTCAAGTCGTCGAGGAGTGTGAGATGCTGCTTGGTCTTCACCATGATGCCGTCCATGTAAACGTGGATATTGCGGCCGACTTGCGGCAGCAGGCATTTCTGCATGCAGCGTTGGAAAGTGGCGCTGACGTTCTTCAAGCCGACCGACATGGTGATGTAGCAATACGCCCCAAAGGGCGTGATGAAGGACGTCTTTAGGGCGTCAGGCGTCTTTAGGTGGTAGCCGGAGTAAGCGTCCAGGAAGGACAAGAGCTCGCACCCGGCGGTCGAGTCGATGACTTGGTCGATCCAAGGGAGAGCGAACGGATCCTTGGGATAAGCCTTGTTGAGGCTAGTGTAGTCAATACACATGCGCCAGGTCTTGTTCTTCTTCAGGACGAGGACTGGGTTGGCCAGCCACTCGGGGTGAAACACTTCCATGATGAAGCCGTCCGCCAAAAGCTTGGTGACCTCTTCACCGATGGTTCTTCTCTTCTCTTCGGAAAAACGCCGCAGGGGTTGACGGAGAGGCTTGGCGTCCTTGCAGACGTGAAGTTTGTGCTCGGTGTACTTCCTCGGGATACCTGGCATGTCCTTGGGGGTCCATGCAAAGATATCCCGATTCTCACGGTGGAAGTCGATGAGCTCTCCTTCCTATTTGCCGTCGAGGCGGGCACCTACGACAACGTACTTGCTGCAGCTGGGGTCTTCCGGGTTCAACTTCACTTTCTTGGTCTCCTTGGAGGGCTTGAAGGCGGCCTCGTCAGCTGGATCCTTGGTCGGGATTGACGCGGCCGAGGCCTCGCCTGCCAGGGCGATGATCCGGTTGAGTTGGTGCCGTTCGTCGGCAATGACCAGCGACTCGGCCAGCTTGGCGCCGTCTCGGGCGCACTCCAGGGACTTGCGGTAGTCGCCGGTAATGGTGATGAGGCCCTTGGGACCCGACATCTTCATCTTCAGACATGCGTAATGGGGGACCGCCATGAACTTGGCGAGCGCGGGTCGGCCCAGCAGTGCGTGGTACACGCTGGACAGGTCCACCACCTCAAACCAGATGGGTTCACGCCAGAAGTGGCCGCTGTCACCGAACAAGACGTCGAGCTGGACCCAGCCAATGGGAGAGAAGGAGAGGCCGGGTACGATGCCGTCGAAGATCGTCCGGGTCGGCTCCAGGTCCTCGGCCTTGAGGCCGAGCTTGGTCATTGTGTCGCGGTAGAGGATGTAGATGCTGCTGCCTCCGTCGATGAGGACTCGGGAGAACTTGCACGTGCGCCGTGCGACGATGGTGGGGTTGAGGACGAGGGCATAACCACCCGGATTCGGCATGACCACCGAGTGATCCTCTCGGGTCCTGGTGATCGGGCGGTCCGACCAGTGCATGAACTCTGGTTTGGCCGGGACGGCGGTGTTCACCTCCTGCCGAAGGAGGCGCTCGCTACGCTTGTCGTCGCCGAGGCTGGTGAAGACGACGTAGGCCGCGTTCTGGTCCGGGTAGGCGTCATCATGCATCACGCCGCCAACTGGAGGCGCCGGTGGAGGCGGAGGTGGCTGCCCCGCGCCTGGAGCTAGAGCCGGAGGAGGCGGGATGTCACCCCTCATGATGCGCTTGGTGATGCCACACTGCCGAAGCGTGTGCGTGGACGGTCTTGTGCCGCTGTGGTGCTTTCATGGAGCGTCCAGCATATCTTCAAAACTCATGGCGGGTTGCCATGCCGTCTTGCCGGTCTGCCGGCACTTGGCCGCCGGGTTCGCCGCGGGCTCGGTGGACGTGACAAGCCGGTTGTCGTGACGCTGCGCCGACTGATCGGCCTTGCGCTTGTTGTTCTGGTGATGCTGTTGCCGGCTGCTTTCGCCGGCCAGCTTCGGAGGAGGAACCGGCTTCGCCTTGCCGGCTTCATCCAGCGCCACCTGGATCTTCATTGCAGAGTCGGCATTGGCGTACTTGTCCGCCGTCACCATGAGCGCGGCCATGGTGGCCGGCTCGGAGCGTAAGAGCTTGTGCTTGAGGAGGGTGCCATCCCGGCACCCGTTGACGAAGTACTGGATAGCCTGGACTTCATGGACGCCCTCGCAGCTATTCCGGAGCTCAGTCCAGCGTGCGAGGTACTCGCGACCTGTCTTTATAGGCCCTTGCACGCACATGGCGAGCTGGTTGTGGCGGCCGGGTCGCTTGTAGGTCCCCGTGAAGTTGCGGACAAAGGCTTGCTCGAAATCGACCCATGTGTTGATGCTGCCCATCGGCAGACTGTTCAACCAGGTGCGGGCCGACCCCTGGAGCATGAGCGGCGCGTAGCACACGGTGAGCCGGCGATTGGCACCGGTGATGCCAATGGCTGTGGTGTAGTCGGCGAGCCAATCTTCTGGCTTCACGGTCCCGTTGTACTTGGGGGTGTCGCGGGGGAGCACGAACCCTTTGAGAAAGGGCTCTTCCTGGATGCGTGGGCCGAAGCACGCCGGCCTGATAGTGCCGCTTTCCTCCACCTCCAAGGAGTGAGCGAACTGATCGAGGCGGTGGCGAGCGTCAACATCGTCGATGGCGCGCGGGCCGAGTCGACTAGCGACTAGGCCAGGGGGGGGGGTCGGTTGGAGCCGGACGCCGGCCATGCTGGCCGGGTCCATGCTGGATCTCCGGGACGGGCTCGTCGCCCAAACCACCGGCGGCCGTGGAGGTCGGGTCACGCTGCGAGGTCGGCCATTCTCTCTCCCTCCATGACTGGGGTACTCGTCGACCATGGGCGCATCAGAGATGTGCAGCGCGGTGAAGGAGGCGGCGAGCATCCCGATGATGTCGTCCGCCAGCATGACGGACTCGTCGGAGTAGGAGAAGGGCCCCGTCTGAAGCATGCTCCGGGCCAGCTCCTCGAGCTGCCTCATGGTGGGCGCCAACTGTTGTGGTGGGCGCAGGGCAGATGCCATGGGATGGCTAAAGAGAGGAGGAGGCTCGAGGGCGCTGGTGGGCTCCAGAGGCAGGGTTGGTATGAGTGAGCGCGAGACGCTAGACATACCCAGGTTCGGGGCTCTCTAGAGAGATAACACCCCTAGTCTTGCCGAGTGTAGTTTGATGTTCGATAGTACAATGTTGCTCCTAGAGCTGTTCGGAGGGAGAAGGAAAGCTGCCCAAGGCTTAGGTTGCTCCTTCTCTCTGGGTGGATGTTGCTGTTTCGATGGATAGTTCCTCTCTATGCTTCCTTGCCCGTATGCGTGGGCTCCTGGGGGGTTTTATAGACCAACCCCCCAGGGGTACAATGGTAATGTTACAAGTCGGTGGGTCCAGGTGGTCGGCGTCCGGGGACCCGGGCTATGGGACCCGCTGGGGGCCTGTGGTTCACCGGGTTCCACTAGGTGCGGGCCCCGCATGCCTAGGGGGACTATGCGCCGTCTTGTCGATCGTCAGGGCGTGGCCGAGTCGAGTCATGTACAGTGGTGCTCCGTCAGGTCGCCGCTTGCCGTCGTCAGCAGTGATGGCGGGGCACTGTAGCCACGCCGGCCCTGGTCAGCGGGTAGGTGAGGGGCACTGTTTCCACGCTCCGGCTGACCAGAGGTAGGGGCGGGGCACTGTTGCCTTGGTCATCAGTGGCTGGAGACTCTTCCCATCGTACGACCTGGATGGGACGGGAGCTGACCCGTGGCTGGATTGCGGAGCACGCCACGGGTGGAGCTGGCTTGTTGAGGAAGCCTTGGTCGTGTCGGGTTCGGCTGTCTTGTGCTAGTTGTTGAGGCTGAGTCGACGCGTCTTGCCGGGTCGGAGAGTTCGGCCAGGTTGCGGGGTTTTGCCGGGTCGAGCGACCCGGCCAAGCGCGTTCCGGCTTGAGGGGCGATGCTGGCCCCGTTGTTTTTGGAAAAGGATCCGGGTTCCATTGCCTGCCCGGGGTTCATCCCCCCGACAGGTATGGAAGACAAGAATATCAAACTTGTCAATGTAGTCCAGGTGATGTTAGTTCGCCGGATTCTCCCTTGTCAACACAGGGCTTGCAATCTATGGGAATTCGACCCGGCCAAGCACCAGACCCTATAGGGCTTTTTGACTCATCGCACAAAGACATCTGGAAGGTACTCTTTAAGTCCGGCAAATCGTGACCGGATTCCGCCGAGGACCGCGGGTACCAACTGTCCCGACCCGCGAGTTCGGTAAGTTTTTGTAAGTTGGCAAGTTGTATGCTTTATCTGCATAATCCCAGAGAAATGCTTAATGTGTTTTTCCATAACCCTCCCAGGGCTGGATGAAGAAGGCGGGGCGAGTCTACTGTCCGGCCCCACTGCCAGAAGAACCAGCCGGCCCACTGCTGACGAAGATGCTGGTCCCGGCGCCTTATAAGGCGCCGAAGAAGAAAACTGAGAAGGAGACCAAAGAGTCCAGAGGCGGCCTTCGTCGCCGAGGCACTTCGGACACAATATCCGAAGACTCTGATGCCCGCTCTTCCTCCGGAGAGGACGAGGAAGGGGAGGAAAACCAATCCACCCTAGCGAGGGGAAGAAAGAAAAGGACGGCCCCCACACAATTGGAGGATGAGTCGCCTAAGAAGGGAAACCCCCCTTCCGGAGGAATCCGCCACCGCTACCGACAGCAGCCCGAAGTGGGATCCCGGGGTCCAGCCCCTGGTGAAATCGTGAGTATATAAAAACCGGACGCATTTGCGCATCCAGACTCGCTATTGGATGTTGTTTAATCATTGAGCCACACTTTTTTTGCAGTCCGGCGAGGTCCCACGCCGAACAATCCTCATCGGAGGATTTACTAGGCTCGGATGCTATGGACAGCGGGACACCCCCGAAGGCCCCTTCCCCAAAACATGTGGAAAACACCAAGGCATCGTCCTAGAGGGACCCATGCCAAGGAGGGGGGACAAGACCGTCAACACGGTGCCAGGAGGTCAAACTTTGAAGGCCGGACACTCGGGAGACAAATCTCCCATGGACACCGACGGCGGGGGCTATCTCGAATTCGGCCCCCAGCCGGACACAATTCCGGAGGCCGATACGGCTCCGGAGTCAGGCAGGCAGCCTCCCTCAACACGAGGGGGTGCGCCTGTTCCACCGACAACCTCTGCCCAACAAGAGGTGCCGAATACTTTATCAGCGACGCTGAAGAGCGCCTCCATCATTGAAGAACACTGTGCCCTCACGGGTGTGGTGCTTGAGAAGATTCAGTCCGCATAGAGCGGGCTGAACGGAGCCTGCATCAGCCTTATAATGGTGCCCTTTGAGGTATGTTATGAGGTTTCAAAGAGTGTTATAGTATAGGTAGTAGCCCCTGATACACTGTTCGGTGTTTGAAAGAAAGAACCGGACAGAGGATCAAATACATGTTCGCAGGAGACTCACCTTATGGCACCTCTCCCTCTTTTTTAATAAGCAGGCGTCCGTAGCGACTGCCGCCTCTCATACTGCGGAAGTCTCCGGACTGAAGCAGAGTCTGGAGCGTGCCGAAGAAGAACTTGGCCAATTGAAAAAGCAGTTGGAGGATAACCAAGGTATGCAAAAAACATTGTTCGCGTTGAGCGCGAATGAATAATTGATTATGATGAAAATATTTTCATGATGTGCTCTAGGGGCGACGGCCAAAGTCGAGGCTCTTAAGAAGGCTGTGGTCGAGGCTGAGAAAAACGCAGCTGCAGAGCAGGCTCTTCGTGAAAAGCATGAGGCCAGGGTTATTGAAGCTGAGCGAGAGCTCTAGGAGGCCGTGAAGAAATGCGAGACCTTGGAGCAGACTTTAACGAAGAAAGAATCCGAACTCACCAAGGCTTGACAAGCCCCACGTGATGCCCGAGGGGAAGCCCAAGGCGCCCTGTAGGAAATCCAGGAGGTGTGGAAGATCGCGGCGGGTAAGGATTTTTCTATGTAAGGCAAAGTATTTGAAGGGAGAAAATCACGTTACTAATTTGAATTCGGATTTCTCCAGGGGTATTTGCGGAATTGCCGCGCAGCATATCTGATGCCGCACAATTCTACCAAGCCGAAGAAAGGAGCACTACGGAGAAGCTCTTCTGGTCGCAGTATCTGGCGCCAAAGTATCCGGTGCCCTTTGCCGATCAACTGAAGCAGCTGATCGAACTGCATAAGGCGGCCGAACTAGGCATGAAGGATTTAATTATCCGGCTATGGCCTGCCGAGCCGATTCCCAGCAGCTACTTCGGGCTCGTGAAGTGGCTGGTAAGTGCCTGCCCTCGATTTGAAGTCATCAAGCGGTCGATCTGTATGGAGGGTACATGAATGGCCTTCGCCTACACGAAGGTGCACTGGGCGAAGATGGATGCCAAAAAGCTGATGACCAAAGGACCACCTGAGGGGAAGGAGCACCGCAAGCCCGAGTTATATTATGATAGTGTCCTGAAAGGATCCCACCTTGTAGCGGAGCAATGTGCCAATGACATTATATTCCCATGAATACATTCATGTTGTCTTATGTAATGTTCGAACAAGGTCATTTAAATGATATAATGCCTGTTATTTTGGAAATTTTACCTCCTGTGCGACCGTTTTATATATTAACCCTGAGAGTTGGCCAGTCGTCGGCTTCTGCCCCCACGTAGGAAATACGGGGGTGTTCGGGATGAACCTGAGCACTCTTTACCCCAGTTTTGGGTCACTGAAGGAGGTGTTTAGCACAACGAACCAGGCAATCGGACTATACGGCTTTATCACCCTCACTTAGCCATAGGAGTTTGAGAAAAGAAAGGTAGGCGCAGCCCCTGGTGTTCGGAAGACCGCACTAGGGGCTCTATAAGCACCTGATCGGGAGAGAAAGCCGATCCATCGCACGCTGCATTAGTTATCACATAGTGCGGAAGAAATCCTTAAAGATTTTGTAACCTCTCAAACAGCTGACCAGCTCTCGCTGTATCATGACATCCAGTTTTTTGCTTTCTCTACTGAGGCGCTCGTCCGGAAGAACCGGGCCGCAATCGCAGTAGTTCTCCCTTTACTACGCTAGCCGATATAGCGGCTCGTAGGGTAGCAAGCACAGGAGCCGGGCAACCCAACTATTGACCCAAGACATGATTCAGAGCCGATGCATATAATGCTATAAGTTTGGGGTGCCGAACGACCGTGAGGGTGTCCGGAATTTATTGCGGTATTATGGGTACAACGAGGCCCCTGGCATATTAAGGCATATCGTAGTGTATGGATGCCATTTGAGAAAGAGTGTCAATAAGAGAACAACAACACATGAACGTCATATAAAGCCACATGTTGTAATTGAATAATACGTCAATGCGTGCGAGTACAGGTAATGTGATAAAAAGAAATATGACTTTAGAACCTGTTGAGACCAGGCGGGGGAGGCTGTGTGCGGATCCGGGTTGTAATCGGATGGTCATTGAGGGGAATATCTAAGGATTCCCTTATGCGTTTGACTATTTCCCTTCTTGGTATATTCGTCCGTTCATGGGTCTGGTCGCCCTGTCGCTAGTCGTGGCCTACTCCAAAGTGGACCTGCAAAGAAAATGCAAAAATGTTTGTGTGCCACGGAGCAGTTAAGCCGCATTGTGTGGCCTATCCTAGATTTTCCTCCGTCTACTGCCGGAGTGTTTAATTGAGCTCTTGACGAGCCGCACTATCCTGCCGCGAAGTAGTTCGGACTCCTTTGATGGTGTCTGGAAGCTTGACTGTCGACTCGAGGTTCGATTGAGAGATGCCACTCTGTGCTTCTACTGTTAAGGCGGCAGTGTACTCTTCGGCACGGAGGGAGTGTTCGGCCTTGCCATTAACTATTATGACGCCGCGCAGACCGAGCATCTTGAGCTTAAGGTAGGCATAATGTGGCACCGCGTTGAATCAAGCAAACGCGGTTCGTCCGAGCAATGCATGATAGCTGCTGCGAAAAGGGACGATGTCAAGGATTAACTCTTCGTTGCGGTAGTTATCCGGTGGTCCAAAGACTACCTCCAGAGTGATGGAGCCTGTAAAACGGGCCTCCACACCTGGTATAACACCTTTAAAGGTGGTTTTAGTGGGTTTGATCACTGAAGGATCGATACCCATATTGCACACTATGTCCTGATACAGCAGGTTCAGACTGCTGCCTCCGTCCATAAGGACTCATGTGAGGTGGAATCCGTCAATTATTGGGTCAAGGACTAGTGCGGCTGAATTGCCCTGACTGGTATTGGCCGGAAGATCCGTACGGTCGAAGGTGACCGGGCCGGACGACCATGGGTTATATTTTGGGGCGATTGGCTCCATTGCGTCGACATCCCTAAGTGTGCACATCGGCTCCCGCTTGGGAATATGGGTGGCGTTTATCATGTTCACCATTTTGATTTGCGGGGGAAACTTCTTTTTCCCTCCTGTGTTCGGTGGCCGTGGCTCCTCGTTGTCGTTATTGCTTTGCGACCCCTTCTCCTTGTTTTCGACACCTGACCTGCCGGCTTGTTTGAAGACCCAGCATTCTCTGTTGGTGTGGTTGGCTGGTGTTCCTCGGGTGCCATGAATTTGGCACGGACATTCGAGTATACGGTCCAAACTAGACATGCCCGGACTGTTTCTTTTGAATTGTTTCTTCCTTCGACCAGTAGTAGAGCCGCTGAATCCGGCATTGACGGTCGTGTCTTCGGCGTTGTCGCCATTATTACGACGCCTGTGTTTGCTATGTCTAGGCTTGTCTTCATTATCTCTTGGTTCAGAAGTCCCAGGCTTGCTTGAGACGATGTTGCTACGAGCTAGCCAGCTGTCCTCGCCCGCACAGAAGCGGGTCATGAGTGTCGTAAGGGCTGTCATGGATTTCGGCTTGTCTTGGCCGAGGTGTCGGGCAAGCCACTCATCGCGGATGTTGTGCTTAAAGGCCGCTAGGGCTTCGGCATCTGGACAGTCGACAATTTGGTTCTTTTTAGTTAAGAACCGAGTCCAGAATTTCCTGGCTGACTCTCCGGGCTGTTGGGTTATATGACTTAGGTCATCAGCATCCGGTGGTCGCGCATAAGTGCCCTAGAAGTTGTCAAGGAATGCGTCTTCCAGGTTCTCCCAACTGCCAATGGAGTTTTTCGGCAGACTATTCAGCCAATGCCGAGCCGGTCCCTTGAGTTTTAGTTGAAGGTACTTGATGGCATGCAGATCATCGCCGCAGGCCATGTGAATGTGGAGAAGTAAATCTTCGATCCATACCATGGGGTCTGTTGTTCCATCATATTGTTCGATGTTCACAGGTTTAAACCCTTCTGGGAACTCATGCTCCATTACTTTGTCAGTGAAGCATAGGGGGTGTGCAGCGCCTCTATGCCGGGCTACGGTGCGACGCAGTTCCAACGAGTCCGGTCTGCTGTATTCGGCTCGGACGGATTTGTATTTAGTATATCTAGCGTGACAGTCATCGTCACGCGTTGGGGCGCGCCCCCGTGATCCATAGATCGATCTTGACTGTCCTGCTTTGTTTTCAAATTCATCTCACAGGTCCTGCGTGTAGCCCCGGGCCTTCGTGTTTTTATTTGTTTGGCGACGGGGTGCGGGCTGGTGTTCGAGCTGATACGCCGCCTTGTCTCGGCCACGAGGTGGCCGGTCAGCCGCATCCTGCGCTGGTAGTGTGAGGTCGGCCATTCTCTCTCCCTCCATGTCGTAACATTCACTATTTATGGTTTCCATCTCACAACATATTTTTTCTTTGTTGGTACGTTATGCTAGCTCACAACAATAACATTTTGAAATTGATCCACCTATTCTTCTTAAACAATGCCATGTACATTATATGTGCAATGCTTATGCATGTATATACTCTTTGGTTATGCCTAGATATTGTGACACCTATCTCTTATCACTACTATTTTCATGAGAGAGGATGACTGCTAATTCTGCTTGACTCGGCTCATCTTTCTCATCCCAGGATTTTTTTTGTCACGTTGCCTTCCGACGAACCGCCATACATGCCTTTAGCTTGCTCCTCATATGTATATAATTATTTTATTCATATAAGGTGCATCTTTTTCGTGCTATAATTAAGCCCATATGAACTTTGTGTAGCCGCAAATGGTTTTCTGAAGACAGAGTCTGACTGGATTTTTGTGCTAAAATTTAAAATACATTTTTTGTTGGTCAAAAACTTCTAAAAGCAATTCAGTGCGTATATATGAACAATTTGAAATATCTTTAAAATTTTTCATGAGGATATTCTAAAAAAAGTTGAAATCACTTTTCAAAAATTAGAAACATTGGTAATACGGTTTATTTACGTTTTAAATCATTGCTGGGGCGCGAGCCCCAAATTTATGCATGACTTGGTTCGTATTTCTCCTTCTCTATTTTTTTAGTTTTTCAACGTAGAGTCTGTTGTTCGTAACTGTGTGTGACCGCAATGTCTTTTTGAAGATATAATCTGACTGGATTTTTTTGTAGCCCAGTTTTCTATTAAAAAATTGAAAACATTTTTTTGATTGTCAACAAATTCTGAACCGATTCCACATGGTTATATGGAAGTATTCGACACATCTGTATGTTTCGTAATAAGGATATACTAATAAAGATGGAGATTCTTTTGAAACTTTTGAAACATGTTTAATATGATAAATTTTTAAAAAAGTTGACGTTAGAGCCCAAGCTCCAAAATTACATATGACTTGGCTCTTCTTTGCCTTGCTCCATTTTTTTTAACATAAAGTCTCACCGTAATTGCCTGTTGTATAGCCCGGGCTCTAGTTAGTCTGGTTTTAAAAAATCAAATACATTTTCTGACTTCCAAAAATTATTGAAAGTTATTCCACATATACAGATATAATTGACATATGTGTAAGTTTGTCGTTCGAAGATACTAAACTACAATATTAAATCTATAGTTTTCACATTGTTTAATCATTGTAGTCCGAGCTCCAAATTTATGCACAGTTTGACTATAATTCACACTGTGGCTCTACAGAATTGTTGGCCACCAGCATGCTTACATCATTCAGCATGTCGAGACAACCGCCGGCCGCGAACGGGTTGGCTCCTTGATGCGACAGGGTTCAGTTTATTTAGGTGGTCAGTGTTCAGTTTTTTATGTTTGATTACCGTCCACTGATCGGCTGGCCTGCTACGGAGTCCGCCTAAAGCAATGCATGTGTCCGTGTCGTTTAGTGCATGCAAATCAATCGTAGTGTCTTTGCATGTAGAAACGTGATGGGTTAGAGCTCTGTAGATACGTGATGGGTTAGAGCTCTGTATTTCTTATTCTGTACACATGATTCAGTCTACCTTTTTGATATTGCATGTAATATTTTAGTTTCCTAATTTCAATCGTATTTTCATTGCAAAAAAAAATTCAATCGTACTTGTTCATGATTCTAGTCCTCTTCGCTTTGTAAAAGCATATACACGTGACAGTTCCATACGATGGTGCATATACATGTCAAATATATGGTACGTAAAAACTCTCAAATATGAGCCATTATTATTTTGATCAAATGGCCGAAATAATATTAGCACATATGGAAGAACGTGATGGCTCGTTTGACTTCTGTATTATGTATATAATAGATTTTCAGTGTTGGAATCACGTCAGGAGGGGTCCCGAGGGCCCCACAAGTGCTGATGGCATGTCCCAGGGGGCGCTCCCCTTGAGCATGTGGGCCCCTGGGCACCTTCCGTCCCCGGAAGCTTCTTGGGACTTCATTTAGTATGGTTTTTCTGCGGAATAAAGAAATAGGGAAAAATAAAATAAAACAGGAACCGACACTGGGCACTAAGTTAATAGGTTAGTCCATAAAAATAATATAAAAGTATACCAAAACCATGTAAAGAACTCGTGTAAATATAGCACAAATACTTCATAAATAGTAGATGCATTGGAGACGTACTAGCATCCCCAAGCTTAATTTCTCCTCGTCCTCGAATAGGTAAATGATAAAAGAAATAATTTATGAAGTGTGAATGCTAGAATAGCTCATAAGTTTGATCAATGATAATTCTAATAAATTTTTCTTGCATCATTCTATATCATAAACATTAGCTCATTTCTCATAAAACTTCTAGTGATCAAGTAGCAAGCTATTGACATGTTAAAGTACAGACCATAAACTCTCTTGGAACTTAACAAACTATGTTTTTAGTCATTAAATAATTACAGTTCATCTTATCTTTTGGTAGGATCTATGTAAGAGCTTTGGTTTAGCAAACTCGACATACTCAACTATCATATAGTCTTCCATGATTGTAAGTGATATGTCTCCAACGTATCTATTTTCCAAACAATTTTGCTATTGTTTTGGATTCTAATTTGCGTGATTTGAATGAAACTAACCGGGACTGACACTGTTTTCAGTAGAACTACCTTGGTGTTGTTCTTGTACGGAAATAAAAAGTTCTCGGAATTGGCTATTTTTTTGGAATTAATAAAAATACTGACGAAAACATCTGCATGAGGGGCTAGCGCAACCAAGAATGCACATGCAGTGGAGGTCGCCCACCTGGAGCAGGCAGAGGCCAAACTCCCGGAAGATGAACAGGAATGCACAGCTCCTCCGAGCACTTCCAGAAGCAGAAGAACGGCAGCCCGGCTGCAGCGGCTCAGGAGGCACCAATAGACCCCTCATACTCCAACTAGCATGAAGGAGGGGCCCGAGGTTAGGACGCCGAAGGCAGAAATCAGAGCATGAGAAGCCAGACGGACAGTGGTGTAACATAGGCTACGTCAATTTTTCCCTCCTGAGCTTGACCTTGTATTCGTTAAGCTTGACCTTGTATTCGTGGAGGTTGGCGAATGTTTCCTTCAAGTCGTCGAGGAGCGTGAGATGCTGCTTGGTCTTCACCATGATGCCGTCCACGTAAATGTAGATATTGCGGCCGGCGTTTCTGCATGCAGCGTTGGAAAGTGGCGCCGGCGTTCTTCAAGCCGAACGACATGGTGATGTAGCAATACGCCCCAAAGGGCGTGATGAAGGACGTCTTTAGGGCGTCAGGCCAGTCCAGCTTAATCTGGTGGTAGCCGGAGTAAGCGTCCAGGAAGGACAAGAGCTCGCACCCGGCGGTCGAGTCGATGACTTGGTCGATCTCGCAGTCAACTGTTCCCCACAAAAAAAACTGTTCAACCCACACAATATAAAAAAAACTGCCGACCTCGCAGGCAGCCTGCTATTGCGCGACGTGGCCGTGCCGACGACCCGGCCATCCGGCATCAGGCGACATCCTGCCATCCTGTGCGACAGTGACTCGACATCAGCGAGTTCGTCCAGTCTTTCAATAAACCATAAGTACGTATTGATCTATGATCCATCCCCAATTTCAGTGTACACGAAGCTTCAAGTTTCTGATGTATAAATTTCTAATTCCATCTTTCACTAGTACGTATTTTATCCATCCTAAATTTTCGTGTACATGCCTAGGGTTCTGATGTATAAATTTCTATGTACATGCCTAGGGTTCTGATGTATAAACATTTTTTCGAAGCACTGAAGTATTATTGTTGTCGATGGAGTCAGTTGAGTTTGGTTCTTATTTGAGGTCATCATGTCATGTTAGTTTCATTTTGCCATTTTTAGTCTTTCTGTCATAACAATGATTTGGTCATAGGACTCAGGGGCCCATGTCATCGAGTTCGCCCTAGGGCCTTCCAAAACATAGGGCCGGCCTGCTATCGGTACATACCCTCAGCCACGAGGGTGAACATGATGAAGATGGCCTCCGGTGATAGCTTCCCCCCCTCCGGCAGGGTGCCAAAACAGGTCTTCAGATGAGAGCGCTTCAGAACGGAGGCTTGAAGTGGCAGTAGGACTCATCTAGGCTAACTTTTAGGAGTTTTGGAATATAAAAGAACTAGAGTTGTGACCCGTGCATTTGCGCGGCTAGATTATTTATGTTTTCATTCATTTATCTCTTCATTTGTAGTATATTAGATATTTAGACTTGATATACCGATTTCACAGTATATACCTTACATAAAATTTATATTTCTGATTTAGTCTCACGTATTACAGGAGCAAGATTTCTATACTTGTATTTTTGGACTATATGGTTTGCCATTAAGATATCTTTTTCCTTTTGAAGCCTACATCGCTAATTACAAATTAGTGAAATAATAGGATGTATTGGATTTTGTTCAACCGTTAAGGTATTATAAAGATGAAATTTACCCTTTTCTGATGAAACAACTCATCTATGGTTTTAGGTATAGGGATTTCAGTCTGGCTGCGATGAATGTACCATAGTATGTATATAAAGATTACCATAAGATATTTACATAAATAATTTTCAAATTGTACTACTTATTGTTTTCAAAAAGTTCAATATTAGTTCACATTGAATTGTTACACTTTGGCCATTTTCCCCTTTGCATCAACTTTACATGCGGGTCTGGCACCCTTTTTTGTTTCACTATAGGTTGTGAAAGTCCACCACGCTCGACCACAAAATTTTTGGACTATTTTCGTCATACATTCTCACTTATTTCTTTTCGTAAAAACTTCATTGGTATACTTCCTCTTATCTGCTAGTCCACTCTTTGGGCAATATGCTATGATTATACTCCTTGAACGACATATCTTATATTGTGTGGGTTGAACAGTTTTTTTTGTGGGGAACAGTTGACTGCGAGGTCGGCCATTCTCTCTCCCTCCATGTCTTAACATTCACTATTTATGGTTTCCATCTCACAACATATTTTTCTTTGTTGGTACGTTATGCTAGCTCACAACAATAACATTTTGAAATTGATCCACCTATTCTTCTTAAACAATGCCATGTACGTTATATGTGCAATGCTTATGCATGTATATACTCTTTGGTTATGCCTAGATATTGTGACACCTATCTCTTATCACTATTATTTTCATGAGAGAGGATGACTGCTAATTTTGCTTGACTCGGCTCATCTTTCTCATCCCAGGATTTTTTTTGTCACGTTGCCTTCCGACGAACCGCCATACATGCCTTTAGCTTGCTCCTCATATGTATATAATTATTTTATTCATATAAGGTGCATCTTTTTCGTGCTATAATTAAGCCCATATGAACTTTGTGTAGCCGCAAATGGTTTTCTGAAGACAGAGTCTGACTGGATTTTTGTGCTAAAATTTAAAATACATTTTTTGACGGTCAAAAACTTCTAAAAGCAATTCAGTGCGTATATATGAACAATTTGAAATATCTTTAAAAATTTTCATGAGGATATTCTAAAAAAAGTTGAAATCACTTTTCAAAAATTAGAAACATTGGTAATACGGTTTATTTACGATTTAAATCATTGCTGGGGCGCGAGCCCCAAATTTATGCATGACTTGGTTCGTATTTCTCCTACTCTATTTTTTTAGTTTTTCAACGTAGAGTCTGTTGTTCGTAACTGTGTGTGACCGCAATGTCTTTTTGAAGATATAATCTGACTGGATTTTTTTGTAGCCCAGTTTTCTATTAAAAAATTGAAAACATTTTTTTGATTGTCAACAAATTCTGAACCGATTCCACATGGTTATATGGAAGTATTCGACACATCTGTATATTTCGTAATAAGGATATACTAATAAAGATGGAGATTCTTTTGAAACTTTTGAAACATGTTTAATATGATAAATTTTTAAAAAAGTTGACGTTAGAGCCCAAGCTCCAAAATTACATATGACTTGGCTCTTCTTTGCCTTGCTCGATTTTTTTAACATAAAGTCTCACCGTAATTGCCTGTTGTATAGCCCGGGCTCTAGTTAGTCTGGTTTTAAAAAATCAAATACATTTTCTGACTTCCAAAAATTATTGAAAGTTATTCCACATATACAGATATAATTGACATATGTGTAAGTTTGTCGTTCGAAGATACTAAACTACAATATTAAATCTATAGTTTTCACATTGTTTAATCATTGTAGTCCGAGCTCCAAATTTATGTACAGTTTGACTATAATTCACACTGTGGCTCTACAGAATTGTTGGCCACCAGCATGCTTACATCATTCAGCATGTCGAGACAACCGCCGGCCGCGAACGGGATGGCTCCTTGATGCTACAGGGTTCAGTTTATTTAGGTGGTCAGTGTTCAGTTTTTTATGTTTGATTACCGTCCGCTGATCGGCTGGCCTGCTACGGAGTCCGCCTAAAGCAATGCATGGGTCCGTGTCGTTTAGTGCATGCAAATCAATCGTAGTGTTTTTGCATGTAGAAACGTGATGGGTTAGAGCTCTGTAGATACGTGATGGGTTAGAGCTCTGTATTTCTTATTCTGTACACATGATTCAGTCTATCTTTTTGATATTGCATGTAATATTTTAGTTTCCTAATTTCAATCGTATTTTCATTGCAAAAAAATAAAATAAAAAAATTCAATCGTATTTGTTCATGATTCTAGTCCTCTTCGCCTTGTAAAAGCATATACACGTGACAGTTCCATACGATGGTGCATATACATGTCAAATATATGGTACGTAAAAACTCTCAAATATGAGCCATTATTATTTTGATCAAACGGCCGAAATAATATTAGCACATATGAAAGAACGTGATGGCTCGTTTGACTTCTGTATTATGTATATAATAGTTTTTCAGTGTTGGAATCACGTCAGGAGGGGTCCCGAGGGCCCCACAAGTGCTGATGGCATGTCCCGGGGGCGCTCCCCTTGAGCATGTGGGCCCCTGGGCACCTTCCGCCCCCGGAAGCTTCTTGGGACTTCGTTTAGTATGACTTTTTTGCGGAATAAAGAAATAGGCAAAAATAAAATAAAACAGGAACCGACACTGGGCACTAAGTTAATAGGTTAGTCCATAAAAATAATATAAAAGTATACCAAAACCATGTAAAGAACTCGTGTAAATATAGCACAAATACTTCATAAATAGTAGATGCATTGGAGACGTACTAGCATCCCCAAGCTTAATTTCTCCTCGTCCTCGAATAGGTAAATGATAAAAGAAATAATTTATGAAGTGTGAATGCTAGAATAGCTCATAAGTTTGATCAATGATAATTCTAATAACTTTTTCTTGCATCATTCTATATCATAAACATTAGCTCATTTCTCATAAAACTTCTAATGATCAAGTAGCAAGCTATTGACATGTTAAAGTACAGACCATAAACTCTCTTGGAACTTAACAAACTATGTTTTTAGTCATTAAATAATTACAGTTTATCTTATCTTTTGGTAGGATCTATGTAAGAGCTTTGGTTTAGCAAACTCGACATACTCAACTATCATATAGTCTTCCATGATTGTAAGTGATATGTCTCCAACGTATCTATTTTCCAAACAATTTTGCTATTGTTTTGGACTCTAATTTGCGTGATTTGAATGAAACTAACCGGGACTGACACTGTTTTCAGTAGAACTACCTTGGTGTTGTTTTTGTACGGAAATAAAAAGTTCTCGGAATTGGCTATTTATTTTGGAATTAATAAAAATACTGACGAAAACATCTGCATGAGGGGCTAGCGCAACCAAGAATGCACATGCAGTGGAGGTCGCCCACCTGGAGCAGGCAGAGGCCAAACTCCCGGAAGATGAACAGGAATGCACAGCTCCTCCGAGCACTTCCAGAAGCAGAAGAACGGCAGCCCAGCTGCAGCGGCTCGGGAGGCACCAATAGACCCCTCATACTCCAACTAGCATGAAGGAGGGGCCCGAGGTTAGGACGCCGAAGGCAGAAATCAGAGCATGAGAAGCCAGACGGACAGTGGTGTAACATAGGCTACGTCAATTTTTCCCTCCTGAGCTTGACCTTGTATTCGTTAAGCTTGACCTTGTATTCGTGGAGGTTGGCGAATGTTTCCTTCAAGTCGTCGAGGAGCGTGAGATGCTGCTTGGTCTTCACCATGATGCGGTCCACGTAAATGTGGATATTGCGGCCGGCGTTTCTGCATGCAGCGTTGGAAAGTGGCGCCGGCGTTCTTCAAGCCGAACGACATGGTGATGTAGCAATACGCCCCAAAGGGCGTGATGAAGGACGTCTTTAGGGCGTCAGGCCGGTCCAGCTTAATCTGGTGGTAGCCGGAGTAAGCGTCCAGGAAGGACAAGAGCTCGCACCCGGCGGTCGAGTCGATGACTTGGTCGATCCAAGGGAGAGCAAACGGATCCTTGGGATAAGCTTTGTTTAGGCTAGTGTAGTCAATACACATGCGCCAGGTCTTGTTCTTCTTCAGGACGAGGACTGGGTTGGCCAGCCACTCAGGGTGAAACACTTCCATGATGAAGCTGGCCGCCAAAAGCTTGGTGACCTCTTCACCGATGGTTCTTCTCTTCTCTTTGGAAAAACGCCGCAGGGGTTGATGGAGAGGCTTGGCGTCCTTGCAGACGTGAAGTTTGTGCTCGGTGTACTTCCTCGGGATACCTGGCATGTCCTTGGGGGTCCATGCAAAGATATCCCGATTCTCACGGTGGAAGTCGACGAGCTCTCCTTCCTATTTGCCGTCGAGGCGGGCACCTACGACAACGTACTTGCTGCAGCTAGGGTCTTCCGGGTTCAACTTCACTTTCTTGGTCTCCTTGGAGGGCTTGAAGGCGGCCTCGTCAGCCTGATCCTTGGTCGGGATCGACGCGGCCGAGGCCTCGCCTGCCAGGGCGACGATCCGGTTGAGTTGGTGCCGTTCGTCGGCAATGACCAGCGACTCGGCCAGCTTGGCGCCATCTCGGGCGCACTCCAGGGACTTGCGGTAGTCGCCGGTAATGGTGATGAGGCCCTTGGGACCCGACATCTTCATCTTCAGACATGCGTAATGGGGGACCGCCATGAACTTGGCGAGCGCGGGTCGGCCCAGCAGTGCGTGGTACGCGCTGGACAGGTCCACCACCTCAAACCAGATGGGTTCACTCCGGAAGTGGCCGCTGTCACCGAACAGGACGTCGAGATGGACCCGGCCAATGGGAGAGAAGGAGAGGCCGGGTACGATGCCGTGGAAGATCGTCCGGGTCGGCTCCAGGTCCTCGGCCTTGAGGCCGAGCTTGGTCATTGTGTCGCGGTAGAGGATGTTGATGCTGCTGCCGCTGTCGATGAGGACTCGGGAGAACTTGCACGTGCGCCGTGCGACGATGGTGGGGTTGAGGACGAGGGCATAACCACCCGGATTCGGCATGACCGCCGAGTGATCCTCCCGGGTCCTGGTGATCGGGCGGTCCGACCAGTGCATGAACTCTGGTTTAGCCGGGACGGCGGTGTTCACCTCCTGCCGAAGGAGGCGCTCGCTACGCTTGTCATCGTCGAGGCTGGTGAAGACGACGTAGGCTGCGTTCTGGTCCGGGTAGGCGTCATCATGCATCACGCCGCCAACTGGAGGTGCCGGTGGAGGCGGAGGTGGCTGCCCCGCGCCTAGAGCTGGAGCTGGAGGAGGCGGGATGTCGCCCCTCATGATGCGCTTGGTGATGCCGCACTGCCGAAGCGTGTGCCTGGACGGTCTTGTGCCGCTGTGGTGCTTGCATGGAGCGTCGAGCATATCTTCGAAACTCATGGCGGGTTGCCATGCCGTCTTGCCGGTCTGCCGGCACTTGGCCGCCGGGTTCGCCGCGGGCTCGGTGGACGTGACAAGCCGGTTGTCGTGACGCTGCGCCGACTGGTCGGCCTTGCGCTTGTTGTTCTGGTGATGCTGTTGCCGGCTGCTTTCGCCGGCCAGCTTCGGAGGAGGAACCGGCTTCGCCTTGCCGGCTTCATCCAGCGCCACCTGGATCTTCATTGCAGAGTTGGCATTGGCGTACTTGTCCGCCGTCACCATGAGCGCGGCCATGGTGGCCGGCTCAGAGCGTAAGAGCTTGTGCTTGAGGAGGGTGCCATCCCGGCACCCGTTGACGAAGTACTGGATAGCCTGGACTTCATGGACGCCCTCGCAGCTATTCCGAAGCTCAGTCCAGCGTGCGAGGTACTCGCGACCTGTCTTTATAGGCCCTTGCACGCACATGGTGAGCTGGTTGTGGCGGCCGGGTCGCTTGTAGGTCCCCGTGAAGTTGCGGACAAAGGCTTGCTCGAAATCGACCCATGTGTTGATGCTGCCCATCGGCAGACTGTTCAACCAGGTGCGGGCCGACCCCTGAAGCATGAGCGGCGCGTAGCACACGGTGAGCCGGCGATTGGCACCGGTGATGCCAATGGCTGTGGTGTAGTCGGTGAGCCAATCTTCTGGCTTCACGGTCCCGTTGTACTTGGGGGTGTCGCGGAGGAGCACGAACCCTTTGGGAAAGGGCTCTTCCTGGATGCGTGGGCCGAAGCACGCCGGCCTGATAGTGCCGCTTTCCTCCACCTCCAAGGAGTGAGCGAGCTGATCGAGGTGGTGGCGAGCGTCAACATCGTCGATGGCGCGCGGGCCGAGTCGACTAGCGACTAGGCCAGGGGGGGGGTCGGTTGGAGCCGGACGCCGGCCATGCTGGCCGGGTCCATGCTGGATCTCCGGGACGGGCTCGTCGCCCAAACCACCGGCGGCCGTGGCGGTCGGGTCACGCTGAGTCCGGGCTCGCCCGGAGTGCGCCTCGCCGGGCGGCAAGGAAGCTATGTACTGAAGTTTGCCGGGTCCGCCGAGGCGGGCGAAGCCGGATCCCGCCGGCTTGGCGAGCTGGTTGAGGCGGTCGTGCTTGGTGTTGGCCGCATTGAGGAGTTCGCGCATCCGCCCGATGTGCTCCTTCAGCTCCTCACTCGTGAGCTGGTCCAGGCCGACTGCGGCTGCCTGGGTAGTGCGCATGTTCTTCACTGGGGTCTCGTAGATGGTTGGGACGGTGCCGAGGGTCCGGCCGATCGCTCCTCCCCGGGCACGCACATCAGCGACCCGGCTTGGGTCGGCCGCGGCGGGCGTGAATCCGTAGGCGGCGTTTCGCTCCAACTGAGCGGCGTCCAGACGATGCTGGGTGGCGGTGAGCGTCTCAGATAGGTCCAGGATCTGCTGGCGTCTTTCCTCGAGCTGGTTTCGGGCCTCAACGACGTTGGTGGCATCGACGTCGGTGCCGATGGAGATGCAGAGGCTCTGCATCGCGGCGCACAATAGATCGGATGGCTCGGTCCATTCTGCTGTGGCCCTGGCTTCGGCAGCCTTCCTCGTCTTGCTCGATGAGGAGGAGGCACCATCACCGGTGACGAAGACCTCCACGTGGACGTCCATTGCCCCAGCGGAAGTGCCACCTCCGAGGGAGAGGGGGGAGTCGGAGTAGCTGAATAGCTCGCTGGGGTACTCGTCGACCGTGGGCGCATCAGAGATATGCAGCGCGGTGAAGGAGGCGGCGAGCATCCCGATGATGTCGTCCGCCAGCATGACGGACTCGTCGGAGTAGGAGAAGGGCCCCGTCTGAAGCATGCTCCCGGCCAGCTCCTCGAGCTGCCTCATGGTGGGTGCCAACTGTTGTGTTGGGCGCAGGGCAGATGCCATGGGATGGCTAAAGAGAGGAGGAGGCTCGAGGGCGCTGGTGGGCTCCAGAGGCAGGGTTGGTATGAGCGAGCGCGAGACGCTAGACATACCCAGGTTCGGGGCTCTCTAGAGAGATAACACCCCTAGTCTTGCCGAGTGTAGTTTGATGTTCGATAGTACAATGTTGCTCCTAGAGCTATTCGGAGGGAGAAGGAAAGCTGCCCAAGGCTTAGGTTGCTCCTTCTCTCTGGGTGGATGTTGCTGTTTCGATGGCTAGTTCCTCTCTATGCTTCCTTGCCCGTATGCGTGGGCTCCTGGGGGGTTTTATAGAGCAACCCCCCAGGGGTACAATGGTAATGTTACAAGTCGGTGGGTCCAGGTGGTCGGCGTCCGGGGACCCGGGCTATGGGCCCCGCTGGGGGCCTGTGGTTCACCGGGTTCCACTAGGTGCGGGCCCCGCATGCCTAGGGGGACTGTGCGCCGTCTTGTCGATCGTCAGGGCGTGTCCGAGTCGAGTCATGTACAGTGGTGCTCCGTCAGGTCGCCGCTTGCTGTCGTCAGCAGTGATGGCGGGGCACTGTAGCCACGCCGGCCCTGGTCAGCGGGTAGGTGAGGGGCACTGTTTCCACGCTCCGGCTGACCAGAGGTATGGGCGGGGCACTGTTGCCTTGGTCATCAGTGGCTGGAGACTCTTCCCATCGTACGACCTGGATGGGACGGGAGCTGACCCGTGGCTGGATTGCGGAGCACGCCACGGGTGGAGCTGGCTTGTTGAGGAAGCCTTGGTCGTGCCGGGTTCGGCTATCTTGTGCTAGTTGTTGAGGCTGAGTCGACGCGTCTTGCCGGGTCGAAGAGTTTGGCCGGGTTGCGGGGTTTTGCCGGGTCGAGCGACCCGGCCAAGCGCGTTCCGGCTTGAGGGGCGATGCTGGCCCCTTTTTTTGGAAAAGGATCCGGGTTCCATTGCCTGCCCGGGGTTCATCCCCCCGACAGGTATGGAAGACAAGAATATCAAACTTGTCAATGTAGTCCAGGTGATGTTAGTTCGCCGGATTCTCCCTTGTCAACACAGGGCTTGCAATCTATGAGAATTCGACCCGGCCAAGCACCAGACCCTATAGGGCTTTTCGACTCGTCGCACAAAGACATCTGGAAGGTACTCTTTAAGTCCGGCAAATCGTGACCGGATTCGGCCGAGGACCGCGGGTACCAACTGTCCCGACCCGCGAGTTCGGTAAGTTTTTGTATGTTGGCAAGTTGTATGCTTTATCTGCATAATCCCAAAGAAATGCTTAATGTGTTTTTCCATAACCCTCCCAGGGCTGGATGAAGAAGGCGGGGCGAGTCTACTATCCGGCCCCACTGCCAGAAGAACCAGCCGGCCCACTGCTGACGAAGATGCTGGTCCCGGCGCCTTATAAGGCGCCGAAGAAGAAAACTGAGAAGGAGACCAAAGAGTCCAGAGGCGGCCTTCGTCGCCGAGGCACTTCGGACACAATATCCGAAGACTCTGATGCCCGCTCTTCCTCCGGAGAGGACGAGGAAGGGGAGGAAAACCAATCCACCCTAGCGAGGGGAAGAAAGAAAAGGACGGCCCCCACACAATTGGAGGATGAGTCGCCTAAGAAGGGAAACCCCCCTTCCGGAGGAATCCGCCACCGCTACCGACAGCAGCCCGAAGTGGGATCCCGGGGTCCAGCCCCTGGTGAAATCGTGAGTATATAAAATCCGGACGCATTTGCGCATCCAGACTCGCTATTGGATGTTGTTTAATCATTGAGCCACACTTTTTTTGCAGTCCGGCGAGGTCCCATGCCGAACAATCCTCATCGGAGGATTTACTGGGCTCGGATGCTATGGACAGCGGGACACCCACGAAGGCCCCTTCCCCAAAACATGTGGAAAACACCAAGGCATCGTCCTAGAGGGACCCATGCCAAGGAGGGGGGACAAGACCGTCAACACGGTGCCAGGAGGTCAAACTTTGAAGGCCGGACACTCGGGAGACAAATCTCCCATGGACACCGACGGCGGGGGCTATCTCGAATTTGGCCCCCAGCCAGACACAATTCCGGAGGCCGATACGGCTCCGGAGTCAGGCAGGCAGCCTCCCTCAACACGAGGGGGTGCACCTGTTCCACCGATAACCTCTGCCCAACAAGAGGTGCCGAATACTTTATCAGCGGCGCTGAAGAGCGCCTCCATCATTGAAGAACACTGTGCCCTCACGGGTGCGGTGCTTGAGAAGATTCAGTCCGCATAGAGCGGGCTGAACAGAGCCTGCATCAGCCTTATAACGGTGCCCTTTGAGGTATGTTATGAGGTTTCAAAGAGTGTTATAGTATAGGTAGTAGCCCCTGATACACTGTTCGGTGTTCGAAAGAAAGAACCGGACAGAGGATCAAATACATGTTTGCAGGAGACTCACCTTATGGCACCTCTCCCTCTTTTTTATAAGCAGGCGTTTGTAGCGACTGCCGCCTCTCATACTGCGGAAGTCTCCGGACTGAAGCAGAGTCTGGAGCGTGCCGAAGAAGAACTTGGCCAATTGAAAAAGCAGTTGGAGGATAACCAAGGTATGCAAAAAACATTGTTCGCATTGAGCGCGAATGAATAATTGATTATGATGAAAATATTTTCATGATGTGCTCTAGGGGCGACGGCCAAAGTCGAGGCTCTTAAGAAGGCTGTGGTCGAGGCTGAGAAAAACACAGCTGTAGAGCAGGCTCTTCGTGAAAAGCATGAGGCCAGGGTTATTGAAGTTGAGCGAGAGCTCCAGGAGGCCGTGAAGAAATGCGAGACCTTGGAGCAGACTTTAACGGAGAACGAATCCGAACTCACCAAGGCTTGACAAGCCCCACGTGATGCCCGAGGGGAAGCCCAAGGCGCCCTGTAGGAAATCCAGGAGGTGTGGAAGATCGCGGCGGGTAAGGATTTTTCTATGTAAGGCAAAGTATTTGAAGGGAGAAAATCACGTTACTAATTTGAATTCGGATTTCTCCAGGGGTATTTGCGGAATTTCCGCGCAGCATATCTGATGCCGCACAATTCTACCAAGCCGAAGAAAGGAGCACTACGGAGAAGCTCTTCTGGTCGGAGTATCTGGCGCCAAAGTATCCGGTGCCCTTTGCCGATCAACTGAAGTAGCTGATCGAACTGCATAAGGCGGCCGAACTAGGCATGAAGGATTTAATTATCCGGCTATGGCCTGCCGAGCCGATTCCCAGCAGCTACTTCGGGCTCGTGAAGTGGCTGGTAAGTGCCTGCCCTCGACTTGAAGTCATCAAGCGGTCGATCTGTATGGAGGGTACATGAATGGCCTTCGCCTGCACGAAGGTGCACTTGGCGAAGATGGATGCCAAAAAGCTGATGACCAAAGGACCACCTGAGGGGAAGGAGCACCGCAAGCCCGAGTTATATTATAATAGTGTCCTGAAAGGATCCCACCTTGTAGCGGAGCAATGTGCCAATGACATTATATTCCCATGAATACATTCATGTTGTCTTATGTAATGTTCGAACAAGGTCATTTAAATGATATAATGCCTGTTATTTTGGAAATTTTACCTCCTGTGCGACCGTTTTATATATTAACCCTGAGAGTTGGCCAGTCGTCGGCTTCTGCCCCCACGTAGGAAATACGGGGGTGTTCGGGATGAACCTGAGCACTCTTTACCCCAGTTTTGGGTCACTGAAGGAGGTGTTCAGCACAACGAACCAGGCAATCGGACTATAAGGCTTTATCACCCTCACTTAGCCATAGGAGTTTCAGAAAAGAAAGGTAGGCGCAGCCCCTGGTGTTCGGAAGACCGCACTAGGGGCTCTATAAGCACCTGATCGGGAGAGAAAGCCGATCCATCACACGCTGCATTAGTTATCACATAGTGCGGAAGAAATCCTTAAAGATTTTGTAACCTCTCAAACAGCTGACCAGCTCTCGCTGTATCATGACATCCAGTTTTTGGCTTTCTCTACTGAGGCGCTCGTCCGGAAGAACCGGGACGCAATCGCAGTAGTTCTCCCTTTACTACCCTAGCCGATATAGCGGCTCGTAGGGTAGCAAGCACAGGAGCCGGGCAACCCAACTATTGACCCAAGACATGATTCAGAGCCGATGCATATAATGCTATAAGTTTGGGGTGCCGAACGACCGGGAGGGTGTCCGGAATTTATTGCGGTATTATGGGTACAACGAGGCCCCTGGCATATTAAGGCATATCGTAGTGTATGGATGCCATTTGAGAAAGAGTGTCAATAAGAGAACAACAACACATGAGCGTCATATAAAGCCACATGTTGTAATTGAATAATACGTCAATGCGTACGAGTACAGGTAATGTGATAAAAAGAAATATGACTTTAGAACCTATTGAGACTAGGCGGGGGAGGCTGTGTGCGGGATGGTCATTGAGGAGAATATCTAAGGATTCCCTTATGCGTTTGACTGTTTCCCTTCTTGGTATATTTGTCCGTTCATGGGTCTGGTCGCCCTGTCGCTAGTCGTGGCCTACTCCAAAGTGGACCTACAAAGAAAATGCAAAAATGTTTGTGTGCCACGGAGCAGTTAAGCCGCATTGTGTGGCCTATCCTAGCTTTGCCTCTGTCTACTGCCGGAGTGTTTAATTGAGCTCTTGACGAGCCGGACTATCCTGCCGCGAAGTAGTTCGGACTCCTTTGATGGTGTCTGGAAGCTTGACTGTCAACTCGAGGTTCGATTGAGAGATGCCACTCTATGCTTCTACTGTTAAGGCGGCAGTGTACTCTTCGGCACGGAGGGAGTGTTCGGCCTTGCCATTAACTATTATGACGCCACGCGGACCGAGCATCTTGAGCTTAAGGTAGGCATAATGTGGCACCGTGTTGAATCGAGCAAACGCGGTTCGTCCGAGCAATGCATGATAGCTGCTACGAAAAGGGACGATGTCAAGGATTAACTCTTCATTGCGGTAGTTATCCGGTGGTCCAAAGACTACCTCCAGAGTGATGGAGCCTGTAAAACGGGCCTCCACACCTGGTATAACATCTTTAAAGGTGGTTTTAGTGGGTTTGATCATTGAAGGATCGATACCCATATTGCGAACTATGTCCTGATACAGCAGGTTCAGACTGCTGCCTTCGTCCATAAGGACTCGTGTGAGGTGGAATCCGTCAATTATTGGGTCAAGGACTAGTGCGGCTGAATTTCCCTGACTGGTATTGGCCGGACGATCCGTACGGTCGAAGGTGACCGGGCCGGACGACCATGGGTTATATTTTGGGGTGATTGGCTCCATTGCGTCGACATCCCTAAGTGTGCATCCGCTCCCGCTTGGGAATATGGGTGGCGTTTATCATGTTCACCATTTTGATTTGCGGGGGAAACTTCTTTTTCCCCCCTGTGTTCGGTGGCTGTGGCTCCTCGTTGTCGTTATTGCTTTGCGACCCCTTCTCCTTGTTTTCGACACCTGACCTGCCGGCTTGTTTGAAGACCCAGCATTCTCTGTTGGTGTGGTTGGCTGGTGTTCCTCGGGTGCCATGAATTTGGCATGGACATTCGAGTATACGGTCCAAACTAGACATGCCCGGACTGTTTCTTTTGAATTGTTTCTTCCTTCGACCAGTAGTAGAGCCGCTGAATCCGGCATTGACGGTCGTGTCTTCGGCGTTGTCGCCATTATTACGACGCCTGTGTTTGCTACGTCTAGGCTTGTCTTCGCTATCTCTTGGTTCAGAAGTCCCAGGCTTGCTTGAGATGATGTTGCTACGAGCTAGCCAGCTGTCCTCGCCCGCACAGAAGCGGGTCATGAGTGTCGTAAGGGCTGCCATGGATTTCGGCTTGTCTTGGCCGAGGTGTCGGGCAAGCCACTCGTCGCGGATGTTGTGCTTAAAGGCCGCTAGGGCTTAGGCATCTGGACAGTCGACAATTTGGTTCTTTTTAGTTAAGAACCGAGTCCAGAATTTCCTGGCTGACTCTCCGGGCTGTTGGGTTATATGACTTAGGTCATCAGCATCCGGTGGTCGCGCATAAGTGCCCTAGAAGTTGTCAAGGAATGCGTCTTCCAGGTTCTCCCAACTGCCAATGGAGTTTTTCGGCAGACTATTCAGCCAATGCCGAGCCGGTCCCTTGAGTTTTAGTTGGAGGTACTTGATGGCATGCAGATCATCGCCGCAGGCCATGTGAATGTGGAGAAGTAAATCTTCGATCCATACCATGGGGTCTATTGTTCCATCATATTGTTCGATGTTCACAGGTTTAAACCCTTCTGGGAACTCATGCTCCATTACTTTGTCAGTGAAGCATAGGGGGTGTGCAGCGCCTCTATGCCGGGCTACGCCGCGACGCAGTTCCAACGAGTCCGGTCTGCTGTATTCGGCTCTGACGGATTTGTATTTAGTATATCTAGCGTGACAGCCATCGTCACGCGTTGGGGCGCGCCCCCGTGATCCATAGATCGATCTTGACTGTCCTGCTTTGTTTTTAAATTCATCTCGCAGGTCCTGCGTGTATCCCCGGGCCTTCGCGTTTTTATTTGTTTGGCGACGGGGTGCGGGCTGGTGTTCGAGCTGATACGCCGCCTTGTCTTGGCCATGAGGTGGCCGGTCAGCCGCATCCTGCGCTGGTAGTGTGAGCTCTAGTGCCTCATCCTCGAATTGAGGTAACAACCTGCGCCTTGGGTAGCTTATGGTTGGGCGCTCGAGTCCATATTCCTCGGCTGCCAGGACCTCAGTCCATCTATCAGTTAGCAGATCTTGATCAGCTTGAAGCTGTTGCTGTTTTTTCTTCAGGCTCTTTGAAGTGGCTATAAGCCGGTGCTTGAAGCACTCCTACTCGACGGGATCCTCAGGCACGATAAACTCCTCGTCGCCGAGGCTCACCTCATCTTCAGAGAGGGGCATGTAATTGTCATCCTCCGAGTCTCCATCCATTTCCTGTTCATCGGGGCTAGCTTGCCCATCCTACCGTCCGGCTTGCTTGAAGCTTGGTTGGGCGGGATTGTTTTCGTCTTTGGCATCATCCAGAGTGCTATTGTCTCTTGTGCCGGTATCGCTATTTTTGCTATGGCGGGGCTTAGAGCGGCGCCGCTGACGCCGACGCTTAGATTGCTTCTCAAGGGGATTATCCTCCATTGCCTCATCACCATTGCTTTCTTTGGGTGTGTCCACCATATATATATCGTATGATGAGGTGGCTGTCCAGTGCCCTGTGGGCGGTGGTTCCTGTTCTTCTCCGGCATCGTCGTCCATACCGTCGATGTCTTCAGAGTTGAAATCAAGCATGTCGATTAAGTCGTCGACTGTGGCTATTAAGTGGGTGGTGGGTGGGTAACGAATTTCTTCGTCGTCCGCTTCCCACTCAAGCCGGACATAGTTCGGCCAAGAGTCTCCTGACAGGGAGAGTGACTTTAATGAATTTAGCACATCGCCCAAGGGTGAGTGCTGAAAGATATCCGCGGAGCTAAACTCCATAATCGGTGCCCAGTTAGATACGATGGGCACGGATGTACGCGGTTCGGAACCTATGACTGGAGATGAGTACGGAGGTCCGTTGACACAGACCTCGTTGGAAGTGAGATCCGTGTTCGGCTCTATCACCGTTGAGTGTGCAGCCTCTGTGGCAGGGTCCATTCACCCGTCCTCGGATGGCACGGTCTGGTCCGGATTTAGAGCCAGGGCAGCTGCAGGTGTGATCTCCCGAACACAGTCCGATGGCAGATCTAAGTCATGCTCATCGTGACTGTACGACGCACCTGTCATGGGCTCGAATCCGTCGAAGATCAATTCTCCGCGGATGTCGGTAGTGTAGTTTAGGCTTCCGAACCTGACCTGATGGCCAGGTGCGTAGCTATCGATCTGCTTCAGATGACCAAGCGAGTTGGCCTGCAGTGCGAAGCCGCCGATTACGAAGATCTGTGCGGGGAGGAAAACCTCACGTTGGATCGCATCATTGTAGTGATTGAAGGAGCCATCGGGCCTTACTGTGACGACACAGTGGAACTCTCAATGAAAGCACCAATGTCGGTGTCAAAACCGATGGATCTCAGGTAGGGGGTCCCGAACTGTGCGTCTAAGGCTAATGGTAACAGGAGGCGGGGGACACAATGTTTACCCAGGTTCGGGCCCTCTCTATGGAGGTAATACCCTACTTCCCGCTTGATTGATCTTGATGATATGAGTATTACAAGAGTTGATCTACCACGAGATCGTAGAGGCTAAACCCTAGAAGCTAGCCTATGATTATGATTGTTCTTGTCCTACGAACTAAACCCTCCGGTTTATATAGACACCGGAGGGGGCTAGGGTTACACAGAGTCGGTTACAGAGAAAGGAATCTACATATCCGAATTGCCAAGCTTGCCTTCCACGCAAAGGGGAGTCCCACCCGGACATGGGATGAAGTCTTCAATCTTGTATCTTCATAGCCCAACAATCCGGCATAAGCATATAGTCCGGCTGTCCGAGGACCCCCTAATCCTGGACTCCCTCACCTATGCAAGTGGTTTAAACTCCCTTTCGCCGACACACTTTGGAACTATTGCCTTGCGAAGGTGTGCAATGGGGGGTGATGTCTACTACACAAGTTTATTCTTGTAGACTCTGTTGGGCCTCTAAGCACAGTGTTTTCTAGGACAACAACAAATTTCCCTCAAGTGGATGACATAAGGTTTATCAATCTGTGGGAGGTGTAGGATGAAGATGGTCTCTCTCAAATAATCCTGCAATCAAATACAAGAAATCTCTTGTGTCCCCAACAAACCCAATACAGTTGTCAATTGTATAGGTGCACTAGTTCAACGAAGAGATGATGAGACAAATGCAATATGGATGGTATAAATAGGTTATTATAATCTAAATATAAATAAAAGCAACATGGTAGCAAGTAGCAAACAATGAGAAAAATGGTATATGAATGCTTAGAAACAAGGCCTAGGGTTCATAATTTCACTAGTGCAATCTGTCAACGTTACTAACATAATTGAATCATATGAAAATCCTTCGAAGTGCTGTGAAGAATCATTCCAAAGTTTATATTCATATCGGAGAAAGTAGAATGAAATCGCGTAGGTAGTAAACCACATTAAAGCTGTGTTTCCACTCAATCTATTGAACCACCCCAAAGTGTCACAAATAATTCTAGAGATCGTACTCTAACAACACCATATGATACACATCAATCAACATGTCACCAAGATACCCCAATGTCACCACGGCTATATACAAGTGAGACATGCATCAAGTGACCTCAAATCGAAAGTATTTAATCCAATAACAATGGAACCTCAAGGAGCAAGATTCAATTCACCACAAAAGAGATAGAGGAGAGGAACACCATATGATCTAACTATATTAACAAAGATCATGGTATACCAAGATCGTCTCCTATCAAGATCAAGAGAGAGAGAGATCAAACACATAACTACTAGTCAGGGCCGGCCCTGGCGTATGGCCAGAGGGACGACGGCCAGGGCCCAGGCCGAGGAGGGGGGGCGCATGGTCTGGTACACATGTAAAGTATATTATAGCCTTGCGAAAAATTAGAAAAAAATTAAGAGAGAAAACAAATGGGATGGGCTAAGGCCCAATTGTCTTGGCAGATGCCTAGCGAAGCGTCGTTAGACGCCAGGCACGGCCGCACGCGTACGCGTCAAATCAATCTGAAGATTTCATCTTCGTCAACCGTCGCAGAATCGCAAGCGTCCTCGGCGCCTCGGCCACGGCCGCTCCTAGTCACCGCGGCACGCGGGCGTGGCAGGCAGCCTGCTATTGCGCGACGTGGCCGTGCCGACGACCCGGCGGCCATCCGGCATCAGGCGACATCCTGCCATCCACGTAAATGTAGATATTGCCTGCTATTGCTGCTTGGTCTTCACCATGATGCCGTCCACGTAAATGTAGATATTGCGGCCGGCGTTTCTGCATGCAGCGTTGGAAAGTGGCGCCGGCGTTCTTCAAGCCGAACGACATGGTGATGTAGCAATACGCCCCAAAGGGCGTGATGAAGGACGTCTTTAGGGCGTCAGGCCAGTCCAGCTTAATCTGGTGGTAGCCGGAGTAAGCGTCCAGGAAGGACAAGAGCTCGCACCCGGCGGTCGAGTCGATGACTTGGTCGATCTCGCAGTCAACTGTTCCCCACAAAAAAAACTGTTCAACCCACACAATATAAAAAAAACTGCCGACCTCGCAGGCAGCCTGCTATTGCGCGACGTGGCCGTGCCGACGACCCGGCCATCCGGCATCAGGCGACATCCTGCCATCCTGCGCGACAGTGACTCGACATCAGCGAGTTCGTCCAGTCTTTCAATAAACCATAAGTACGTATTGATCTATGATCCATCCCCAATTTCAGTGTACACGAAGCTTCAAGTTTCTGATGTATAAATTTCTAATTCCATCTTTCACTAGTACGTATTTTATCCATCCTAAATTTTCGTGTACATGCCTAGGGTTCTGATGTATAAATTTCTATGTACATGCCTAGGGTTCTGATGTATAAACATTTTTTCGAAGCACTGAAGTATTATTGTTGTCGATGGAGTCAGTTGAGTTTGGTTCTTATTTGAGGTCATCATGTCATGTTAGTTTCATTTTGCCATTTTTAGTCTTTCTGTCATAACAATGATTTGGTCATAGGACTCAGGGGCCCATGTCATCGAGTTCGCCCTAGGGCCTTCCAAAACATAGGGCCGGCCTGCTATCGGTACATACCCTCAGCCACGAGGGTGAACATGATGAAGATGGCCTCCGGTGATAGCTTCCCCCCCCTCCGGCAGGGTGCCAAAACAGGTCTTCAGATGAGAGCGCTTCAGAACGGAGGCTTGAAGTGGCAGTAGGACTCATCTAGGCTAACTTTTAGGAGTTTTGGAATATAAAAGAACTAGAGTTGTGACCCGCGCATTTGCGCGGCTAGATTATTTATGTTTTCATTCATTTATCTCTTCATTTGTAGTATATTAGATATTTAGACTTGATATACCGATTTCACAGTATATACCTTACATAAAATTTATATTTCTGATTTAGTCTCACGTATTACAGGAGCAAGATTTCTATACTTGTATTTTTGGACTATATGGTTTGCCATTAAGATATCTTTTTCCTTTTGAAGCCTACATAGCTAATTACAAATTAGTGAAATAATAGGATGTATTGGATTTTGTTCAACCGTTAAGGTATTATAAAGATGAAATTTACCCTTTTCTGATGAAACAACTCATCTATGGTTATAGGTATAGGGATTTCAGTCTGGCTGCGATGAATGTACCATAGTATGTATATAAAGATTACCATAAGATATTTACATAAATAATTTTCAAATTGTACTACTTATTGTTTTCAAAAAGTTCAATATTAGTTCACATTGAATTGTTACACTTTGGCCATTTTCCCCTTTGCATCAACTTTACATGCGGGTCTGGCACCCTTTTTTGTTTCACTATAGGTTGTGAAAGTCCACCACGCTCGACCACAAATTTTTTGGACTATTTTCGTCATATATTCTCACTTATTTCTTTTCGTAAAAATTTCATTGGTATACTTCCTCTTATCTGCTAGTCCACTCTTTGGGCAATATGCTATGATTATACTCCTTGAACGACATATCTTATATTGTGTGGGTTGAACAGTTTTTTTTGTGGGGAACAGTTGACTGCGAGGTCGGCCATTCTCTCTCCCTCCATGTCTTAACATTCACTATTTATGGTTTCCATCTCACAACATATTTTTTCTTTGTTGGTACGTTATGCTAGCTCACAACAATAACATTTTGAAATTGATCCACCTATTCTTCTTAAACAATGCCATGTACGTTATATGTGCAATGCTTATGCATGTATATACTCTTTGGTTATGCCTAGATATTGTGACACCTATCTCTTATCACTATTATTTTCATGAGAGAGGATGACTGCTAATTTTGCTTGACTCGGCTCATCTTTCTCATCCCAGGATTTTTTTTGTCACGTTGCCTTCCGACGAACCGCCATACATGCCTTTAGCTTGCTCCTCATATGTATATAATTATTTTATTCATATAAGGTGCATCTTTTTCGTGCTATAATTAAGCCCATATGAACTTTGTGTAGCCGCAAATGGTTTTCTGAAGACAGAGTCTGACTGGATTTTTGTGCTAAAATTTAAAATACATTTTTTGACGGTCAAAAACTTCTAAAAGCAATTCAGTGCGTATATATGAACAATTTGAAATATCTTTAAAAATTTTCATGAGGATATTCTAAAAAAAGTTGAAATCACTTTTCAAAAATTAGAAACATTGGTAATACGGTTTATTTACGTTTTAAATCATTGCTGGGGCGCGAGCCCCAAATTTATGCATGACTTGGTTCGTATTTCTCCTACTCTATTTTTTTAGTTTTTCAACGTAGAGTCTGTTGTTCGTAACTGTGTGTGACCGCAATGTCTTTTTGAAGATATAATCTGACTGGATTTTTTTGTAGCCCAGTTTTCTATTAAAAAATTGAAAACATTTTTTTGATTGTCAACAAATTCTGAACCGATTCCACATGCTTATATGGAAGTATTCGACACATCTGTATATTTCGTAATAAGGATATACTAATAAAGATGGAGATTCTTTTGAAACTTTTGAAACATGTTTAATATGATAAATTTTTAAAAAAGTTGACGTTAGAGCCCAAGCTCCAAAATTACATATGACTTGGCTCTTCTTTGCCTTGCTCCATTTTTTTTAACATAAAGTCTCACCGTAATTGCCTGTTGTATAGCCCGGGCTCTAGTTAGTCTGGTTTTAAAAAATCAAATACATTTTCTGACTTCCAAAAATTATTGAAAGTTATTCCACATATACAGATATAATTGACATATGTGTAAGTTTGTCGTTCGAAGATAGTAAACTACAATATTAAATCTATAGTTTTCACATTGTTTAATCATTGTAGTCCGAGCTCCAAATTTATGCACAGTTTGACTATAATTCACACTGTGGCTCTACAGAATTGTTGGCCACCAGCATGCTTACATCATTCAGCATGTCGAGACAACCGCCGGCCGCGAACGGGATGGCTCCTTGATGCTACAGGGTTCAGTTTATTTAGGTGGTCAGTGTTCAGTTTTTTATGTTTGATTACCGTCCGCTGATCGGCTGGCCTGCTACGGAGTCCGCCTAAAGCAATGCATGGGTCCGTGTCGTTTAGTGCATGCAAATCAATCGTAGTGTTTTTGCATGTAGAAACGTGATGGGTTAGAGCTCTGTAGATACGTGATGGGTTAGAGCTCTGTATTTCTTATTCTGTACACATGATTCAGTCTATCTTTTTGATATTGCATGTAATATTTTAGTTTCCTAATTTCAATCGTATTTTCATTGCAAAAAAATAAAATAAAAAAATTCAATCGTATTTGTTCATGATTCTAGTCCTCTTCACTTTGTAAAAGCATATACACGTGACAGTTCCATACGATGGTGCATATACATGTCAAATATATGGTACGTAAAAACTCTCAAATATGAGCCATTATTATTTTGATCAAACGGCCGAAATAATATTAGCACATATGAAAGAACGTGATGGCTCGTTTGACTTCTGTATTATGTATATAATAGATTTTCAGTGTTGGAATCACGTCAGGAGGGGTCCCGAGGGCCCCACAAGTGCTGATGGCATGTCCCGGGGGCGCTCCCCTTGAGCATGTGGGCCCCTGGGCACCTTCCGCCCCCGGAAGCTTCTTGGGACTTCGTTTAGTATGATTTTTTTGCGGAATAAAGAAATAGGCAAAAATAAAATAAAACAGGAACCGACACTGGGCACTAAGTTAATAGGTTAGTCCATAAAAATAATATAAAAGTATACCAAAACCATGTAAAGAACTCGTGTAAATATAGCACAAATACTTCATAAATAGTAGATGCATTGGAGACGTACTAGCATCCCCAAGCTTAATTTCTCCTCGTCCTCGAATAGGTAAATGATAAAAGAAATAATTTATGAAGTGTGAATGCTAGAATAGCTCATAAGTTTGATCAATGATAATTCTAATAACTTTTTCTTGCATCATTCTATATCATAAACATTAGCTCATTTCTCATAAAACTTCTAATGATCAAGTAGCAAGCTATTGACATGTTAAAGTACAGACCATAAACTCTCTTGGAACTTAACAAACTATGTTTTTAGTCATTAAATAATTACAGTTCATCTTATCTTTTGGTAGGATCTATGTAAGAGCTTTGGTTTAGCAAACTCGACATACTCAACTATCATATAGTCTTCCATGATTGTAATTGATATGTCTCCAACGTATCTATTTTCCAAACAATTTTGCTATTGTTTTGGACTTTAATTTGCGTGATTTGAATGAAACTAACCGGGACTGACACTGTTTTCAGCAGAACTACCTTGGTGTTGTTTTTGTACGAAAATAAAAAGTTCTCGGAATTGGCTATTTTTTTGGAATTAATAAAAATACTGACGAAAACATCTGCATGAGGGGCTAGCGCAACCAAGAATGCACATGAAGTGGAGGTCGCCCACCTGGAGCAGGCAGAGGCCAAACTCCCGGAAGATGAACAGGAATGCACAGAGGTCTCCTCCGAGCACTTCAAGAAGCAGAAGAACGGCAGCCCGGCTGCAGCGGCTCAGGAGGCACCAATAGATCCCTCATACTCCAACTAGCATGAAGGAGGGGCCCGAGGTTAGGATGCCGAAGGCAGAAATCAGAGCATGAGAAGCCACACGGACAGTGGTGTAACATAGGCTACGTCAATTTGTCCCTCCCCTTTTACATTCAGTACATTAGATTCGTTTCATGAACAAATTATCAAACAATGAAATAAAAGCTTTTTACTACCCTCTGTCTTGTCATATAAAGAATTGATGCGATGGCATTATAAATACACCTTAGCGCCCTAATCAAATCAATCTTTCTATCCATGCTCCATTGTACTACAAAGCATCTTGTATTGACCGTGCCGTGTTAAGGTTTGAAGGGAGGAGAGATCCTTTTATGAGATGGGTCCAGGGGTTGCATCGTTTGTCGTACCGCCCCGACCCCCATAGGAGTTCTATCCAACAACCACTCAAATCTAATGGCCAGGAGCCCTCCTCGCAAGAGGACCTCCTTTGTGGTCCGTCTTACGGCCACCCTTTCTCTTTCGCCTTTGAGTTCTGCAACGCCTATATCCAAACCAGCTGAGGATACTACCCTAGCCAAAAGGCCTGCTGTGATTCACGATTGTTTTGCGATTGCCGGGGTCAAACAGGGGCCTCTGGTAAACACGTTGATGCTTTCGGCGCAGCGGGGTCACATTTCTTGACAGCTAACTTGGATGCTTATCCAACACAGGCAAGAAATACACGTAATAACCAACAAAACGAAAGTACGATAGTACATTTACTATAGTTACGTTGTTTACAATTACATGAGGCCTACTCATCCTCATCCTCTACGAAACACCGCTTAAGTATCTGCTCCAGTTTGCAGGCGTTCGCAGCATACTCGGCCTTTGCTCCGACCTCCACAGAAGAGGTGTCCGATATAGGGCGCTCGGCTGAGCCATGCATGATCAAGCCTAAGTCGACATTTGGGGAGTTGCGACCTTACACCTGCCAACACCCTCATGGTGCCCTCTGTTGGAAATATGCCCTAGAGGCAATAATAAAATGATTATTATTATATTCCCCTGTTCATGATGATTGTCTATTATTCATACTATAATTGTGTTATCCGGAAATCGTAATACATGTGTGAATAAATAGACCACAACATGTCTCTAGTAAGCCTCTAGTTGACTAGCTCGTTGATCAACAGATAGTCATGGTTTCCTGACTATGGTCATTGGATGTCGTTGATAACAGGATCACATCATTAGGAGAATGATGTGATGGACAAGACCCAATCCTAAACATAGCACAAGATCGTGTAGTTCGTTTGCTAGAGCTTTTCCAATGTCAAGTATCATTTCCTTAGACCATGAGATTGTGTATCTGTCGGATACTGTAGGAGTGCTTTGGGTGTACCAAACGTCACAACGTAACTGGGTGACTATAAAGGTATACTACAGGTATCCCCAAAAGTATCTGTTGGGTTGACACGGATCGAGACTGGGATTTGTCACTCCGTATGACAGAGAGGTATCTCTGGGCCTACTCGGTAATGCATCATCATAATGAGCTCAATGTGACCAAGTGTATGGTCACGGGATCATGCATTACAGTACGAGTAAAGTGACTTGCCGATAATGAGATTGAACGAGGTATTGGGATACCAACGATCGAATCTCGGGCAAGTAACGTACCGATTGACAAAGGGAATTGTATACGGGATTACTTTAATCCTCGACATCGTGGTTCATCCGATGAGATCATCGAGGAGCATGTGAGAGCCAACATGGGTATCCAGATCCCGCTGTTAGTTATTGACCGGAGAGTCGTCTCGGTCATGTCTACATGTCTCCCGAACCCATAGGGTCTACACACTTAAGGTTCAGTGACGCTAGGGTTGTAGAGATATTAGTATGCGGTAACCCGAAAGTTTTTCGGAGTCCCGGATGAGATCCCGGACGTCACGAGGAGTTCCGGAATGGTCCGGAGGTAAAGAATTCTATATAGGAAGTCCAGTTTCGGCCACCGGGAAAGTTTCGGGTGTCACCGTATTGTACCGGGACCACCGGAAGGGTCCCGGGGGTCCATCGGGTGGGGCCACATATCCCGGAGGACCACGTGGGCTGAAAGGGGAAGGGAACCAGCCCCTGGTGGGCTGGTGCGCCCCCCTTGGGCCTCCCCTGCGCCTAGGGTT